>NC_138372.1:138252213-138270475 GCF_054177405.1 Leptonychotes weddellii
GGAAAGTTTGCTACAAGAACAGATGGGGACGATAGATCTTCTCACATAACAAGTCCCAACTATGCAGTGTATAAAGCAAGCTACCACCATCTATGCAAATCCTATCTGCTACTTTAAATTTTGGCATGTAAGTGTGGAATTTTATGGATACAGCTTCTAAGGTGTCTCAAACTAAAGTCTCTTCCTTTGAAGTCTCAAAGCTTGAACCATTCTGTATTCAAATTTGAAAAAGTGGTATATATTTTTCTGCCTTAAAGCATCGAAAAAAGCTTTCATGGTGACTAAGAGAAATTGTTTTCATCTAAGTATTCTGTCAGCCTCTTAAGAGGGTGAGTCTATGGTCAGACAAAATAAAAAGAATTAGAATGCCTACTGGGTGTAGTATTTAAGCCATAGGGGTATGTGGGGGTTAACATGTACATCTTGAATTTCAAGAGAAGCAGCTGAGGTGAAAAGCATTAAAAGCTTCATCACGCAGAGAAGCATGACACTGTCATAGTCATGGTTTTATCTGGATTATTTGCTCAAGAGCTGGTGTTGAAATAATTTTAGCACGGTCTTAGATATATCAGATGTGCAACTCAGAAAGCTTAACTTTGTTAGTAGTATATGTGGAGAATGGAATAGAAATTAAAACTAGACCATTCTCCAAAAGTGTATTCTAACTGCCAAGGGTATTTTTTTCCTAAATCCATCTTCTAGAGGTAGAACCCCAAAAACTGAATTTTCACAAGTACTTTAGGGGACAAGGTATTAGTTGATGATTGTGACTTCATTTCCTATCAAATTAAAGGTCTTTTCAAAACTAAGGCTTAAAACTAATCCTAACTTTAGGAGCCAGTGCTGTTACTGTTTTTCACGCCATATGATGAGGGGTTAAGCTAATTAACTTCCAGCTTAGAAACCTTACACTGGCATCATCTCAAAAAACGTTGAATACAGATATACCTCGGTTCAAGAATTCACATGGAAATCTAAATTCATACAACAAATTGGAGAAATTCTTGTGCCCCTTTTCCATAAAACTATGATACCCTTGAACTTCACCTTTTTCATGGAAGAGGTTCTTCTGCCAATTCCAGCTTATCACCTATTTGTGCAAAACCAATTACAAAGAAATGAAATAGCGTAACAGCACTGGGCACTGTTTAAGGAATTTTTATTAAAGCAAGAATTTTATAATCCAAATTACATTTCCTTGCTCAGTTATCAATTCTGTTATTTAAAACAGAAGTGACATTCTGAGCTATTCCACAGTAAAGAATTACAAAATTAAAGAAAGGAATGCTTTAAATTTTTGTACTTTGCTGAAAATTCTTTTTCCCAGGGTCTATAAAACATTAATTTGTTTTTATATTTTACTATTTTTTTGGGTTTTTTTGTTGTTTTTAAATCAATAAGTAATCTAGGACTAGCATTACGTTTGCTAGACCTGGCATTTGCTCGGTACATAAGGTTCAAAGTTTCCTTTCCTTTTTTTATTTATTTTATATTTTGCAATGTTTTTTTTCCATAATGTTTAAGTTTTTCGATGTTTAGATATTTTTCTTCGGTGAAGCACAAGTTTCTTTTCGTGGTCCCTGATCAATCTGTGAATGCAGGGAGAAAAAAAATGTAATCAAACTTGCCAAGAGGCTAGGATCATTATAATCATTACATAAAGTGACAGGGCTGCTAGTTATTACTACACTGGCAATCATACAACAATATGTAAACGTATCAAACATAACACTGCAAATTTAAAGTGTATAGCACGCAAATGGCCAAGTACCAACAACAAAACAAAATGACCAATACTGGCACTTGCAGTAGCAAATTTAAAGCCCATGGCCAAATTCAGTCTGCAGCCTGTTTCTTGTAAAGTTTTATTGGCACCCGGACACAACTATTCATTTATGTAATGTCTAGGAGTTCTTTCACACTAAAACTGTAATAATTACAACATAGACAACATGGCCCACAAATCCTTAAGTATTTCCTATCTGGTCCTTTACAGAAAAGCTTTGCCCAATCTCTGGTCTGGGCTACACAGCTCCATTACCCCATTTCTTGGAAGTAATGAAGGATAAGAGTGCAGGCCCTGGGCAACTGTCAGTATTGCAACCCAAGGAAAGGTATAAGCTATGAAAGTCCTGGAAGAGTAAGTACACAAAAAAGCCAAGCCCATTTAATACAAATTATAATACAAACGTTTGAAGGTGCTTGGATTTCAAAATTCAAGTCAAAACCAGGCTAACAGGTAAAATTTCTTTTAGTTTCTATTTCTACTTCTTTTTGAAAAGTTAGCAATACAACATGTGTATTAATGGTAAAATGAATTTCTGTAAAATATGCTCAAACTGATAAAAACAAGCTTAAACCAATAAACCCAGGGAGGAACACTCACTTTAAACAGTTGGAACACCAGTGGCACTGTTAACTGCTTTCTGGGCAGCCTCTTTCGCTTGGTGGGCTTGTAGTACAGCTACAGCTTCATCAACCTAAAAAAACAACAAACTGGCTCTGAAAAGGAGTAACTAGAAGAATTTCAAATTCACAACAACATATAAATGTCCAACAAAGGCAAACTAAACTCCTTTCCTCATATGCAAGTGGAAAGAACTGCTTTCAAAACAAAACAAAAGGGACGCCTGGGTGGCTCAGTTGGTTAAGCCTCCCGCATCGGGCTCCCTGCTCAGGAGGGAGCCTGCTTCTCCCTCTGCCTGCCGCTCCCCCCTGCTTGTGCTCTCTCTCTCTCTGATAAATAAATAAAATCTTTAAAAAAAAAACAAAACCATTTCAACTGTATCCATATCCTTTGGGGTTCCACTCCACCACTATTCTAGAATTATGAACCCTCTTGCACTTCTTCCTCTCTCACCAAAACTGCCCCCAAAGTTGAGAAACAATGGCAAACATCTCTCTCCTCACAAACAGCAGCACAGAAGCTGGAGGGGAAACCAAGCTCTGTCTTTGCCTAGCTGTGTGAACACAGGGTACATCTTCAACCCCCAATTACTTGTTTCCCCATCTAGATTACAAAATGGGGATAACAGCACCATAGGTGGTGGTGGTGATTAGAATTTATAAAACTCAGAACTGTACATGATTTATATAAAGCACTTAGTAATGTTCAAGTTTCTACAAAAAGCCCTGGAATACATAGTATAAGAGGCTGTTAGATAAATGACAAATTTAAATTACTTTAGAACGGAGAGACTCTGGAGACTCAAGCATATGAAGAAGTTCTGAATTATCAATCTCCAACAACATGCCAGTGATTTTACCAGCAAGAGTAGGGTGCATGGCTTGAATTAGAGGAAAGAGCCGTTCACCTAGGAACAAAAACACAAAATTCCTTCAGTCAGAAGTGTAAAGACATCCACCATTATTAGAACTAGGGTGAAGAACCTGACTTTTGTATATAGCAAATAGATCCTAACCCCAAACCCACCATTTTGATAGTTAAAAACTGATTAAGATCTACCACAAGGCAATGAAATTGTTAATTCTGTGCTTGACGTTTCTTTTTCATTTACTTCAAATTCCCTCCTCCAAAAATGTAGTGGGATCCATGGCAAATAATGCCCTATTATCCTAGTCATCAAAAGCCAAGTATTTAATTAAAAGCCTGGAACACTACTAAGAAGTTTAGCAGACATGCCAGTTCAGACCAATCCTGTAACCTTAGGCCTACTTTTGTACCTAAAAATGATAGCTAAGTATCTTCCCCATTTTCTAGTCTCTCTGTAACTGACTAGGTGGGACAAAGGCACTTACCCAACATTTGCTTTTGCTCTTGAGGAGGGGCAGATGCCAACATGGAAGCAGTCAAAGGCTCCTGACCTTGTACATGAACAGCAGGCTAGAAAAAAACAGGAATTTTCCTAAGTTTAAAGTACAGAAGTAGGGGTGTCTGGGTGGCTCAGTCAGGCATCCAACTCTTGATTTCAGCTCAGGACATGATCTCAGGGGGGTGAGATCGAGCTCTGTGTCAGGTTCCGTGCTCAGGAGGGAGTCTGTTTGGGATTTGCTCTCTCCCTCTCCCCACCTCAAATTGCTTTAAAAAATTCTTTTAAGTCCAGAAGTAATGGCACGTACTCACTAGAAAAAAAAAATCACTAAATGATGAAGACTGCACTCTAAACATGAATAGGAGAAGCTGAGTCCCTCAGAAGTACAGACCAAGGTAGTCTTTTCTACCCGGAGTATTCTTTTGAGCTCTATTTCTATTATGTTCATGACAGTTTGGGTCTCGGGGGTCAAAAAAAAGAGGGTGAGCTAAACCTCACAAACTGTATTTCACCCTTTCTTCCTTACAACTATGCTTAACAAAGCTCTCAAAGCACACAAATAATTCAGGGTAAGGAATGCTGAATGCCTACTTCCCACAGTAGAAGACATTTTTACATACAGTCAATTAATGGGACATCAATTAGCACAACGTTCTAGATAGCTTCAGCTCTCCTAATTGTCTTCAGCTTCTTTGACTGCAACCAAGGACTGCCATCTTTATACAGAAATTAAAGGCCTACCTGCTGCATGGTAACTTGTGGCTGTGCATTAAGATGCTGTTGAGGATTGCGAACTCCCGCAGCATACTTATACTGTGGAACGGTGCGGACAGCAGGTGCTGCCGCGGCAGCGGCCGCCGCAGGACGTGGCCCCATCGTCTGTGTTGATGTGTTAGCTAAAAAATAAACACGGGGTTTTGTACTTTTACCTTGCTTTTTCAAACTGGAAATCAATTTTCACGGAAAGTGTTAAGGCTTACCAACACGCTGTGTCGACATGACTCGTGGAACCTGGGAAGAAGCTGGTCTCATGGTACTAAATGGTGGTCTAGGAGCGGCTGGGCGGATAGCACCGGGCATATTTTGGAATGCTACATTTAAAGATATGAGAACACACATTAACTGGGAAAAAACGCACTGGAAGTGTTCAATGCTTTGTTGTAACAGCTGAGATTTGAACAAAGGAACGAAGAGTGACTAAATGCAAATATCGTGTTTTAAAGCTAAGTCTCTCACCTGCCATTTCCCCAGACTTCCCAGACCAGAGAATGAATACGTAAAAAAACATACATTCAGAAGAACAAGGACTTCTTACTCTCTGAACATGACACACAAACCTGGTTCCAAGTGCTGCTGCAACAGAGCACTGGGCCACAAGGCAAGGCTAAACATGCCAGGACTCTGATCCTCACACATGGAACAAGATTTTTTAAAACTACTGCCTAACCAAATATGAAATTAAGAGTTGGATCCATCCCCAAACTTATAAAAGAAAATCAAACCAGCATGGAAATTACTGTCTCAATAAGATAGGAAGGGTGAGGCATTTTAGGATTCTTCTTAAAAAATACGAGGATCCTGGTGGGAGGAACAGGGTGGCTGGGTGACTGACAGACACTGGGGAGGGTGTGTGCTATGGTGAGTGCTGTGAATTGTGTGAGACTGTTGAATCACAGACCCGTACCTCTGAAACAAATAATACATTATATGTTAAAAAAAAGCAGGAAGGGAAAAATGAAGGGGGGGAGAATTGGAGGGGGAGACAAAGCATGAGAGACTATGGACTCTGAGAAACAAACTGAGGGTTCTAGAGGGGAGGGGGGTGGGGGGCTGGGTTAGCCTGGTGATGGGTATTAAAGAGGGCACGTACTGCATGGAGCACTGGGTGTTATATGCAAACAATGAATCATGGAAAACTACATCAAAAACTAATGATGTAATGTATGGTGATTAACATAATAAAAAAAGGAAAAAAAAATACTAGGATCCCCAAAATGAACACCCATAAGCCTAAATTACGAAAAGCAACAGTTAATATACTGTTGAAATATAACAGCTAATCTATCTCACATATTTTTAGTCCAAATAATTCACAACCTTAATTAAAAACAAAAGGCTTACGATGAGGTCTGGCACCCTGAGCAGTCCAGCGAGGACTTGGTCTTAGTTGAGCAATTTGGCTAGGAGGATAGTATGCAGCACGGTTCTGAGTCTGTAGAAAGCAAACAGACGTATCATGTAATGAAAAAAAGCAATATTGCAGCTAGCTATATACTCTGAGAACATTCAGCAAGTCCTTACACTCAAAGCATTTTTTCAAGTTTAATCACAATTCACATGTTTCAATCTTAGGCCTTTATGGAGGGCACAGACACTAAAAATGACCAAAACTGAAAACCTGTATAAGGTTTTTATTCTCTTCTGAAACGTACCTGTGGGATAGCTGCCATGAAGTAACCTGAAGGAGGTGCTGGCTGGTAGGGGTTGATTACAGGATTGGGCACAGCTCTTACACTTGCCATTCTCTGCATATACTGGTTAGTGAGGTGAGCCTGGCGCTCTTCTTTGCGCTGAGCTAAAGCTACATACAATGGCTTGGTGGCCACAATTCTACCATTCATTTCTGTAACTGCTTTTGTGGCTTCTTCTGGGGAGGAGAAACATACAAAACCAAACCCTTTGCTGCGACCACCCTCCATCATAACCTATTAAAAGACAAAAAAAAAAAAGTTAATTCAATGACAGAATGAGGCTCTGAGAGCATTACTATTAACAATTCAGCTACTGACTCAAATAAGTAAACACTGTTAATGCTTTCATTTTTTTCCACAATTTGTCCTTAATACCTAAATATTAAGGGCAAGCTATACACACGCATCTCAGCCAAGCAAGAGAAAGTAAAGAGGTAGACATAAGACAGCAAATGTGCTAAGATTTTAGATTGTCAACAGAATATTAAGGTTTAAGTAATCTGAATGATACAACCAAGGCCCCTACTAAAATTTTAGCAATTCAAGTTGACAAGGTGCTTTACTATTCTTTAGTGGGGAAGGGGGAGCAGCTGAATCTTAGAACATCCACATTTCAAAATAAAAATTTCACATTCAAGACCAAAAGGGCCATAAATATTGGCCAGGAGGAAGCTTTCAAATACTGAAAAGATCTTCTAAAGGAGCAATGACGAGATGCAAAGAACTCAATAGCCCTGCAATATACATAAGCATGTTCTACAACTACATTCAACGGTATATGGTAGCACAGGACAAACAGGAAACAGTCCAATGACCTCACTTATAAGTGGAATCAAAACAAAACAACAAAAACCAACCAAAAACCAAAAAGAAAACTGAGCTCATGGTTGCTGGAGGCAGAGGGAGGTGAGCAGGGGAAATCAATTAAAAAGTACAAACTCCCAGCTATAAATTAAATCCTGGGAATGCAATTTTGTTAACTATGTATAGTGATGGATTATGATCATTTCACAACATATACAACACAAACCTCATTATGTTATACACCTGAATATGTCAATTGTACCTAAAACTAGACCCTAAAACATACCCACCCATGCAGTTATGGGAATTTAGTGTGTTAAAGTTAACATTTTAAAATAACACAGAAAAAATGGACTTTACATTATACAGTACACAGTACATTGAGACAACCGAGAATTAAGTCACATCTCTCATTCATATCACACTGAAAAATCAAATTGCCAAACAGATTCTGAATCTGAACATAAAATGCAAAAATATGGGGAAAGATGACAAAAAACTCCCGAAGTCCTAAGTTAAAGACTGGGAGAGAATATTTGCAATTGAAAAAAAAGGCTGACATACAATCTCTCCAATCAATAAAAAGACAACCAATCTAATATAAAAATATGCAAACAGGCAGAACTAGTCAACATATGAAAGGCAGGTCCACCACTGGAAAAGATGTATACCACTTTCTACTAAATTGACAAGACTAGCAGGAATTTGTCCAGCCTTCTGGGACAATTTGGTTGTATCACTTTTAAATATACCCACTAACCAGCTATTTTAATTCTAGAACTTTAGAAAAACTGGCATTTTTGCAAAGATATGTTTATTAGAATGGTGGGTCTAACAGTGGAAACACACAAAGCAACCCAAATGTTTATCAATATAGGTTACAGTAAAATAAGTTACGGTATATCTATATAATGAATACTCAGCACCTTAGGGGGGAAAAAAAAAAAAGCCTGAAATGAATGTATGTATCTAGACCTACTGTTAAGTAAAACTGCAAGTCACAGAATCTGTATAGTATGATCCTGGCCTTCTAAAAATTGTTTATACATCTACAAAGAGCATTTGGACAAACATGAAAGATTATCTGGGAAGGACACCCAAATGGGAGATATGGGAAATCACCTTTCACTTTTTACCTTTCTGCTTGATATTTTTTCTCAGCAAGCATTACTAACACAGGACCTCTTCCTCCAGAATAAACTCTTGCCAAATTTTCACATCCTTGCCACCAAGGTGTGATATTATGATCCAAAAAGGACTTTAAAAACTGATGCACAATATTCAACTTCAACAACTTTCAGGGAACACACTAAGGGTAAAGACACCCAGGAGTAAATTCTAGCAATACTCCAAGTACTCAAAAGCATAGGCTAAAACACAAGGTAACCCCATCTCTTCATTTTTATTTGTATTCATCTAGCATGCCCCTAACATTTCCTATCACAGAAGCTTCCTTAATCAAGTTGCCAGGAAAAGATGAGTAGGAAGATCAGCCACGAGGTCATTCCGGAGCACTGAATTTTAATTTTTCCTGTACTCTTGAGAATCTGACTGAAGTTTTAGACGCTCCTACCATACCCCAAAATACATATGCACAAAGCTTTACATACAGAGAATTCTTGGACCATGGACATCAGAAAAAAACACCTGGAACAGAGGTTCTTAAATCAAAATCCCAGAATTCAGAATAGAATCGTACTACTGTAATTCTTCATTTTTGATTTCAAGTGAAAGAAAATCTATCTTTACTGCTAGGGGACTTAAAAGTTTGACTCCCCAGAATGAATTGTGTAACTGAATATAAATTTGCCCGATAACAATTATAGTTCCGTAATAAATTGCCACTTTTAACCAGGAAAATAGTTGAAAAGAGTAGAACAATGCATATTATGTGAGGATCAATCACTAACTATGGTCAATGAATGCAGCCTTCCTCAGGAAGAATTCAGAACTCATCCCCTGCAAAAAATAAACCATCAAGGCTACAACATCTACTTCAAATTTGAATGTCTGTGAACAATGAAGCAAAAACTTGATTTCCAGAAAAGGAAGGAAAAAAAAAAGACTGACTCTTTTGGAAGAAAAAAAAACAAACCTATGTGACTATTCATTTTACAAAATAAGAAAAATACTCTGGCATATTAATGTGAAATTTACATATGCATTATCAATGGGCATGAATATTCCCCAAATCTTAAAATACCATATGCTTTACCTTTGCACTAGTGATTGTACCAAAAGGAGAAAACTCTTTCCGGAGACGTTCATCATCAATACCATCATCAAGATTTTTCACATAAAGGTTAACACCCTAAAAAAAAGAAAAAGAAACTGTAGAAAAAGAAAAAGAAAACCACAGTGGTACTTAGGCACACTTCCTAGTATTTTTATCCCATGTTTCTTCTCCTTTCCCCCTCACAAACCCTCCAGTTACCTGGCAGTAACTGAAATGAACGTAAAATAGGTTTCCTCATCCCTGTCTTATTTTGCTTGTCAATTAAAAATGAACCTGGTATCTGGTGATCCTATCTTGCTTCATCTGTTCAAATTTGCGCTTAAGTTCCGTCTGCCGTTCCACTTTTTTCTGAGCTCGACCAACGTAAATTTGTTTTCCATTGAGCTCCTTTCCATTCATCTCATCCACAGCCTTATAGAAATCACAGAAATTTTAATTACTAACTTGCAGTAGAGAAATTCATTTCTTTATCAAGAAATTGTGTTAGGTTATGAATGCTAAACATGGACCCTTCATAAAAACTTGGCTTCAATGTTTTGGGAATATAAATTCCCAATTTATACCCCCAAAACTAATACACAAAATGCAAGTAGTTCAAAAGAATACATGTAAGATAGCCAATGTAATGCATGTACATTTCAGTATGAGAGCAAGGAAACCTATCATCTCCCTTATAAAATACAGGAAATTCATACTATCTTTAGTTAGTATATTTGAGTCTTACTTTCTGTGCATCTTCATGCCTTTCGAAGCTTACAAATCCAAAACCTTTGGATTTTCCACTTTCATCAGTCATTACTTTCACACTTAAGGCAGGTCCTAAAAAAATTTTTTTAAATGATTCAAAGGTATTCCACACAACATTTAGTTTATACATTTTAAATTTCGACACACAAAAACAAAGCCATGAAAAAAATAAAAATTAAAAAATAGTCTCTTCAAAGACCTTGTATTTCTACTAAGAAGCTAAGTACTCTATTCCCTGAAACACTTCTCCCTCCATTTAAGGAGGTACATGTGTTAGACCATTGTGAAGGATGAAATTTTATTCTTAGTGCAAAACAGATTTGCTTTTTTTTAGCCAACAATTTAATTTTTTGACATCAGAATTAAGAAATAAGATTTTCTTAACCCTTGGCCCATCTGACTTTCAATTGAGAGTGGAGGGAACACAGGGTTTGACCTTTGGCAAAACACAGTATTACTTGGAGGAAGTAGCACATATTTGAAGACACATGCCCCAATCCTCCCAAGTGAAAAAGACACTTAACTGAGGTGGGTATTATCTCAGGTAGGTGGGGCCAGAAAAGGTTAAAAAGCATATTTCATTACAGAGAATATGGAAGATATATGGGCACAGATAGATTGTTTCTTTTGAATGTACCTCTAGTTCTAAAGCTGTACTTCCAACCTCTATGAGAAATAGCCAAAAAAATATTTGACAAATTTACATATTGGTGGTCACCTCACATAGCATTACTCATTTGGGATCATTGATTAACAATATTCAACTTTAGAAACAGCTTCTAATTAAAAAAGACAGATGAAATATACAAAACCAGTCACTAAAGAGAATTTGGAGTAAGATGCAAGACACAATTTATCTTGTGTGAAAGGGCAAGTTTTTTGCCCAAAGAGTGGAGGGTTCAATGTGGCATGCCAGATCGGCAATAAGGTATTAGATTTTCTAATTCTGTACCATTTGAGGTGCTCAAAAAAAAAAAGCCACCTACTTAGTAAGTTCAACAAATGATAAGGGAAAAGCAAATCACCTGCAAAAGCGTTCAATTTAAAGTTCATCTTCTGATCAGTTACAGCTATCTAAAGTGAGGCTGCTTACACTTCACGGATTTAAAATTTAATTAAGTTAATTTGAAATGCAAGGAACAAATTAAGATCCCATGGATTCAGAAGGCCATCCCAAGGAGATATCACGGGAATCAGGATCTCTGGCTTTGTCTTTGAATGTCATTGTTTCAAATTGCTCAAACATGAGGTTTTTAAGACTGGCCAAATACCCTAAAGCTGGCCAGCTTTCCTGTCCCATAACTAAAGACTGCATTCCAACCCAAGTTGGCTGTGTCATGTGCATGCCTCTGATGGGATGGGATCTGTAAGTGCATAAATCCAGCACAATTTTTTACTGTAGCATAACCTTTTAAAATCTGTTCCAATTAGGCAGTCATACCTTACTGTGCTAATACAACACTATTAACCTTTATTTATATACTACTTTGTAGTATAATGGACTATCAGTAGTTTAATCCAGATAATGACAATTATTTTTAAATACCGTATTAAGTTCATTTCATTCACTTTAGTATAAAGTATTAGCCAAAACTAATGTTGAGCAATTACTCAGAACTTTGAGTGTAAAAATTTAATTCAGACACATTACCAAACTTGCCAAAGAGATCCTTAAGGCGCTCATCATCCATATCTTCTCCAAAATTCTTGATGTAAACATTGGTGAACTCTTTTGCCCTAGCTCCGAGTTCTGCTTCTCGTTCTTTACGAGACTTAAATCGTCCAACAAATCTAATAAAATATGTAAGGACTATAAAATTAGGTTCTATTTTATTAAGTTCAGATTAATTAAGCCTGATGGTTGATTTTGTAACTGTTACTGATAATTTCAGAATCTCGAATAAAGAGCACAGTAAAAACAAGTGCCTGAAGTGAAAAAATGGAAGCATAAAATAAGAACAAACCTCTTAACTACAAGAAAAAAGGAAGCATTTTTCTTCATACACACTTCCCTCCCTTCCTTCTAGCTAACCCAGGGTTAAAGAGATCATGCCTATCAATATAAATGAGTGGGAGTAACACACGAACCATGCCAAGGAAAAGACATAAAAGCTTTCATCGTTGCTATTTCAAAGTGGCCCTTGCACATCGTTTGTGATCTCCTAAAATGGAAATTTAAACTTCTGAATTCTGTACTCTTAACACATAACAGCTTGGCAAATTTTCTCTGCAGCATGATCAACTAAATGTTTTAAAAATTTAGTTTTCCCCTAATATAAAAGTAGTACATGTCATTAAAGACTATTGTAATAGACAGTAAAGTAAAAAACCATCTTCCATGATACCACCCAAATCATGACCAACTTTTCCTAAGTCTTTTTGTTTTAATGCAGATACCTGTGATTTTATTCCTTAACCTTCCCCACCCCACCCATACTGTGGTGCTTCTCCATGCTATTAGCTTTACAAACGTTCTCAATAAGAACATACTATTCCATTGTGGGTATCACAACTTTATGCTTTTGTTAATAATGCTGGAACTTAATGAGCCTTTCCGTTATATGTTCTTACAATAGAGTCGCAGAAATCATGATAGTTCAAAAGGCATAGAAATGACCTTAAGTTTATATATACAATCAAACTGTTTTCCAAAAGGGTTATACTATTTTATACTCAAAACAGCAATAAGTTAAGTCTTTATTTAATAATCTAGACCCCCACCAATGCTGGACATTCTTCCCCGTCCCCAAACACATTGATAGACAAACTGTAAGATATTTTCATCTTCTAATACTAATGATGCTCAATATTTCTCTCAAAGATGTACTATTAAAAAAAAAAAGGATGTACTACTTCTAACAATTAGCATTTGTAAACATTGTTCACATTGAGGAACTGCTGGTTTCTTACACTTATTTGAGTTCTTTACACATTACAAAGTCTTTCCTTAATCATGCAGTGACACAAAATTCAAATAGGTAACACCATGTGCGTAATGATCCCTCCATGTACAGATTGACCACAGCACTTAATGAAGTGATTTATAAGAACCACACCTTAAGAGTGATGCAGTGGAGTTGTAAGAAAAACCAATCCCAACTCAGATATTTTATAAGATGACCTTACAGCTGAATTTGTCTAGATAATTAAACAAAATCCACTGGCACTAACGATAAAAAATTTTAGATTTCTTTGGGCTCATAAAATCTTAATTTTATAACCTGCAGCAGAAATAGTCTCATAGGTTTTATCAGTGCCATTATATAAAAAGTTTGCAACTTTTAAAAAAAAGTTTATCTCAGGATAGATTAATGATGAAGATTTCTGGTTTAATTCTACTTTACTTTTAAATGGGTGAAGGAAGGTGAAAAGGTAAAACAAACAACAAGTCCATCAATAAATTGTAGTAGTGGGATGCCTGGGTGGCTCAGTCGGTTAAGCGTCTGCCTTCGGCTCAGGTCATGATCCCAGCGTCCTGGGATCAAGTCCCACATCGGGCTCCTTGCTTGGCAGAGAGCCTGCTTCTCTCTCTACCTGCTCTGCCTGCCGCTCCCCCCGCTTGTGCTCTGACAAAAAAATAAATAAAATCTTAAAATAAATAAATAAATAAATTGTAGTAGTATGGCCAAGTAAAGAGCCAACTTAGATTCTGAATTTAGACCACTGGGTTTATATCCCAGCTTATCTGTTGAACCATCATGTAAATACATTTAGCCTCAGTTTCCTCAAATATAAAATGGGTCAATGACTACGTCAGGAATTATGATTAAAAGTTTCTGTCTAGATTCCTAGTTTTTCAACTATGCACTTATTTTGAAAAAGCTTTGTATCTCAGTATACTTATCTTCTTTTTCTTTTTCACTTGAATGTTGACCAATTGTATTAATTCACTGTTATTCGTATGTTACAACAAACAAGGAGAAAACACAATGATAAAATCTACCAAGATGTGGTTTATTATTTTCACTCCAGCTGAATCTCTTTAACAGCACAAATGTATTAACTTGTAAAATGAATTGATTTGGACTATTAAAAACAGATTTGAAATATGATTAACTATTTATACTTACACTTTGCGATCATTTAGAAGCATCCCGTTCATTTTTTCAATAGCTCTTTCAGCTGCTTCCTGTGTCTCAAAATGTACAAATCCATAACCTTTGGAACCATTTTCATCACAAACCACCTAGGGAAAAATGGATACCAATTTTTCATTACTTGCTATTGATTTAGCATTTTTTCCAGTGTTCAGAGAGAACTTGTCAGCCTCCTAGCCTGGGTATTTGGGAAATAAAACTACCATTAACAGACAGCATGGTTGCTCTTTTAAGGAATAACTACAAGAAGGTAAAACACTGTAAATGTTTACCTGTCACATTTTTGCTTACCTTACATGAAAGGATGTTACCAAAAGCAGAAAATGTATCATACAGTGCTTTATTATCAATGGATTTGTCCAAATTTTTAATGAATATGTTGCCCACTCCACTTTTGCGAAGTGATGGATCACGCTGAGACCACATGATGCGTACTGGCTTGCCCTTTATAACATCAAAATTCATGGTGTCCAAAGCACGCTCCGCTGCAAGAAAGACATGTTCAGAGTATTACTTCAAAACATTTATAGGCCACTAAAAATTATATAAATTATTATGGGGAAAGTGGTTGGGCACACAGTCCCTCTACCTCTTTAAATTTCAAGATTGCTGGACCTTACCTCACACTAGTCTAGATTTAAATTGTATAATGCTAAAAAAGACAATTACCAGAAACCTCAAACTTCCCATGTTAACAGATGACATATCACCAATGTATTTCTGAAACATCTTTTCCTTTAACTATCATAAATTTAAAATCTCCTTTTGGTTCCTAGTCAACATAAAATCAAGATACCCCTTCACATACAATTTGCTTAATGAGCAATATAAAAGATATTAAGTAATTGTAAATTATCCAGACTTAAGAGCTTTTAGATTTTAAGCATTTTAACTTCTTCCCTTATTACTTGTCAAAATCAATCTTTTCATTGCTTACCACAGCCAATATTCTACAAAAATTAGTCCATTTAAAAATAAATAGATAAAAGTCCCTGGATTTTGGGAGCTGGGTGATTTCAGTGACTCATGGCACAACTTCCTATTACTATGTAAAAAAAAAAAAAAAAAGAAAGATTATATCCATTCGGATCAAGATTTTAATCAGGCCCTCAAAAATTTAATGTGAGGTTGGGCATACTTAGCTGTATAATGAATACAGAAATTTTGCAGTATCAGGCCTATATAATATTCACAATTCACTCATTAAAGCTTTCTTGACATATAAAACCACTTTTATCTTCAGTCATTGATTTACTTAAGAACTGATCAGTTAATCAATTATTTCTGCACAGTGCTAGAAAATTTCAAAATCTACCCTATGATTTCAGGGTCTATGAAGGATTGAATTATGTGCATCTCTACCATGAAGCACTTATTAAATAATTTGAGACTTTCCATGGAAAAATATATTCTTAAGTAAAAAACATTAGTTCTAAGAGGGAAAAAGCATAGTCCATTTGAAGCCCTGAAACACCAATTTCCAAAAATTCCATGCCAATGTAACTGTAAAGTTATTGAGAGGACAAATTTTCCGGCCACTTCTTTTTATAAATGAAAGCTCCAGTTTCTAGAAGATAGTGACAATCAGCTGTCAGCTCATTATCAACTGACCACACCTACTCAGCTCCCCTAGTTTTTTAGCTGACTTTGCCCGAGCGTCTTTTGAATGAGTCACCTCTTCCTGTAAATTGGAAACTGGTCACTTTCAGGAGCTATTCTACGCGTCCATCAATGTTACAGTAAATAGGTAAAGAGAAAACCACTGAAAAAAGTATTTGGCAAGACGGTAATTTGTACATATAGAAACCAAACAAATCTAATATGAAAAAAATGCTATCTTCTTTTGAGCAGTTACAGAACTGGTCTACTGGTATAGACTGAGAATACATACAGTGTACTGTAACCATGGTAACCTGAAGTTCAACTTTTCAAATCACAAGAAATTTAAAAAATTGGGTTTTGTTTTAAAATTGTTAAGCTTTCTTGGAAAGAATAACAGCCACTTCCAAAAGTTACATTTTATGGTCTTTAGGATTTGTTCAAGTTTTCTGTCAACTTCAGATTATGATTACCTGTCCCAAAGTTATCCTCCCTAATCTTTAGCTTTCATTCAGTGGTAAATCTCATCCAGAGTTGGGAAAAATTGTTATGGAGTGACATTTGGAGCCACTGCTTACAGAGCAAAAGGGCAGGAAACCTGCAGTGCAGTTTTACAACTTCTGGCTCTGTGTCACTCAACAGTAGTATGCCTACCCCAAATCTTGATATTAACTTTACCTACTGAAAAGCTATCATTAAGTAACTTCAGTTCTACTGAACTAGAATTAAGTTCGAGTGAACTTAATTAAAAATTTAAAAGTAAATTCCTTATATTCTATGTTAGTTGACATGTATTCAAGCAGCTTGGGGGAAAAAAGCAAAATTGGGCCATAAAATTGAGTGAATCTGACTTTTGGAAGTCAACTGATCCAAATACAAAAGAAAATCCTGGCAACTCATCACGCCACATATCTGTTTGCCAAATTTTGTTTTTTGTGAACCGTTTAACTTCAAAATAAAAAGATAAGGTTAGCCACATTTTTTCCTCCATGAATTTCAAACTTACTCTGTTATTTTGTTCAATTCCCCATGATGTACGGATTTTCTCGACCACTTTAAAAATTAAAGGAACCTTTACTACTTGAATGCCATTAAGTATAATGGTCCAGTCCACACTACACTCGAAGTTTGCAGCCAAAATTGGTGAATACGTTTTTTTTTAAGGAAAACCTCTCAAAAGCACAGAACTATTTGAGAAGGGAAAATATATTCTGAATTACCAGTATTACGAATCTAATTTGGATAAAAAAACTGAAATAATCTACACTGCCTGAGAAAACAGTGTATTTCAAAAGGGTCATCCTCCACATCCTCTGCTCCCACCACCCTGTTACTATTAGTGAGAAACGCCTGAACTCGGGGAAAACCCCAAATGCGCGTCTCACTGGTAATTTACATTTCTAGAGCCATCGGTTACTGACAAGTTATTAAGAATGCAATCAGAAACCTGAGGACCACCACATCACCAAATTAACTTTATTCTAAGGCCCTGTGGCTCCCCCAGGCGATTGGGCCAGTAGCAGAAACAGGCCTCGGGCCTGTGAGGTTACAGGGTTCAACACGTGGTATTTTTCGAGCACCGAATCGCACTTCCTCCGCGTCCTGGGGCGCCGGCAAGAGCCCGGGGTGGTGCGAGCGCCTCCACCTATTACCAGAGAAAGGGGCTCGGCTCCCGACGCCCCAGAATCCCGCGGCTACTGGCGGGAGCGCGGTGTAAGAACCCAATCTCACCCACCCTCCCGGCGCGTCATCACCCTAAAGTTTGAGAGCGGCTGAGGCCGAGAAAATGGTCGCAGAGGAGGAAGTGGCCAGGCGTGCGGCTGCCGGCAGCGCGGCTCCCCGCGGGCACGGGGAGCAGGGGTCCCGGCGCCTGAGCCTCTCCCCGCCGGCCCTCAGGGGGTGACATGCCCTCCCGCCCCCTTCCCGGGGCCCGCCGGCCTAGCCCGCCCGCCGCCGCCTGCGCCTCATGGCCGCCCGCCCGCCCGCCCGCCGGGCCCGGCTCTCACCGTCCGCCGGCTGCTGGAAGTTCACATACGCGTAGCCCAAGGAGCGGCGGGTGATCATGTCCCTGCAGACCCGGATGGAGAGGATGGGCCCGGCCGGGCTGAACTTCTCGTAGAGCATCGCCTCGGTCACGTCGGGGTGTAGGTCCCCCACGTAGAGCGAGGCCATGGGGTAGCTAGGGGCGCTGGGGTTCATCTCGGCACGGCTGCCCGCAGGGCCACAGGCCGCGACCTTTCCGTGAGAGGAGGAGAGCGAGTGCTGGGGCCGGGGGCCGGAGCCGGGGGGAGGGGAGCGGGGGCAAGCGCAGAGGGACAAAAATCAACCGGAATCGAAAACTACTCAACGGCCGCAGAACGGGGTCGATCGGCTGCCGCTAGCTGCTGGCTGTTGGCTGCCGGCTGGGAAGCGAGGGTGGCGGTGTCGGGTCCGGGCAGCGGGAAGGCCTCGGTCTCTTGGTTCCTTCTTGGAGCTGCTGCGGGGCCGCGGGCGGGCGGGTCGGTCTCGGCTGCTTCACCGGGTTATTTTATAAAA
>NC_138372.1:138270975-138283309 GCF_054177405.1 Leptonychotes weddellii
TTGGAGGGGGAGACGAACCATGAGAGACCATGGACTCTGAGAAACAAACTGAGGGTTCTCAAGAGGAGGGGGTGGGGGGTTGGGTTAGCCTGGTGATGGGTATTAAAAAGGGCATATATTGAATGGAGCACTGGGTGTTATATGCAAACAATGAATCATGGAACACTACATCAAAAACTAATGAAGTGGGCGCCTGGGTGGCTCAGTCATTAAGCGTCTGCCTTCGGCTCAGGTCATGATCCCAGGGTCCTGGGATCGAGTCCCACATCAGGCTCCTTGCTCCGCGGGAAGCCTGCTTCTCCCTCTCCCACTCCCCCTGCTTGTGTTCCCTCTCAGGCTGTGTCTCTCTCTGTCAAATAAATAAATAAATTCTTAAAAAAAACCAAAAAACTAATGATGTAATATATGGTGATTAACATAACATCATAAAATAAAATCTAAAAAAAAGAATTAAAACTATCCAAAGCCATACATAATTTCTAAGATTATCCAGGGGCTCTTACCTATATTTCTGGTGGAGGAAGATGAGGGTACAGTTTGGTGGACCTCACTAAAGAATGAATGTAAATAACAAAGATCAGAAAAATGGTCTGCTTGGAGTCTAGAAAATTTTGTCAGAGAACAAGAGTCTGACAAGAGTGGAATTTGTCTAGGTTGGGTTTGAGTACCTCAGTCATTAGAAAGGGCTCACTCTCTGGTTTCACTAGAGCCTGGATTAAATAACTCTCAAAAGACTTCTCTTTGTCATAAAGCCATTTTGAACAAGCAACTTCCTAATTGATAAGTCCAATTAACAGTTGAGCCTCCAGGGCACTCTGACATAGGAAATGGATACCCTGGATGGTAGAAAGAAGTATTCTAGTCACTGGAAAAAATATATCAATTCTTTGTGGCTTAATACTGTGGGAAGGAAGCTGGTCAATCAGGACTTCTGTGCAGCCCCTTTCTCTTAGATTAGAAACCTGTTTTTCTGATCAAAACTCAAACTTTCCCTTAATGACCTCTTCCTTTCCAATTCACTTTTTTCACAACCAAACTTCGTATTTCCATTTCTTGTCTCTCCTTAATTCTTCAACCCACTGTGATAGGTCTCCCACTCCACCTCTACTCAAACTGCCCTGCCAACAATTCTTCCTCTATTTGACAAATCCAGTGGACTCTCTTCAAGTCCATTTTGCTTGACATCTGCAGAATCTGACCCTATTTTCCTCCCTCTCTTTTTTTAAACACACTCTCTTGGCTTCTGGCTACAACTCTCCTGGTTCTGCCCAGCTCTCAGACTATCTCTCATCACATCATCACCCTTCCCTGACCACCAGATTGGGATGGGTACTCTTCCTTTGGGCTTTAGCCGACCACCTGTCTGCCACTACATTTACCACGTATTAAAAAGAGTCTTTTTATGAGCTCTCTCTCCAAATAAGTTGTAAACTCCAAAAGAGAGCCTATCAGGGAGCATGAAGCCAGGCACATTGGAGGTGCCTTATTTGTTTTGGGTTTTTTTTTTTTTTTTGTATCCTAAGCTCAGGGAGAAGGCCAGCCAGGTTTGTGGACGGAGCACATAGGATGGAGCTTAATAGGGAGATCTCACCCGGAAGCGCACATGTCATGGGCACCTAGGGCTGTGTTCAAGTCCAGATCACGTGGCCTACTGCAGTGCACCACTTTCAAACTCCATAGGCTCCTAGAGGGAATATATCCTAACATACTGGCTGGGCACTCATTTCCAGGGCTGAGCTTGAAGGTAGTAGACTTTCAGTACCCAGAGGCAGGCAAGCAGGGACAAACAATGACTACTGGCTGAAAGAACTTTCTGGACCTCCAAGGCTGAGGACATTATACAGTATGACTGACTTTTAACCATTTGATTGCTTCTGAGAGAGGAAATTATGGCTATAAGTGAGGGCAGAAGATAGAATATTTGTCAATTCTCTTTGACTCTTTGATTCACTACACTCATTTTTCTCTCCCATCATTTCTTTTTGGTCTTAAAAAATGTGCTATGTTTATCTGGCTTGCCTGTGTATATCTAATTTTAGATTGCAAGCTGTGGGACAGAATAATGTCTTTATATGTGCAGCATCTCACTGTGGATGCCTGAGAATGTCTAATGACATCAACATCATTCAATTAACCTATAAAAATAAAATAAAATGTAAAGTATTCCAGAGAACTGGTTCACCTGAACTTCACCAGAGATTCATAAATAATTTTCAGCTATGTCCAGGATATATTCAGAATATATCCAGAATAATTTATAGTATTCCATGTAACATATGACATATTAAAGTTGACTGGCCTTATAAGGTCTTTAGGTATTACTGAGAGATATAGTTGAGATGAATAATAAGGAGGTATAGCAACCCTCTCCCAACTGGAGGGATAAACTTTCTGTAGATCCTTGAAAGAGAAAAATATTAAACAATGTCCATGATAAGACCCAAAGAACTTTCTAGACCTCCAAAGCTGAGGACATTATATAGTATGACTGACTTAAAGATTATATAATGTTTAAGAGGATTAGCTATCTGCTTCATTGGTTTGCTGGGTTGGTGAGGAGCACAATACCTACTCAGATTTGTAAATTATCATGCGCACGATCAGAAGGATTTCCTATGATAAGAGGCCTGTTCAGATTTTGTTTTCTTCCACATGCATTACATATTTCCCTCATACCAATCAAGAACAAAGAAAAAGATTTATAAAAGAGTTTGATATTGGTTCTGACATTGTGTGTCAGATGATGTACATGATGTTAATCGTGAGGAAATGGCTGCCAAGTAAGTAGATCCTGAAACAGACCGACTTAGGGCCTTAACACAGGCTCAGAAACCCAGAAACAATATTGGGAGAAAAAGGCAATTAATGGCTTTGTTGTAGGAAAGAATAAGAAACTCAGAGAAATGTCAGAATATTTAGGTTTCCTTGCAAAGTGCTCCCTAATGGCCCAGCATCTGCGTCAAGCCCACGCTAAGGGCAGGGATAACACTACAACAGCAATACCACTGCCTCCTTAATCGGATTTTGGTGAGACCTGCAGCAGGTGTTATTTGTAAGTCTAAATTACATAATGTGCAGTTTATGGAGCCACTCCTGTTGTTCCGTATATTCTGAATAGATCCTGGACATTTATGGAACAACTCCTGTCTCCGTAAATATAACTATTAAACAGAGACAGACACATGTAGACAGACATACAAAAAATACAACTGTCACTGTCCTAAACTAATGTGGAAAGCGGAAAAATACAAATGGCTACATGGAGACCATGTAAGTATTAGATGAACAACCAAAAAACCTATCTATTTCCTATCCAGGTTGTGGATTATATGGGGAGGGTCAATGTGAGAATTTTGAAATGGACTATAGTCTAGGACCATGGTTCCTAAGACACAACCTAAGTACATAAATTCAGATATAAAGCATGATAAAAATACATTTTAGGAAAATAAAAGAAATTATGTTAGTACTAAGCACTACTATTTATTGAGCACTTGACATACCTCCTCACAATAACCCTATGGGGTATGATAAAGCTACAGTGTTGCCTATGAGGAAACTAGGGCTTAAAGAGCAACTTTGATTCAAAAACAGGCAGTGCAAGTTCAAAGGGCGAGGTCTCTGGTCTGGGAATTCAGGGGGCCAGTACTTGGAATAATGACAGGAAGGGGCATTGCCAGGTGGAGGAAATAACATCAGGAATGCCATGAGGAGGGATAACAAGAGGTGTTGAGGATATGACAAAATCCCATGGCTGAAACATGGCAGACAGAAGTGGGTAAAGGCAAGTGAGAGCATGAGAGTGGGGAGTAAGTACGAGGAAAAAGAGATTGGGGCTTAGATGAAAAGGGAGCACAGGATCCAATCTTGTGGCCTTGTGGTTTATCAGAAGGCAATTCTGGTGGGGAAGTAAAGATATTAAATTTGAAAGAGGACAGACAAAGGATATTCTTGGAAGGGTCTTACTTTAATCTTCCTGGAAGTGAGGTCAAAGAAAATATGTTCTTATGGTCTAATGAAAAGAAGCACACCAGCTTATTCAGGAAGACAAACTTCTTTCCTGTAGTCAATCTTAAAAAGAAGTTATTGTATAGCTCTTTATATAAAAGACATCAGATTATAGACTTCATTCATTCACTCATTCATTCATTCACTACAAGCCAAGTATTCATTTAGCCCTATAGCATGTGCTGTTTAAGGCACTGCATGTCAAATATTAAAACCAGTGAAGTCTCTGCATTCATGGAGCTTACTTTCTAGAAAATCAGGCAACTGTCTTGGTGATTTTACAAAAACCGCAGGAACAATTTTCATGTGGATGTTTTCCTTTTGTCAACTCTTAATAATGCTAATTGCAATCTGGCAAGGTTATGTCTGTTGAGAGCTAAATTTGACATTAAGCTTGCCAAACTTACTGAGGGTCAGGTAGCCTTTAGCCAACATATCTCAAATATCAGTGGGCTTTTTAAAATAGGTAGATCTGAAGTCACTTCCAAACTGAGGTCTCTGGTAGGTGACTGAAGGACAAGTATTCTGGGTTGGTGATTACAAAGGTATGTATATATTTACATATATGTACTTCACTCATTCAGTATATATTTACTGAGTGATATGTTAAGAACCTTGAAACACTGCAGGTATAGAAGTGGGCAAGAGAATCTCTACCTTAAAGAATATGTAATGACGTTAACACCATTAACTTCACCTCTGTAGTATGGATGTATTTTTAATCTTAGTGTATGGATTGCAAGGTTCTCTAGAAAACTTGACCACTTGAACTGCCTTAGAGATTTATAAATAATTTCAAGGTACTGTTCTCTAGGATAAACCTAGAATAACTTATATCTCATTATATTAGATAAATTACAGTTGACTGGTTTCATGAGGGTTTTAAGTCTAATATTAAGAGGCCTGCTTGATGTGAATAATGAGAGACTATAGCAACCCCCAATTGAAGACTTATACTCTCTGGAGACTTCTATAATTGTAAAATATTACATGAAGGATGTAGATAGTCTAACGGGGTGACAGACATGATGGCCAACAATTACAATGCAACGCAATCCATGGTATACTGGTAGGGTGAGCACAAGGTACTCTGGGTACACAAGGCAAGTGCATTGAATTCAGCTTCGGGTGCTTGGGGCTGGAGGTAAGAGGAGCAATCAGGCTGAGTTTCCCTAACTTGATAACAACCACCATTTAGCAAGCCCATATACTCAACACACAGGTCAAAGGAAGGGCAAAGTGAGGCCCAGAGCCCGTAGCTAAACCCTATACCCAGGCCTATAAGCAATGTACTCGTGATGGTGCCACTTCCTCTCGGGTAGGCCCTGATAGAGCACTCTGGCATCTCTCCTGAGTCATAAGTCACCCATCTGTCAGATTAAATGAAGAAATTCAATTCCAGTTTTGTATTGTTAATCATTAGGCACTCCTATAACTATGGTTCACTGGTTTATTTTGCTTTTTCTTCAAGGATACCAATCAGGTATGAACAACTTCCTTCTTTTTTTTTTTTTAATATTTTATTTATTTATTTGACAGAGAGAGAGACAGCGAGAGAGGGAACACAAGCAGGGGGAGTGGGAGAGGGAGAAGCAGGCTTCCCGCCAAGCAGGGAGCCTGATGTGGGGCTTGATCCCAGGACCCCAGGATCATGACCTGAGCCAAAGGCAGCTGCTTAACCAACTGAGCCACCCAGGCACCCCTGAACAACTTCCTTCTAGAAATCTTTCTTTGGGGTCATTCATAGGTTGAGCAAGAAAATATACTTAGGCTAACTGGTGGATAACTGCTTATGTCTTCATAAGTGTACTCTGAATGATCACAGCTACAGAATTATGAGTGTGGGTACCTGTCCAGTGTGTCTCTGACTTGGAAACCTATAGTTGTAAGTCTGGGTTTTAATCAGTTAGAATTACTTTAGGTTTGCCAGGTGATACCATCTCCTTTTCACTAATAATTTTGGAACAGTGTCTGTTTCTTTCCATACAAAAACCTATTTTTAAAAGATAACATGAAGATAGCCTATCTGCATTTAACTATTGCTAAGCTAATTTGCATTTCAAAACAAAATCCTAGCTTCCCAAGAGGAAAAAGTAAGAAGTTGGAAACCACTATCTCCGAGAACTCAGAAGTGTTAGTTGCCTGCCTGCTCATGGACAAAGACACGAGGACCAAACTGTACACTCATAAGTATTATCCAAGCAAGCAAAATGAAGTCTCATTGAGTGGCAAAATAATTGGTCTGGATAACTTCCGTGAGATGCATTCTAAGAGAAAAGCAAGAAAAATGGAATGTTATGGAGTAGTTTCACTGTTAATATTAATATTTATATTACTACTCGATCCTTTTATCATCAGATAAGAAAAATGAGTGATTATGCTAACTTTGTCAAGACCAACATCTCTATTCAGAGTGATAATTGAATGTTTCATTGAATTGTAAAAAAGGGAAATATAATTTGGATGAAGGATTTTAAAAAATTTAAATAGGCATACTGTAATATGAGAACAAAGTTGGAAATATTAATATAAACTAATAACATATAATAAATATGTCTTTTGTAACTGTGTTCAATGAAATGGCCAAGGAATAATGTTACTCCACCACATGAGCCTGATGATATGCACTCCTAATGCCTACATTCTTGGGTCTAACACTATTTTTCACTTGAAGGAAACACAATATACCTTAGAAAAATGGCTGATTCATGTCTGGGTCTGGGAAGATACAGGTAAGTCTTGGAATATTTTATTGGGCCAGAAAGCAAGAATGCTTTAAAAAAACAATGGTGTTGCATAGAAGAATGCAGGGACACTCATTGGCTAAATTCTGTCAATTTGAGTATCAAAAGGAAAATGATGACTATGGTTAGTTAAAATGTGTTCATTTGTGAAAAGCTGACTTAATAATGATAGCAAAGATGACAAAAGTTGACAAATTGTACTAAAGTAGTTGAATATAATTGAATCTCATTACTCACTCTTATTGTGCTAGTACTATGGACTCATGGACTGAATCAATGTGGAATATCCAATTCAGTAAATATCAACTATGTTAGTTTTATTTAATCTCAGTTTACATTTAGAAAAATAATTCTTAACTCTTACACAATAACTGCCAGTGCTATCCTAGTGATGACAAAATCATATACCAGTCTGCCTTAGAAACCTAATGCAGGGGTTTTGATTACACCTCTAAGTGCTGTTCTAGTGAGTCATCTTGGGAAAATTAGCATTGGAATATATTTGTATTATTGTACTCCAGAGTTTCTCTGTCTCGATCAGCTAAGTTTGAAGAGCTAGTTCACAGCCCTAGTGGCAACCTTCATCAGTCTACAGCAGTCCGTCTGATAGAACTTTCCATAATGTGGAAATGTTCAACATCTGTGCTATCCATATGATGTAGCCATTAATCCCATGTAGCTAATGGCTACTGAGCACTTGAAATGTGGCTAGTGTGACCAAGGTACTGAATCTGAAATTTGATTTTGTTTAAGTTAACTTAAGTTTAAAGTTAAATAGACATGTGGCTTGTGATGACCGTACTGGACAGCATAGGTCTAGATTTTATATCTCCTTGTAATTATATAGAATAACTTTAGGTTTACCCAACGAGGCAAATTCTTTCTCAACAATTCTGGAACATTGCCCATTTTCTTTAAGATAAGTATATGGGGAAAAATGTAGGATTTTAATTGTTTTGAATAAGTAATAATACATTCATAAATGTTGGTTAAAACATTTAAAAATATAAGAAGGTATACAGTAAGAATTTTCTCCCATTCTATCCCCCAGCTACTGGGGTCTCTTCACCATAGGTAAGACTAATGTCAGTTTCTTGTGTATCCCAGAGATACCTTATGTTTACACAAATAATGATAGCACACTTTTGTTGTATACAAGGATTTTTCCTCGTAACATATTTTAGGGGTCACTCTGTATCAGTCCATCAACAGTTTCCTTTATCCTTATGACATAGTCTTAACAATCTATTTTAAAGGATCCCAGAAGGTGGCCTGTCTGCTATCTTGACAACTGATCAGACAGCTTGCATTTGGAATGTGAAGAATCCTAATTTCACAAGACAGATGAGGATAACAGCAGGTAGAACCTATGGCAGCCCCTACTCAGTGCACCCCACCCATATAGAGGAGTCCCAAATTTTAAAATGCCTAGTCCTTTTTCTTTTAAACTTATATTTTGAGCCAAATCATGCTAAATTTTGTGAAGCAGCCCAAGATGTTATATAATGAAAAACATGGACTATAATTTTTTTTAAATAGTATGATTACAATTTTAATCATACGTAAGCTTCTTTAGTGACTTTCCATTGCACATAGAATAAAATCCAAACTGCACACCAAGGCCCGCAGGCATTGTGTGATCTGACTCCAGACTTCTTAATCACTAGGCTCCAACCACACAGGCCTCTTAACAGGGCCAGCCCTTTCCTGCCTCAGGGCCTTTGCACTCATTCTTCTCTCAGTCTAACATGCTCTTTTCTGGGCTCTTTGTGTGGCTCTCTACTTCATTCTCCAACCTTAGCTTAAATGTCACTGTCTTCTTGATGTCTCTTCTCAATGAGCTGTCTATGGCACTCCCTCCCTCCCACCCCCACATTACTTTCTTACTCTCTATAGCACTTACTATAATGTATAATTATTTTATTTATTTGCACTTTATCTCTCTACCATTGGAATGTAAGATCCCTGAGAACAGAAACTTGAACTGTCTTCACAGATATACCTCCGGCACCTAAAACAGTGTGTGGCATACAGTTGGTAAACAATTCATTCTTGCTAAAAAAAATATGCTGAGTGAGCAAATATTGAATACACTTCAAACATAGTGTCCAGAACTTAAGAGCATTTGGACAAGTACCTTGTCTTTCAAATAGTCCTTTATAATTGAATAAACATAGTAAATTACTCTAAAAGAAATACTGTTTTTATATGCTTTTGATTCCATTAACACTTATCTGTAGCCCTGTTTACTTCTTTTGTAAGTCAGAGAGGTTTACTATGTTTGAATCACTAAAGCTACTTGCATCTGCTATGATATGTCATCTATGAAGTGTTGCTGCTTTATGCCGAAGTGGTTCGTGCTCCTCATCTTATAATCTTTTTGAGTCACTACATCAACATGTATTGGTCATTATGTCAACATTTATTAGTGTTACCTTGTCATGACTGAAAAATATACATTCATGTGGTGCTTTAAAGTTTGCAAAAAGGTTTTTATTGATGCCAATTTATTTGATCTTTACAACTACCTCTACCCCACAAGGCATCCTATGGCGATTTTTACTGGTGAGTTTACTGGAACTCAGAAAAGATTACATTTTGCTTAAAACAACATGACTGGCAAAAGATAGAGCTAGTAAGTGAACTCAACTCTTCCAGGTCAAACTTCCAAGTTCAAATCTTTGGCTTTTTCAGCCATACCACAGCTACCCTAACAGTATATTTGATAAAACTTGGTAGTTTACAAAGTACTTCCACATAACCTATCTCATTTAATCCTCCGTGGTTGACAAGGCTGGTAAAATTCCTTCCCTGAAGAACTTACGTAGTGTCTTTAAGAAAATGATATACATGTGGGGCGCCTGGGTGGCTCAGTCGTTAAGTCTCTGCCTTCGGCTCAGGTCATGATCCCAGGGTCCTGGGATCGAGCCCTGCATTGGCCTTCCTGCTCGGCGGAAGCCTGCTTCTCCCTCTCCCACTCCCCCTGCTTGTGTTCCTTCTCTCACTGTGTGTCTCTCTCTGTGTCAAATAAATAAATAAAATCTTAAAAAAAAAAAAGAAAATGATATATATGCAAAACTGAAGACATTGGTATAGAGTAATATAAAGACATGGAAATTAATTATGATGCCATGACAGATGCCAAGGAGATTGTGTATTGTATATAGGTGAGTGCTGACAGGATTTGGAGGGAGAGGAAGAAATCAGATTTATGGGGTCAGAAAACAAGAGGGATCCAAGCCTTCCATACAGAGGCAATGAGCTATGTATGCAAAGATATGCACATAGACACAATGTTGTGTGGGCAATGTGGCAAGCACATTAGCTGGACAGTAATAAGTGGTCCCATCCAGAAACCATGAAAGCTGAGGATGCTAAGATGAGGAGTACTCCAAGTTGTTAGAAGACGTTAGATGTCAAGGAGAACTTGGATTTTATTTGACAGATATTGAGAAGCTGGCAAAAGCTCAGATGAAAACAAAGCTTGATGACTCTTCTGGAAGCTATGTGTAGCATGAATTGCAGCAGGGGAAACTGAGTGAAGGCCAGCACAGTAATCCTGGCGTGCGGCGACAAGAGTCAGAGACTGTAGAGGTGGCTAAGGAAATGGGAAGGAAAAGTGGACCTTGCAGAGAAAGGCTCATTGGGACTGAATGGTGGCTCAGAGAAGCAGGGAAAGAAAAGGAAAAAATGAGAAGCCACTAGGAGGTTTCTGGCCTGCTGAGCTGGGCTGATGGTGGTGCAATTGACACGTTATTTCTGAAGGGAAGCCTTTTGGCTGAGGCCAAGAATAGGCAAGAGAGGATAAAGAAGGGATGAGCTAAGTTTGGAAATGCAAAGTTGAAGGCGGTGCAAGGAAGTGTAGCTGAAGGCCTATAAACAGTTGGAGAAACAAGCCTGGAAAGAAGACGAGAAGTCAGGATATATGTTGTGTCATTTTTGCTAACCCCTGACCGTTTCCCAAACTGTACCCTGGCTGCCTACGCCTACAGCCTCCAGGGCTCTTTTCTTGGCAATTCACTATTAAGAAGAGTTCACATTTATAGACTGGAATATTTCTTTGTGAACTTTCTCTATGGGTGTCGTAAGAAAAGAAAAGGAAAAGGAAAGGACTTTAAAAATGCATTAAGACTTTTTACCCTGGAATGATTATTTAGAAGTTACTTTGGTTTTTAAAACTTAATATT
Source organism: Leptonychotes weddellii (assembly GCF_054177405.1). NCBI lineage: Eukaryota > Metazoa > Chordata > Mammalia > Carnivora > Phocidae > Leptonychotes > Leptonychotes weddellii. The sequence goes on from NC_138372.1 coordinate 138,281,915, forward strand.
CATTACTTTCAAATTCAAAATTTGTGCTTAAGCTTTTACATTAAATATATCCATTTATTATTCAATTTATAAAGCTAGTAAATTGATGTCTGCTTCACTTGGTTAATCATTTTAAACTGCGTTTATTAATTTAATAATTTGAGTATTTTTTCCCAAACACATCAATTTTCTGATTAACAAAGCCTCCCAAATTCTTAAGTAATTCTCATAAAACTAATAAACACATCCGGTAAGCAGTAAGTTTTCTTAAAAGTTCCAATATAGTGTATAAACTTTAAAAGGATTTTTAACTTAAAATCAAAAGTCTTAATAATTAGTCAGTTACATACTTTAAATCTGCATTGCAAGGTTAATTTTCAGATACTTTATTAAACATCAAGAATGTTTCTATTAAATATTATTAAATATGAGGAGTATTTAAAACATCACACATTAGAGACGTTTAAAATACCAAATATGTAGATTCTTTAATACAAAAATATAACACCATGAGGTTTGATTTCCTTCATTATATCTCTATTTAATTCTAAATCTTCCCAGGATTGAGAGATGCATATTCACTAAGAAAACAATTATGTCATCCCAAGCAAATCTAGGAACACCTTCCCAAGAAATGTCTGGGTTTACCTTCTTAGCTAGGAGGTTTCTGTGTGATCAGAGTGTCTCTTGGCCTCTGGGTCTTCCAATTCTTGCCTTCTCTCTCTAGTGGCACCCAAAAGGCAGGGTTCAGCTTTTTCTCTGGGAGGGTAGCCAGCCAGATTCCAGTTCTATATACTTTCTTCTTGCCACCTGCTTCAAAGCTGGTGCTTTCCCTCTCTCAGGATTCCCGTGTACTCAGGGAGCCTCTGGAGGCCCTAATCTCCTGCCTATAGGCCTGGTCCAGGCCAGGTCTCCTTGATAACCCACTGCGGTCTGAACCTCTTTGATCCTTCATCGCCCTGCAGTGGGAAGAAAAAATACATAGTTAAGATTAAAAGCAGTCAACAGAACTTCTTTTAGGAGAAAAAACTGCCTCTAGCTAAAGACCTGGACTTAGCACAGCACTTTCTCAGGCCATTTTGATTGTCAAAAGGTAGTCCTGAGGGCATGGCAAGAATGAGTTAGGAGTCAAATGGCTTGACATGACTGACGAAGAATAAACTTTGAGTTCCAGAGGGCAGCCTGAGAGGGAAGGGGAGAAAAATCAAGGCAAACAGGGAGAGAGGGGAGCTGAGCTCAAGGGTAAGGACAAGGTGGGCCGGTGGACCCCGTGGGGAGGGGCCTGTGAAAACTCCCTGTTGTTGGGAGTGGGGCCTGGACCAGTGAAACAGGGTGACGTGATGTTCTCGGCAGTTCGTTCTGTGGTGTTGCCCTCTCTGTCAGGACTGTAGTGCTGTCCTAGGAAACTTAACCCGA
>NC_138372.1:138283409-138299337 GCF_054177405.1 Leptonychotes weddellii
GAGGGACTGAACCTGGAGAGGAAAGGGCAGCCTGCGGCACAGGCCTTTGAGAGCTCTGCACATCAGAGTTAGCGAGATGGGGAAGTGAGAAGGAACCTCTATGGAAAATGGAGAGAAACAGCGTGAAAGAGAGATCTGGGATAGTGCCTAATCGCAGAGACCTAAGAATAAATGAAATGATCCTAACATATCTGATCCAGTTTATGCAATTCAGTTTAGTTCATCAGCTATGTATTAAACATCCTTTGTGTGCTAGACCCACAGAATACAGACAGCCCGAGGCTGTCCCAGTCTCTCGATCCCCTCAGCCTGCCTCCCCGTGCCAGGCCCTGGGCCCCTGCCTCTCATAATGACAGATAAAGGTTCCTAGTTTCTATTTGGCTGCTACAGAGAGGCCTCCCTCAAGAACCTGGAAATAAGGTCGAGTCCTTAAACTCTGAAATCCACACTTAAAGGATCAACGCAAAAGCTGAAAGGATGGCCTTCGCTAACAGGCCTCTTCAGTCACTTCAATAAAAGAGTAATGAGAGGGAGCACCCAGACCAGGAGGCAGGGGAAGGGGGTGTTGGTCAGCCAGGGAAGGCAAAAGGGGATGACAGAGGCTAGCTTGGGCAGTGACTACCCCAGCTTCGGCCCGTGGAGAGGGGACATTAATGAACAGATTTCCAATGGCAAGCCCATTCCCGACATGGGGGTAGGGGTATCACATTTTTTTAGCCTGATTCCGTGAGTTGCTTGATTTATCTAGCTGCCATCATTCTGATTCTTGTTCACCTCCAGGGGTAGGTCTCTTTGCAGGGAAAGAACACACTGGTCTCTCACACTCTGGGGAAACCAGTCCTTAGGAAAGTTCTAGTTCTTATGTAGTTAATCTGTTGATATTTTGACTTTATTCGTTTTTTAAGAAAGTTAGTTAATTCGAGTCAGCCACTAAGAGATGGCTCTGTTCTCAACATGCTGATGAAATCAGGTTTCGGGATCTGCCAGGTTGAGTACTCCTACCAGAGCTGGGACTGGTACCTTCACTAAGGGGACATCCCCGGAGACTGCTAGTCTTTCCCATTATTTCCCAGGACACGTGGTAACAGGATATGATGATAGGGAGCCACAGCCCACCCTGAGGGTCCGGGGGAGGGTACTCAGAGATGATAACATCTGAGTTATATCTTAAAAGGCTGAGTAAAGGTTTGCAGATAAACAGAGATGTGCAGAGCATTCCCAGCATAATCCAGGGCACAGAGAAGAGAATTAGCATGGTGAGTTGTGGGAATAACAAATTTAAGTTGTGGGATGGCTGGAGAAATAGATAAGGGTTACATCAAGGAGAGTCTTGAATCTCCTGGGTAAAAGGGAGTCATTTGAGTTTTTAAAGCAAGAGAATGACAGGGCAAATTTGGTTTTGCCACTCCAGCTCTAGGGTTCAATATGATTTCAAGAAGGAGCTAAGCCAGAGGCAGTTAGGAGGCTACAGTCCAAAAGAAAAGATAGTTATGAATTACTGTAGTGCAAAAGAAACATTTCAGAAGCAAATACCAGCAGGATTTAATGTTTGGACACACAATGTCAAAAGGAAGCTTCGATAAGGGAGATAGAAGGCTAGGAGGGACACCCAGGTTCTGGTTTGGGTATCCAAGTAGATAGCAGTGCCATGAATTCACATATGAAACAGAGGGGAGGGCATCCCAGGGTTTGTTTTCTAGAAACTAAGAGGTGAGGGATTACGTAGAGTGAACATAATGTTAGTTCTGAAAATGCTAATTTTGAGGTGTGTGTGAGATTTCCAAGCAGAGATGTTCAGGATTCAGTTTTATATAGTTTCTGGGTTCTTAAGAGGAAAAGTCAGTGCTAGACTTAAAGATCTGTAGGTTCTCCCCATAGATGTGGTTGTTAAAGTCTGAGACTGGATGAGCTTGCCTAGGCAAGACAGAGGACAGTGGTCCAAGGAAAAATTTCTAGGCAGCAACTTTTAGTGGGGAGGCAGAGGAAGAATCTGTGAAGAGGAACAAAAGTCCTGAAACCAGAAAAGGAGAAGCAGAATGGAAGAGCTTCAGGAGTCAAGGGAACAGTTTCAAGGAAAGGGGGCAACTCTTAAGAGAGATCCAGGAAATAAGGACTTGAAAGTGCCCATTGGATTCTGCACAAAGGGAGTCTTTAGTAACCCTGGGCACGATGGTCCTCCGGGTGTGCAGGAGTGAAGAAATGGGGAGGAGGTGAAGACAGAGTGTGGATCATTCTTTCACATGGCTTGCTGAGCTTCTCCATCCTGAGATGCTGGTGTAGACCACAGTCATTTCAGGGGGGTGCCTTTTCTTCCTGCCTTCCCTCTTGCCTGGGAGCCAAGTGATTGAAAGCAAGAACCCTAAAGTAGACTGGAGAACCCCTAAGACAGATACCGGTAGAGGATTCAGGGGTGATCCTTTCCCCAATGTCACTCCACTTTCACTAGACACTTCTAACCCTCTGCATCTTTTTGCTTCCCTCCACTTGTGGATGATAGATTCCAGTCTCTCATTTCAACAGAGATCCCTTCCCATGGGGGAAGCAACAACCCAGGGGGCTCCACAGAAATGATTATAGCATCCATTGAGCCAATCTCACTGGGGAACAAGAGCGAGACCATCTGTCAACCCTCTGAATCAGCATGCTTTCCTGAGCCCCATCCCTCTTTAGGTAGTGCCCCTGTTCTGATTTCCTCATACTTTGCCTAGCCCCCCAATTTCTGGGGTCTAGAGAGTCATAATATTATTAAATATGAGATTCCCCATTATTCCCATGGGGTCCAGGCTTGTTCCTGCTGCACCCCCACTGGACAATGAGGGGTTTTCTGGAAGAGAGACAGAGAATGTGACTTTGGACCTATCTAAAATGCAGTCCTCTAACTTCAAGGTGAAGGGGGGCGCCCAGGATGTCCTCCTCTCCTGGGTCAAATTTGAACTCAATTAAAACGGTGTGTAGAATTATTCTAAAGGAAGGCTGGTCTTTCATCTCAAATCTCCCTGGGCTCTTAAAAGCAGGGAAAAATGAAGAAGTAGACCCCTTCCCTTCATCACTGTTGGGTCCTCCCCACCCTGCTCCAGGCCTCAGCTGGGATCCAAAGTCTTCCCCATTTACCACCAACATGGAAGGAAAAGGGAGGTCTACTTAGCCTATAGCTTCGAGCAGATTCTGGAAGTTCTGGTCCAGCCCACAGGGTGTGACCTCTTACCTAGGCTCTTTAAATTTGTTAGAAGGCAAAAGAGCAGGAGGTGGTAGAGAACACAAGATTCACTGATGGACCTTTTGTTTTTGGTATGAAAGACTTGAACAAGCCTGGAAGCAAAGAGCCAATGGACTAGAGAGACTTCAGACACAGGGGAGAAAAAGTTAATGATGGAAGGGGGTCCTGGAGGAGCTAGGAAGGGGTAGATGATGGGATCACTCACACAGGGTCTGGCTCCAAACAGGACGAGAGACTCACTCTTGGAGAAACCAGCAATGCTGATGTCCCAGAGCTGGGTGGGCCCAAGCTCATAAGACATTCTTGGGGGAGGTCATCTGAGTTTTAAATGGATCCTCAGTTCTTTAACGAACTAGGGAATGCTTACTTGGTGAGAGCCATTCACACATATTATTACATTTAACCCTTACAACAACCCTATGAGGTAGATATTGTTCTGACTTCACACTGGAGGAAGAAGCCTCAGAGAAGTTAAGCAACACGTCCAAGGGCACACAGTTTACACATAGACCTGGGCTTTAAATCCAGGCCTGTTAGCACATGCTGTCTATACGGCCCTGTGTGACCCCACAGCACCTTAGAGCAAAGCAGAGGGAGTTGTGCCTGTTGCAGAAAGCCCATGTGGGTCGTATTAGGCTACAGTGAATCTTTTAATCTCTGACATCATCAGAGCGGTGTTATCGGCCTAGGTGTAGAGCTTATTCTGGAACCTAGGTTTGGATTCTGTTCTGGATTCTAGTTTATCTAGAAATTTGTCCAACTGCAGCAAACAGCACAGGCCCATGTAGGGCCTCAAAGAGTCAGGCAGTGCCTGGTTAGAATTTGAATTAAACATCGGCAAACAGGGCGCCTGGGTGACTCCATCGGTTAAGCGTCTGCCTTTGGCTCAGGTCGTGATCCCGGGGTCCTGGGACGAGTCCTGCATCGGGCTCCCTGCTCAGCGGGAGTCTGCTTCTCTTGCTCCCTTTGCCCCATCCTGAGCTTGTACTCTCTCTCTTTCAAATAAATAAATAAAATCTTTAAAAAATATCAGCAAACGATCTCTAGATTTTGTATCTTATATTCATTACAGAGAGTCTTTGTGATGGTCAAAAATGTGGGAAGGGTAGAGAAAATATTTGCAGTCCTGGAACTTCTTAACCAGTAACCATAACTAAATCCCATGAATTAAAGGATCGTCTCTCAAACTGGTAATAGTGGCTGTGTCTAGGAAAAAGGACCTAGGGGATCATCCAGGGTTTAATGGTCTATGTACATATATTATTGCATCGAATACATTTAAAATTGTATGTCTACCTGATGGCACAGACTTGGTTATTAAATGCAAAGTCCTCAGGGAACACCACCAAAAGGCAGGACTTTCACCTGCCATGGTTCTCCTGACGCACAGGTTCTAGAAAAACAGACACCACCAACCCGAAGTGTAACAATCTTGCACTGCTGCTCAGGGACGCCCACACCAGCGTTGCCTCCGTGGAGCAGTGGGGAAAGGTGGTGCAGGGAAGACTCCGTTTTCCTGTGGAACCATGAGTGTTCCAGGACTGAGTGCTGGGAGGGGAAGGGGGTTTATGGGCTTCCACGGCTGTTATGTAGGCTGTTCCCGAAGTTTGACCAGAGATCAAGAGATTAAAGGGTTGATGATGCGAATGCAGGAACTCAGTGATAAGAGAGTAAGGCTGCTCCGGGGAAAGGTTTTAAAGAAAGTGTCTGGAAATATTGGAAAAGATGGCTAAAAGGGTAGGTTGGAGCCAGTTTGTGGGAATTGTGTACCTCCCTATATGTTCTATCTTTTCCACGAAGTCACTCGGAAACGTCAAGAAAGAATTTTGCTTTCCTTTGCCTTGATGAGCCTAGACTTGGAATTCCATTAGCCACCCCTTCCCACCTCTAATTTATTCTAAAATATTGGCTTTTATTCTAAAAGCCCTGTGTGTTGGGCTCTGTTCTAGGTTCTTAGGAATATAGGGGTGAATAAGAAGGAGGAGGCCATTCCTCTTTGCTTTCGGATGCAAGCAGCTAGAAAATAGAAAATATCAGGTATTACAAAAAAATGAAATCAAAACCAGAGGGACGAGTTAGAGAGAACGTGCAGGCTACTTTAGATTAGGATGGTCAGCAAAGGCCTCTCTGAGGAAGTATTGTTTAAGCGAAGACCTGATTGAGGAGAAGGAAGTGGCATTTGAAGGTCTGTGGAATGAGCATTCTAAGGCAGAGGGAATAGCAAATGCAAGCTCTTCCTAAGCTGAGAAAACAAGTAGGACAATGGCTGGAGTGAAGTGAGCAAGGGGAAGGAAGGTTGGGGGAGGAGGCTGAAGAGATGGGCTCCGACTGGGGTGAGGAGTCTGGATTTTATTGTAAGAGCAATAGTGAGCCACTGAAGGTTCTAGATAGAAGACAGACATGACCCTATTAATGGGTCAATAGCTCTCTTTGGCTATGATGTGGAGAAGAGATTGTAGAGGGCAGAGAATGGAATCAAAGACATCAGGAGGTTATTGCAGTAAAATTCAGGTGCCGGGCTTGAGCCAGGCGGAGCTAGAGGTGGAAGGCGAGAAATGATGAGATTCTGGATCTGTTTGGGAGACAGAGTTAATCAGCTTGCTGATAAGTTAGGTGCAGGGGGTAAAAGAGAAAGGAATCAGGGATCATTTTGAGGTTTAGAACTGGGCAACATGAACTTTCCTAATTTGCAGCTGCTATTATATACTTCAAGAAAACTTAAAATTTTAGGGGTTCAGTTGGTTAAGCCTCTGCCTTCAGCTCAAGTCATGAGCTCAGGGTCCTGGGATCGAGCCCTGCATTGTCATTGTTCAGCTCCCTGCTCAGCAGGGAGTCTGTTTCTTGCTCTCCCTCTGCCCTTCCACCCGCTTACACACACACTCTCTCAAATAAAATCTTTTTTTTTAAAGAAAACTTAACATTTTATTTTTTGTTTTTTTAAAGATTTTATTTATTTATTTGAGAGAGAGAGAATGAGAGACAGAGAGCATGAGAGGGAGGAGGGTCAGAGGGAGAAGCAGACTCCCTGCCGAGCAGGGAGCCCGATGCGGGACTCGATCCTGGGATTCCAGGATCATGACCTGAGCCGAAGGCAGTCGCTTAACCAACTGAGCCACCCAGGCGCCCGAAAACTTAAAATTTTAAATTATAAAAGCAATATGTATTCATATAGAACATCTAGAACATACAAAAAGTAAAATAAAGAAATATAAAATATTCGTGACCCCATAATTCACACTTACTACTAATCTTTTGGTACATTCATTTATTTCTAACCTTTTTATTTTATTTATTTTTTTTTTAATTTTTTTAAAAGATTTTATTTATTTATTTGAGAGAGAGAGAATGAGAGAGAGCACATGAGAGGGGGGAGGGTCAGAGGGAGAAGCAGACCCCCTGCCGAGCAGGGAGCCCGATGCGGGACTCGATCCCGGGACTCCAGGACCATGACCTGAGCCGAAGGCAGTCGCTTAACCAACTGAGCCACCCAGGCGCCCTCTAACCTTTTTATTTTTGAGGAAAACATTTTCCCATGTAATAGAATAATACATATTAATTAGGAAAAATACAGAAAAAATAAACATGAAAATTAAAATCACTCAAGTATAACCAGAATTAATATTTTTGTGAACAATATATACATACGTAGTCAACTTATTTTGAACATTCTTAATATCTCGCTTTGTATCTGGTTTCTTAAAATTTTTCTTTGCCATGAACTTTATCTCATTATCACCAAAATTATTTTCTAAATATTATTTTATTGGTTTGTAGGCACTTATTCTTGATCTCTATGAAACTGTCACACGAGCCACACCTTACTAAAGGTCCCCAGGTTGCTGAATTTTAGGAAGTTTGCCTTCACATTAACCTTCTTCCCCTCCCATCCCTACTTAGAAATAACTGACTCAAACCTTGCACTTGCTCAGAGAAACCGAAGCATTACACGGGGTCTTCTCATCCCGGCCCCCTTGAGCCACCAAGGAGTAGGGCAAGGCTGGCAGAGCCCTTGGGGGTGGCCTGCCTGCCATCATCATTTGCAACACAAAAGGAAAACATACCTGAATGTGTTTCAGGTGAATCGCTGCAGGAGCTCTCAAGTATAGACTTTTTTCTGAATGAGTTCCACCCAAGTGACTAGCTTTAAGGCACAGGCCCTCCCAACATTCCTGGAACCATCTACTGATGGCAGGGGTGGGGTCATGCCCACTCACCGTGTAAAGGCACTCGAAACACCCCACCTCATGCCCCAGGCCCCTCCTCAAGAGGGACACGGGTGCCTTCCTCCTGGTCTCCCGCCTCGTTCCTCTGCTCTCACATCGACCCTACTTCTGGCCTCACCTTCCTCCAGCCACCTCGCCACCTTCCAGGGGGCATGAGCTAAGGCTGATTGCTATTACTCGCTCAGTTCAGGGAGGTCGATGCGAAAGCCCAGCGCCACCTGCTGAGAGGTGCTCTGTGCCTGCTTCAGGATTAACCGACCGATGGATGGATGGATGAAAGATACACTCTTCATTTGCATCATTATAATTACGTTCTTCCCATAGGCAGAGAGTGCCACAGTTGTTAGCCCGAAGAGAATTTGGTTTATTTTTAAACTACAGATGAGTCTGAGTTTGTATAATCATCAGAGCCCGAGCGACTGCCACAGCAAACATGCTTCAGCTGCATGAGTCTGAGCAGCGGCGGAGTAGAAAGCTGATGGATAATAATACTTTATATTTGTGCCACAGGATACGTTTCCGTGCTCGCTCTCCCAAATTATCACATTTGCTCCTGACAACAACTTGTTGAGACGGGCAGAGTTGATATTTTTATTTCCAGTTGACGGGCTTAGTTCATCAAACATTTATTGATCCCTTTTTATATACCTGGCCCGATGCAAGGCACGGAGGATCTCGTGGGGAGGGTTGTACGGTTTCTACCCTCAAATTGCTCACAGCCTAGTGGGAGACACGGATACAGCAGCTCACTAAAGGATGATGTGGTGAGCAGCGTCCAAGTGGCAGGAGCAAAATGTTACAGGCACCCAGAGGGGGGAGTAGAGTGGGCAGAGAGAAGGAAATGTCACTGAGGGTCTCGAAGGGCCAGGTCCTGGGCTAGGGCCTTACTACTCCACGTGTGGTCCGAAGACCCCCAGCTCTTATGGTACCGGGGAGCTTGGTAGAAATGCAGAATCTCGGGCCCCACCCCAGACCCACTGATTCAGAATCTGCATTTTCACAAGACATTCGGGATACCTCTGTGTCCATTAAAGGTTGAGGAGCACGAGGCTAGGTGATTCACAGATTTTATTTCCTTCACAACCCAGTGAAGTAGATATTACTCGTCCCATATTATAGGTAGGAGATGGACTTACGTAATTCTGTCCATGTCGCACAGCTCTGTCATGGAGCTGGAATTTGAACCCTGAGAGAGGATGCTGCCTGGTGATAGGGGCATGGCAGGTCCTTGCCTCTGTGTCTTCCGTTACGTCTGCATTTCTGTCCCTTCGCCGGCAAAATGGATATATTAGTCATAGATCCCTCATGGGGTAACTGGGGGATTATATGCCTGGCATATAGCTCAGGATACTAGTTATTATTACCTGCCCTGATGAGATATTCACTGTATACCTTCTCCTTTGGGAGGACTCAGATTTTGAAAATCTGAGGAATATAAGAGGATGTCATGCCCAATTCCCAGCTTGCCACTGAGAATTCTCACCCTTTCCCCCAGTGTTCCAGGTCTCATCATTTCTCAGGACATCCTGGTTGAGTGAAGTTGTGCTAGGCAAAAGGAAAGATTTGGGGAATTTAAAGCAGAGGAATACCATGTCAGACTTATGGTTTGAAAAGATCTTGTGAGTTGAATCATGAAGGATGGACTAGAGGGTGTATTATCTGGGTGTACACTACGTTTCTGTGACACAGAGACTCAAAGTAAGACACAAACAGGAGAGTTTTGTTCTTTCTGAAAGTGTGTGGTCCAAAAGTGTCAAAAAGTGAGTGGTCAAGGGCCACAGAGATGGCACTACTCTATGAGGCCACTCAGGGACCCAGGTTCCTTTTAATCTTATTGATCTACTATCCCCTAGGACAGTGGTTCTCAGCAGCATCAGTATCACCAGGGAATTCATTAGAAATGAATATGGATGGGATCCAGCAACCTGTGTTTTAATAAGCACTTCAGGTGATTCTGATGAACACTCAAGTGTGAGAGACACTCACCTAGGACCATGTCCCCATCAATCAGGTCAAAACTGTGTGACCAGCCTATGGGAAGGTGGAAAGAAAGTCAGAAGAGGGCAAACCATTTCCTTTTCAAAAAAATGCCTATGAGTTGAATGCATCACTTCTGCTGACCTCCAATTGGCCTGAACATAGTCATGTGGCCACATGGCTTACCCAGCTGTAGGGAACCTTGGGAAATGTAGTCTCTAACTGGGCAACTTATATCCAGCTAAAACTAGAGGTTCTCTACTAAAGAAAAATCAAGGAATGAATTCCGGCAGAGAATTAATAGCCTTTGTCATTACTGTGTTGGGACAGGCAAAAAAGTGAGGGGCAGAGCTAAAACAATGGGTATGTTTTGGAGAGAAAGGAATGTAGGATTTGAGAAATAGATTCTCTTTTGGTGACTGTTTTAATCTTATGGTGAGAGAAGAAGGAGAAGCGGACAGCTCCTAGGTTTCTTGGTAAGTAGACACTGATCACATTAATGGGGCAGAGATTCTAGGGGAAGCGAAAGGAGAGGAGAATATAGCCTTGATACTAAACATAATGAATTTGAGATGACTGAAGAATATCCAGGTAGACATCCAATTCTGTAGGCAGTTGGAAATACTTGTCCAAGGACCCTGGGGAGGGTTGGTGCTAGAGACAGAGACTTGGCCAATTCCATGGAAGTCGGAGCTTGGATAGGAATAGGACTGCCCCGTGTGACATGAAAAGAGGGATCAGAGGTGAGCACTGGAAGAGAAATAAATAAAGATTGATCAGAGTGATAGGAAGGGCAGAGACCAGGAGATTAGAGAGGTCAAGGAAGAAGGAAGGAGCCTTTAGGTCAGGGCAGATGCTCGTGCCAAATGCTGCAGCAGTAACGCATAGGACCAATGGTCAGAAGCGATCACTGGTGACAAATGAGAAAAACTGAGACTCAGCTTAAAGGATATGCCCAGGGTGCCATAGCTGGTGGCAGAGCCAGGACTAGCTGTGCCGTTCTGGGTCTCGTCTTCCCATTAGAAGGGGCCCCGGCAGCCACTGTTGCTCTCTTCCCAAGACTATGCCTACATAGAAAGCCTCAGCATTCTCCCTGACACCAGGCTGGGCTATAAAAATTGTCCTCTGGATTGTGGCCCTCTGTCCATCTGTAGGACTAGTTTCCAAAATTATCAAGGTTCTTTCTGCCTCCTGTTTGCTTGAGCTGAGCCACCCGGAGTCTAATTGTGACACACCAGCTTGGTTTATGGGCTTTTTTTTTTCTTCCCAAGCATTCCACAGTCCTGTCGCCTTTGTCCTTGTGGTGTACCTTGCCCTGCATCCCAGCTTCAGAGCCATGCAAAATAGTTGTCACACCCCTCTACCCACATGTCTGTCAGCCCACTGCTGGAAAGAGGAGGCTGATGACTAGAAAGACTGACTCAAGTGCAAATCCACGACACTGCTGATCTTACCTGCCACAAATTTTTGAAGTGTAGGCAGCTTGATTTGCTAAAGGTGGTGGACCCCTGGGTCAAGGACAAAGCCCACCGAAGTGATCTTATGCTCTAGGCTGCCTGTTGGTTTTGAGGTTGATCTTGGAGTTGGCACCATACAAAGTCGCTTATCGCCAAAATGCTCAATTTGATTTTTATTCTTTTATATTCCTAAATCTTTGACAACAGTGCATCAGGGGGCTTTCGAGTTAGCTGAATTCTATGGCAGCTTCCAGCATCCTGCTCCTGGTGAATATTTTTGCCTGTTGGAAGGACTCTGCACCTACAGGCAGAGTCTACCATCTGCCATCTACCATCTACCAATGGGCTCATTGTCAATCCTGAGTCATGTGCTGATGGTAAAGTGGCCCCAGGTTTTTGTATATCTTGTGAGATCCCCATGGGAACACAGTCATTACAATACAGCAGTTCCTGTCTTGAGTACTGTCGATAGTTTTATTTTTTATGATTTTATTTCCTATTATTATGAAATACTCTTGATAACCCAAAACAAACATATTCACCCATTCCACATTCCTTGTCTCATATAAGAGCATAACTTCAAAATCTAGATCGAATAGACTGAGATATGTTATGCAGCTGTGCACACTTGTAACAGGTGAAACAGACAATTGACAGGACTCTGTCAATTTCAACATGTTGGATGACCTTGAGAATTTAGTGATTTCCTATGACATAGAACAAAGGTCAGTAGTTGTCAGCAGAAACCAGGCTGAAATACCACTAGTAAATACTACTACTGGTTCTAAAATATATACTGAATCAGCTCACATTTCACTTTCTGCTGCTACCACCAAAGTCCAAGCCATCATGACACTCTCCCGATGTGGACTATTTGACCCCCTCCACCCATTTTCTACATTGAAGCTGGAGTTGTCTTATAAGTAAATTGGATCATGTCTTTCATCTGCTTAAAACTTATCTGTGTTCCTTCTTATCTCAGAATAAAATCCAAGCTCATCCCAATGGTCTATGAGGACGTATGCGATCTGGCCCCTGTCTGACTGTCCCATCTCATGTTATACAGCTCTCCTCTCCCTTGTAATAATCTGCCTGCCCTAGATCTCTTCCACCTTGTAATGATCTATCCATACTGACTTTTCTCTTTCTTGAACACAGGGCCACCATGTGCAGATGTGTGGGTTGTACACTGTGGAACTCCAAGAGGGGCATTCAGTAGGCTGCAGGGTAAATGATGCCCCCTGGAAATGTGCAGTATGGCAGCCCAGCTTATACACGCTGAGCTCTTTCCCACTGCAAGGTCTTGGTACTTGCTGGTCCATCTGCCTGGCATATCCATCTGCACGGCTGGCTCCTTCTTGTCATCCACAGAACAAATATTCCACAAAGCACTACTCCATACCAAGCAGAACTGGCTACAGTCTGCAGAGCCCAGTGCAAAATGAAAATAAGCTCAGTCTCAGCTTAAATGTCACTTTTCCAGAGGGGTCCTTCCTAACCACCCAAGCCAAAGGAACCTTCTGATCAGTGTGTGAAGGCAAGCTAAGGACCCCTTTCCTTTCCAGGTAAAAACATAGCATTTTAAATTACAGTTGAAACAAGGATCCTTGGTTCCGTTAGCACTGTGATTTTAGGCTGAACATCCAATCAACATAAAAGGTTTTGTGTTTCTCTTTAATGAGATTTTGGGCAGGTTCTCATTTTTCTATAAATTGGTCTTGAAGGCAATGACAGGCCTCATAAGCCGAGGAGAACTTTGGTATGCAAAGATCAAAAAGGCCCCATTACAACATTATAAATTGAAAAATGATACTATGGTTGGATTTTTTTCTAATAAAAAACAACAATGCACATTTTATGGAGATAAGGATTTCATATATAATAACGAACTCAATTATATTTTAAAGTTTAGTAGGAATTGCACAGTTACTAATTAGCTAGCATGTATTTCCCTCTGCCTTCGGAAGTTCAAGTTTTTGCTTTGATGAATTAAATCAAAATTATTTAAGTATAATTTTATCCTTGAAAAGTCATAATTTGGTTGCTTGTAGCACTGTGAACTTTCTTATTTAAAATACAGTTAGTTCAATATAGATTTATTGCTTTCATTCATAAGACATTTATTAATGTTGGATGATAAAGTTCCAAGTATGATATTTGACTCAGAAAAAAGGATGCAGAGAACAGCTTCTTTAAATATAATATCTCACCTTGTTATGAGTTTCTCTTCTACTCCCAGGAATCTAATACACTCTGCCTGAATAACAGGGGAAGTAAAAAGTTTAAGGATCTGTGACAGCGAGATAAGGCAAGAACATGTAATTTTCAGAGAGCCTGCCATTCCCACCATCATCCTCTGACGAAGCAACACCATATGGGGCCTCAGATACGGTTTTCTGAAGTGAATTACCCTTGGGTTACTGCCAGAAGCAAAATAGTAAAAATGCAACTTCCTAAAAGCACTCGTAACCAAGGGAGAAACAAGTTTCTGCCCCAATTTTTGCTAATTTTGTAAAAGCAGCCATTTTAAGAAAAAAAAAGAAAGAGAAAAGAAACAGGCTTAAGAATGATAGGCGTTTATACTTGTGTGATGTAAAGAATGATGTAAAGAAAGGCACCACCTGCATATGGTGCCTCACTCAAGACGTCTCGTCCTAGACTAAGTTGTGAAGGAAGGGAACCCCGACTTCCTGCCTTCTTGCTCCACTTGCTTTCAGAAGAGTATCCGATAAACTCATCTACACTAAAGTATAAAGGACTAATGATGATTCATGGATTACCTTCTATAGGAGTATTTGCTTTAAAGTAGGGAAATAGATTCTTGGCCAAATAGCTGAAAGTTGGAAGTTTTCATGGTAGAACTTCCACAGAGCCCAACAGTCATCCATAGACCAACTATTTGGTCTTGAGAGAGATGTCTGTGTTTGCTAGTCCTTGTCATTGCTCGCTCTCCATTTCCTCTCTCTCCTCCGCCTCTGCCTCAACTCTTTGGTTTGGAATAATTTTAGATTTACAGAAAAGTTGCAAAGATAAGACAGAGAGCTCCTCCAAATCTCTTACCCAGTTACTCCTAATGTCAACATTTTACATTATTATAGTCCTTTGTCAAAACCAAGAAACTAAGATTGGTCCATTACTATTTGCCACACTCCAGACTTTATATTAGGGGTTCACCAGTTTCTCTAGTAATGTTCCATTTCTGTTTGATCCGATGCATTTAGCCCACTCTCTTTTTGTGGAGACACCCAGTCTCCTCAGGCTGTCATGCCCAGAACTCCACAAAAACAGCTCCCACCGAGGTCATCAGTGACCATCATTCAGCCAAAGAAGCCACATGGCAGACAGCAAGATGCCAAAGCCTTAATTATCATATGATCTCACGCATATGTGGCATTTAAGAAACAAAACAGAGGATCATAGAGGAAGAGAAGGGAAAAAAGTTAAAAAATATATAAAACAAGACGAAATCAGAGAGGGAGACAAACGATAAGAGACTCTTAATCACAGGAAACGAACTGAGGCTTGCTGGAGGGGAGGGGGGTAACTGGGTGATGGACATGAAGGAGGGTACTTGCTGTCATGAGCACTGGGTGTTACATAAGAATGATGGATCACAGACCTCTACCTCTGAAACCAATAATACATTGTATGTTAATTAATTTAATTTAAATTTTTAAAAAAGGGGAAAAAAAAGAAAAAGAAACCTTAAAACCAATAGTGAAAAAAAAAAGATGCCAAAGTCTTTTCTCGGTACTCATTTCAGCATCTTCATTGGACACGGCAGTTCTCTTCCTCCTTCTGAGAACCCTGTTGCTTGACCTTTCTCTTGGCCATCTTCCCACCCACTGCCCAGTTATTCTTGGTTTCCCTTGTTCATTCCTCCTATTCTTCCCTCCTGCTAAGCAATGGAGGGACCCCAGGCTCAGCCCTTGGGCCTCTTCTCTTCTCCATCAACACATTCCCCGGGTGTTCTCATCCTCTCACATGCTGGTGAAAGTCACCTCTTTGTGATGACTCTGGTTCTTTGTCTCTAACCTGGATCCCTCTGAGGAACCCCCAACTGACCTACCTACAGCGGCCACTCAACATTTCATTTGCAGGCTAATAAGAGTCTCAAACTCACCCGTCCCACACTGAGCTCTTGACTTGTGCCCTTGAACCTGCTCCTCCCCTGGTCTTCTCCACACGGCAGCTCCATTCCACCAGGGGCTCAGGCCAAACATCTTAGAATCACTTTTGACTCCTCTTTTTCTTTTATACCCCACGTCCAATCCATTGGCCAATCCAGCTCTGCCTTTGAAGCTATCCTAATTCTAACCACTTTTCACTATATCCACTTCCATCCTCCTGGTCTAAGTCACCATCTTTCAACCTGGATGACTGCAATAGCCTCCAAACTGTTCATCCTGCTTCTGCCCTTATCCTGCTCCTGCATCCCCACCACCCCAATTTATTATCAATATATGGATCCTTTTTAAATGCAAGTCTGATCATGTTAGTGCTTTACTCAAACCCTCCAGTGGCTTCTGTTCTTAGTCAAGGTAGAATCCAAAGCCATTACTGAGACTACAAGGTATTACATGACCTGTCTCCTCCCCCTCACTCTCTGTCTTAACTACCTACCATGCTCTCTCCTGTTTACCCCTCACTAGCCACACTCACCTCCTTGCTCTTTCTTCAATTTACCAAGCACGTTTTGCCTCAAGGTCTGGTACTTCCTATTGCCTCTGCTTGGAATGTTCTGCCCCTAGATGTCTGCCTGACTTGCAGGGCAGGAAGATAAGGTAACAAGGTAGGGGGACCAGCTCCTCCAGGTTTTCCAGGGACTGTACTGATTTTAAAAGTGAAAAGCCTTGGGGCGCCTGGGTGGCTCAGTTGGTTAAGCGACTGCCTTCGGCTCAGGTCGTGATCCTGGAGTCCCGGGATCGAGTCCCGCATCGGGCTCCCTGCTCGGCAGGGAGTCTGCTTCTCCCTCTGACCCTCCCCCCTCTCATGCTCTCTCTATCTCATTCTCTCTCTCAAATAAATAAATAAAATCTTTAAAAAAAAAAAAA
>NC_138372.1:138299837-138488189 GCF_054177405.1 Leptonychotes weddellii
GGCGCCTGGGTGGCTCAGTTGGTTAAGCGACTGCCTTCGGCTCAGGTCGTGATCCTGGAGTCCCGGGATCGAGTCCCGCATCGGGCTCCCTGCTCGGCAGGGAGTCTGCTTCTCCCTCTGACCCTCCCCCCTCTCATGCTCTCTCTATCTCATTCTCTCTCTCAAATAAATAAATAAAATCTTTAAAAAAAAAAAAAAAGTGAAAAGCCTTGGGGCACCTGGGTGGCTCAGTTGGTTAAGCGTCTGCCTTCGGCTCAGGGCATGATCCCAGGGTCCTGGGATCGAGTCCTGCATCGGACTCCTTGCTCAGCAGGGAGCCTGCTTCTCCCTCTGCCCCTCCCCCTGCTTATGCGCTCTCTCTGTCTCTGAAATAAATAAATAAAATATTTAAAAATTTTTTTAAAAAGTGAAAAGACTTGTATTCTAGGAACCTCTTCAGTTCCTGGCAAACGGGGACAATTGGTTACCTAGCAGGGGTAGGTGTGTGTAGGGGGTCGCAAGCATTTAATACGTTGGTCACAGAAGGTCTCATGGACAAGGAGACATTTGGGCAAAGGCTTGACAGAGGCGAGAAATTGGGTTTACTATTCCTTAATGTTGTATGATTCCTGGGTGTCTGTCTACAAAATCTGTTGAGCACAGATAAAGGAAACCCCAATGGTTATCAAAAATACATCTTAAAATGTTGTTTTTAATGATTGAACTCTCAGATTTTATGAGATCTACAAAGAATAGTGGCCAATGAGGCTTTCGAGCCCAGTAAACTTAGTCTTGGCTCTACTGCATGACCTTGAGCAGGCTATTTAATTTTTCAAAGCCTGATTTTTCTCATTTGTAGGAGGATTATAAAAACCCCGAGGATTATAAAAACCCCAAGGATTATTGTAAAGATTAAAAGAGTTATTACATATAAAGTATTTTGAGCCATTCTGGCACATCACAAACATTTATAATCCATTATTATTTTTTTTCTCACCATGTTTTTGGTGGGGCATCGATATTACTTAATCTAAGTGCTATTGTGTGCAGGACACAGGGATAATCAAGACCTATGGACAGGGAGTTATGGAGGAAGAAGGCTATCAAAGGGGGGCATGAAAAATAAGAGTTAATTTAGATACATTTATTTATTTATTTATTTATTTATTTATTTATTTATTTATTTTTAAGTAGGCTCCATGCTGGGTATGGAGCTTAATGCAGGGCTCGAACCCACGACCCTGAGATCAAGACCTGAGCTGAGATTAAGAGTTGGATGCTCAACCGACCAAGCCACCCAGGCGCCTCTAGGTACTTATTTTTAAATGATTTTTGAGATAACTGTATGTTTACATTCAGTTATAAAAAATAATAGAGATCCCATATACCTTTTACTCAGTTTCCCTCAATGGTAACTTCTTGCATTACTATAGCACAATGTCCCAACCAGGAAATTAATATTGATACAGTTCATAGTAGGTACTTATAATTTTGTTACTGAAACTAAGACTGTATTTTCATGGGATTGAATGACCAGTGCTTCCACTTTTGGGGGTGGAGAGGCACGGGCCAAAGGCGATAGATCAAAAGTCCCTTCAATGCTGGACTATTGCAGTGGGGGCCTCACCTGGCTCCCCCTGCCCAATCCATTGCATCAGACTCTGCTTCTGATATCATCATTTCTTAGCAGTGTTCTCTTTAGTCTTGAGCATAATCAAAGCTACCACTTACCCAATGTTTACTATGACCACAGGCTCTGTGCTAAATACTTTTCATGCATTATCTCCATCTCTACAAAAGCCCTATGAAGGGGGCGCCTGGGTGGCTCAGTTGGTTAAGCGACTGCCTTCGGCTCAGGTCATGATCCTGGAGTCCCGGGATCGAGTCCCGCATCGGGCTCCCTGCTCAGCAGGGAGTCTGCTTCTCCCTCTGACCCTCCCCCCTCTCATGTGCTCTCCCTCTCTCTCATTCTCGCTCTCTCAAATGAATAAATAAATAAATAAAATCTTTAAAAAAAAAAAAAAGCCCTATGAGGTAGGTGATAATACTGTCTCCATTTTATAGATGATGAAACAGAGGTCTAGTAAGGTGAAGCGGTCATGTATCTAAAAGTAGGAGAGCTGAGATTCAAACGCAGGACTGCCTGATTCCAAGGCTGTTCTTACCCAACCACAGACCCTGCTCACACTCATGGCAGGACATAGTGGAAAGAGACTGGATTAACTGTGGCCTGTGACAGGCATTGTCTTTCCTCCCTCCATGAATTCACAGTTGAGTTGGGGAGACAGAATATGAAAACGTACATGACCGTACGGGGCAGTACATGGAAAGTGCCAATCCAAGGTGCTCCAGGAACCCAGGGAGCGGGGCAGTTGGGAGAGGCTTTCTGTGGGGGGATGGGATGGGCCTTGAAGGTGGGCCCAGACTTACACATGTGAAAAGCCCATGTGGGGCAGAGGTTACACTCTGACGGCACTCGTGTTTGGTTTCACCCTACCTTCCCACATCTCCCTCCTCCTCTGTAACCACACAGATATGGGTAGACTTTCTTCAGAGTACATAATAACCCTAATAGCTAACACATGCAGAGTGCTCATCGTGTTTTACATTTCATAACTCATTCAGTCCTCATAACAACCTGTAGCATAAGGACTGCTATTAGCCCCATTTTGCAGATGAGGATATTGAGGCACAGAGAGGTTAAGTAACTTACCCAAGGTCACCCAGTTAGTAAGTGAGAGCCAGGATCTGAACCCACGCAGTTTGGGTCTGGACTCCCTGCTTCTGACCTTGGTGTCAGAAGTCCAGTATAATTTTTGCTTTCCGGCCCGCAAGCCTTTGCAGAGGTCCTGTCCTCTACTTGGCAAGTCCTTTTTACACATCCCTATTTAGAAAACCTCACCTGGTCAAAACTCAAGTTAAATAGCACAACAGCAGTTACCGGGAGGGGAGCCAGCCCTGAACAACATATTTCTGTGATTGGCCAGAGCCCAGTGAGCCACATTTCATTTTCACAATGACTTCGTGAGGTTTTTATAAATGAGGAAACTTAGCCTCAGAGATATTAAGTAACTTGCTCAAAGGTTGAGGTTCCCACCCAAACCCAAGTCTGCCTCTCTGTAGCTCATGTCTCAAATCCTTCCCTTCACGGAAGCCACCCCCCACCCCCCACTGCCAACAGTCATCTTGTCCCTGCTCTGCACTGGCCACGTGCATTCTGCACCTATTTAGAAATCCGCACACTTGGCCTTGATGATCTTCTCAGTCACATGCTTCTCCAGCCAAGGTGGCTCCAAATGTCTGGGGCCATAGGGCACACTTCATAGGACTTATAAACTCTTAAGATTCTAGAGCTGGGAAGCACCAGAGATAATCAGACCCACTACTCACCCCAGGCAGAGTCTCTTACAATGACCTCTGATCATTCATTCATTCAGCGGTGAATGCCTGCTATGTGCCAAGCATGTCCTAAATCATGGGGATATAGCAGCAATGAAGAGAACGGGCCAAATACCTCATCTCCAAAAGGTTCCATTCTAGTTTGAGAAGATTGACATTAAACAAGGGGAAACAAAGACTGGCGTGTGTGTGCGCGCGAGAGAGAGACAGAGACAGACTGAGAGACAGAGAGATCTTAGGTTGGCCAGTGGTAGCCTCTCTGAAAAGGATTTCTCCCTTAAAGTCTGTCATCCATCATTTGCTTGTATATGTCTAGCTACAGAAAAGTCATCCCCTTTTCAGGCATTCATTCCATTTTTAGCAAGCTCTGATTGTTCTGAAGTTTAGTGAATCTTCTCCAATGGCTTCTACCCTTTGCCCTGAGTTCTGCTTTCAGTACTCGGCAAGCCTAACCCACCTCCTAGGACAGACAGCCCCTCACCTGCTCTAGGACAGCTGTGTTTCCTTCCAGTAGTTTCCCCAAAAACCTCACATCCTCAGTTCCTTCATCTGCTTCCTGAATGACATAGTTTCAATACCTACCCCCCAGGTGGCTGTCCTCCTTTCAATGCACAGCCCTTTATCTAAGAAAGGAACGTGGGTTGATCAGTGCAGAATATTCCAGAGTATTGCTCCCTGAATATGGACTCAGTACTACGTAAAAACAAAACAAAACACGTTTTTAAGCTCTATCCTAGTTAGAGCTCCGTCCTCACTGGGGAGAGCCAGTCTAGCATCTTCAGAACCTGGAAGCTAAGGGGAAGTCCTGGGGCCAGTGGAGGAGCAAGCCTTTCCTTCCTCAATGGGCTTACATTCAGTGGGGGTTCCTAGAAGGAGGCAAGAGAGGGAGTCCAAGGTGAAGAGCAGCAGGGTGAGGAAGAACCTGAACCTACACTTGTTAGTGGGCAGAGGTCCTAGCAGGTGGGTATAACACATTGTTGGAGGAAGGGAGCAGAAGCCAAATAGCTTGTTGTAGTTTTTATTTATCTACTTCATTTCTTTTCTTATGATTTTAAGCATCTTTTTATGTGTATAAGAGCAATTTATATTTCTTTTAAATATCCTTTGCAAAACTTCCAATTAGTCTAAGGGTGTTTTCCTTGTTGGTTTCTAGAAGATCTTTGTATTTTAAGGAAATTAACCCTTTCTGTTATATGGTACAACTGCTTTTTTCCAGGTTGTAATTCGGCTGTCTACTTTGTTTATGGTATATTTTTCTACATAGAAAGTTTTGGTGTTTGAGTAGTCAAATGTATCCATCTTCTCATTTTGGGCTTTTTTGCTTCTCTTTCTCCTCCTTCTTCACATATATCATATTTAGAAAAGCCTTCTCCATTCTGACATAAAAACAATCTCCCATATCATCTTCAACTATTTTTATTATTTCACTTTTTACATTTAAATCTTTGATCCATCTGAAATTCATTCTGGTACACCATTTATTGTTCATTCACTGTATGTGTCAGGCATGATGTTCAGCATTTTATATACATTATCATATTTAATAGTGATAATTATTATCATACCAATGGAGTACTATACCAACAGGGATGTTGAAGCTTAGCAAGGTGAGCTCGGCCAAGACCATATATCTAGTAAGTGTCAGAATAGAACCCAACTCAGCCTGAGTTCAATATTTATGCTCTTCACTAGAATATTTTTAAGAGAGGCATCCTGTTGTCTGGAAATCCCCAACTTCATCACCACACATTCCAGGAAAGATTGTTGTCGAGTATGTGATGACTACTGCCCATTCCATGAGGTGTAAAGGACTGGGAAGACACACTGAGGTGGGCTATTGATTGTCAGTTAGCGAAAGTCACTCTCCAGCTGCCTAACTCATGCCCCTGCCTGGAAAGCTGAGGATTCACATTCTTCTCTTAGCAAAATTATGGGTTATTAGATTAAGTTACACCAGACAAGACAGAACTGTGACTATTAAATCCATCGATGTAAGAGTCCCTTGAACTTCCCTTGTCATGGGACAGTACAGATCCCAAAGTTTGGATGGGGTCCAACCTTCAGGTAACGCATAATTACAGAAATGTATTGATCCCTAGATACACATCTTTTCACATTTAACATCTCTGAAATTAAGATTCATCTTCTGAACAATGGTATCTTATAATTGCTGCTGGCCAGGCAACAGACAAAATGTAGCAGTGGCTGCCTGTCCATGTACCAACCTGCTTGAGGTTTCTAATGGCACACATGGACAACAGCAACTCAGCAACTTTTCATTCAATAGACAATTTAAGGACCATTTCAGGAAGTAGAAAAATGCTGGTTGTTTTCTGAAATCCTCTGTTGACACCTTCTAAAAAGACCAAGAAAGGACCTGTATTAAAACTTGGGGTAGAGAGTGGAGTCATTGGCTTGGAAGAAAATTCTTGGAAGAACTCTTTAAATAAATCCTGCATAAGGGCACCTGGGTGGTTCAGCCAGTTAAGTGTCTGACTTTGGCTTAGGTCATGATCTCAGGGTCCTGGGATTGAGCCCCGCATTGGGCTCCCTGCTCAGCAGGGAGTCTGCTTCTCCCTCTCCCTCTCTCTCTGCCCCTCCCCCCATTCATGTGTGCACTCTCTCTCTCAAATAGATAAAATCATTAAAAAATTTTAAAAAAAATAAATTTTGCATAACTGACACTCCTGGTGGCACAGAGGACAATTGTGCTTGGAAAAACAAGACATACATACATACACACATACCTAACTTTGAAGTGGAATGCATTTCAGAAGACTGGACTCCAAATGAGACATCTGGGGGAATACTTTAACCTATTTGTTTCTCTTATATTTTCCTTCTGTACTATGCACAAATGATGTGATAGGATCTGTCGAAGTTTTTTTTTTTAGTAACTAATAATCAATTAATTTAAAAAGCTAATTTAAGCATCAGCAATAGTGACTCCAACCTGCACGCCTGGCTCGATACTGATGGAAGTAATCTGCTGAACAATCTTGGAAGAAATGGCCAAATTCATGATCGCTTGTGGATTCTCATCTGGAAATAATCCCAAGCCCTAGAACATGCAGCATGAAAGATTTTTCTCGTAGTGATTCTAAGAATCTTGGTGGAAGACTAAGTCCTTTCAGTTTGAGGTTCTTTTCCTTTGTGCTTCCAATCAAGTCCACTGACACGGTCTGCAGGGCTTTTCCATTGTGGCTGGTTAGTGTGAATCTAGTGTGACTCTAGTGTGGTGAATCCCTCCTCTCTGGCTCCATGGGTATCTTTCTGGTGTCCTTAAAAACCTCCTTAGAAGCCTGTTCCTG
The DNA here is from genome assembly GCF_054177405.1 of Leptonychotes weddellii. NCBI lineage: Eukaryota > Metazoa > Chordata > Mammalia > Carnivora > Phocidae > Leptonychotes > Leptonychotes weddellii. The sequence goes on from NC_138372.1 coordinate 138,306,527, forward strand.
GGCAAGAGCTAACAGCTGCGAGTCAGGATCTGCAACAACCACCACATCTTCCTCAAAGAGCTATTAAAGTTCAAAAAGTTCTTTCAATTATTATAAAATAAAAATGCTAAGTGATATGAAAGTATTGTGTCCTAGTTTTTTTGATGGCATTCCTTCCCTCTTTCTCAGCGGTACTAAGCAATGTGCATCTTACAATCAATGGCATCTCAGATTGGATGAAATAGGGTAGCTTCAGCTTTGGAGAGGTATAGGTCAGGGAGCCAGTTGGAGAAGTACAGGAGGTCATTTTGCTGTTGTTGCATAATTCTCATTTTGAACTCAATCTGTAGGAGACTGACTATATCAATGGATCTAATGAATTTCCTAGGTTTCTACATTTTGTCTTATGCTCTTAAGCAGGGTGTTCCTAATTGTACTTACTTGTGTAACCAGAGTAATAGGATTTTACCATGGTCATTATTAAATTTCATCTTGTTGGCTCTGGCCTGTTATTCTCATCTGTCAAGATCATTCTAGATCATGATTCTCTCATTTGCAGTATTAGCTATCCACCCCCCCCCAGCTTTCTGCCATCTATAAATTTGATAAGTGCAACTTCTATACTTTATCCAAGTTGCTAATGAAAATGTTGAGCAAGTCTGGTGCAATTTTGTAGGCTCATGGCAGGCATTAGTGATTCTCTCAGGTTGGCATGAATCTACAGAAGAACTCTTTCTGTATAGGCATTTTACCTAGCTGTGAGTCCATCGTTCTGAAATATAGTGCAATTTTTAGGCACCCAAGCTTTGATCTCAGAGTAGACCTTCAAACCCTAGCTATATGACCCTGGGCAACTTACCTGATGAATCTCTGCTTAGTTTCCTCATCTGTAAAAGGGGACACTTGATTTTACTTTATATGGATGGGTTGAGGATTAAATGAATTAATACTCACAAAATGCTTAACATAGTTCCTGACATATAGTAGGTTCTCAATAAATAATAATGGTTCTATCAATTTTTTCAGATTTCTCCATCTTGCCCAGTGCATATCATGAGAAACTTTGTCAAATGCCTAGGAAAAACTCAACATAAATTAACTTCATCATTCCACTGTTCTAGCAGAATTATCCAAAAAAAAAAAAAAAAAAGAAGAAAGAAAGAAAGAAAGAAAGAAAGAAATTAGGCCAATTTAGTATGTGTAGTTTGTTTTTTTTTACAATTTATAACTTGACTATTTTCAACAAGGGGTTGATGCAGCTAAAAAAAAAAAGACACACAGATTTATTTGTAGTGACTCCAGGCTGGCTCTTAATGATCAACACTGCATTTTTAAGTGCTTATAAACACTTTGTTAACTCTTTCCAAAGTTTTGATGGGAATCCATACAAACCCAACAGTTTTACATTTTCTTAAATCCCCCTTTTTGCCATGTAATGGCAACCAATATTTGCCTATCTCCAAGCTTCCGGTGATCATGCCATTTCCAGGACCGCTTAAAGATAGATGTTAATGTTTGTATGATCACATCTGCAAGTTATTTTATTATCTTAGATGTATTTCAAAGGATTTGCAGAATTAAACTCATTTGAGGCAGCTGGTACTCTCTTATCAACTCCTCATTTATCTTGGACTTCATTTCCTTATAACTGTTGTTGTTCTGTCCTTAAGAGTAGTGGTTTAAATCTTTAGAGCACATCATAATCACTTGGAGGAAGCAGAGCCTGTTAGAAATACACATTCACAGCCTGCTCTCAGAGATTTAGGATTAGTACATCTGAGATACGAGCTGGGAATATACATTTTAACAAACATTCTGATGTACCACCTTTTAGAAACACCTTACATAGTGGAAAATTATGGAAAGTTATTTGGTAATTATGATTTTTCTTATAATGTTCTTATATAATGTTCTTATGTTCTTATACATGTTAGCATTATGTATCTCTCCCAAGAATTGATCAAAGTCTTACCTGGCTGGTTGTTTTAGTCTAAACATAGATTGTAAAATCCTTTTTGTTTAGCATTTTTCATAAACCTCAAATTACTGTGGATTTTGATCTTCCTGGCACTACTCACAAAGCTGGTGTCTTTTAAAAATAATTCTCTTGTGAATGAATTAAGGAGGTGTGTGTGTGTGTGTGTGTGTAATGAAATATTACTCAACCATAAAAAGGAATGAGATGTTGCCATTTGCAACAACACGGAGGGACCCACAGGGTATTGTTATGTCAAGTGCCAGAGAAAGACAACTCCCATATGATTTTACCTATATGTGGAATCAAAAAGCAAAACAAAACAAACAAATGAACAAAAGACCCTTAAATACAGAGAAGAGGGTGCCTGTTTGGCTCAGTCAGTTGAGCGTCTGGTTCTTGGGTTAGGCTCAGGTTGTGATCTAGGGATCATGGATCGAATGCTGTGTTGGGCTCCATGCTCAGTGCAGAGTCTGCTTGGGATTCTTTCTCCTCCCTCTCCCTCCCCCCTGCTCCTCCCCCTGCTCTCTGTCTCAAATAAATAAATAAAATCTTAAAAAAAAAATACAGAGAACAAACTGGTGGTTGTCAGAGGGGAGGTGAGATGGGCAAAATAGATAAAGGGGAATAAGAGGTACAAACTTCCAGTTATAAAATAAATAAGTCACAGAGGTGAAAAGTACAGCATAGGTAATATAGTCAATACTATTGTAATAACATTGTATGGTGACAGATGGTGATGACACATTGCAGTGAGCAATGCATAGAATCATTGAATCCATATGTTGTACACCTGAAACTAATATAACACTGTATGTTAATTATACTTCAATAAAAAATTAAAAATAATAAAGTTAATTGTTCTTGGCTATGGGTCGTTCCTGCCATTGTTAGCATGTGTACTTTAACAGCCTGAGCCCACTGGGGTGCTCTCTGTGCAGTTCTACCTTGACTCGTCCAGATGCCCATAGGGCAGTAGTCTATACCCTTGTGGAATTCAACCAGCATTCACTGATAAGGACATGAAGGCTGTGGATGACCGAGAGAAGAGCTATAGAGCTACTTAGTAGAATGCCTCTAGGAAAACTGCCTAGAAAGGGGCAGTATACTGGTGTTCTGCCCTTTGGAAGTGGCTGAGGTGAGAAGGGATAGATCCAGACCAAAACTGAGGCCATCCAGGTTTCTGAAATTGCTGACATCTGACCTTCCTTTAGACCTCTCCCCTGATGCCCCCACCTCACTTCTTCCTCTCTCTCCTCTGAATCTCGTTTACACTTTCATTATTGCATATTTCACACTGTATTTTGGTTGTTTGTTCATGTGTCTGCCATTCATTATAACTTTGTAAAGTCAGAAACAATGTCTCCTTTATTGAAAACAAAAAATATCGATATTTGGTAAAGAAAGAAAGAACCTGCAACTTTACATTCAATGAATATTTCTTCAATTAAGCCAAGGATAACAAATTTTTGACAGGCATGTCACACTGCCTGTCCTGGTGTTGGGGCAGACATTGCTAATGGATCTTAGACCTCTTCCTTCTTGGACCTGGAAGCAATTTCAGTATTCTTCAAAACATGGCTTTGCATTAAATCGACCAGAATTGGTTTGCAAAATGAAACCTATTTGCCAATGCTGAACAAAATGCAAGTTCCTTTCTCCTGAAGTTCAGTTGTTAACTCCCTTTGTGGAATAAAAAAAAAAAGAAAAGAAAACTCATAAATTAAGTACTTAGAAAGTCAAAGTGATAGGATAAATACTAAGGGAAAACACAGAGAATTACATTGGAAGGATATGAGTAGCCAGCATCTCACAAAAAGCAGGTGTCTGGGTTTTCCAGCTTCTGAGACTCTAGAATGGTACCAATGATACAATGAGAATGATACTAAACTCAGACTCCCATCTCATGGGATCGGCCAAGTTTGAAGCCTTTTAAGTAGTGATTCTAACATACCTCAGAAATAGGGATTTCAGTTGGATCCAAAATCAATGTGTAAGTTGAGAGCCCTGCCTTCAGCATCAGGACGCAAGGGCAGCATTATTTGTGCTAAAAGGGAGATAAACAAAAGCAAGACCATCTGGGAACATTTTCTTCCTTTGACTCCCTTCACTTCCCCTTCCTTCTATAAGCACCTTTGAACCCTGATTATTATCTATCACTTACCAATCTTGAAATTCCCATTTTGTTCTGATAAAGTTCTCTTTTGTGTATCTCCATAAGCTGCCCAAGGTGGAGCTACTCTGAAGTAGAGCCAGGCACTCCCTATCTCTTTCTCTCAAACATGGCCACTACACTTGTTTTCTCTGAAGTTCCTATTTTAGAACTCAGTGATACTGAGAAAAATACCCCTTCTCTTAACTCCTAGATTGAAGGCTAAAGGACTGAAAGGTACCTTTAGGGTGTTAATCAGCTCTGAATTTTCTGGAGTCAGTCTCAGAGGGAAGTTAGATTTTAAGAGGCTATAATATGGAAATGCTTATTTATCAGACGCTGTTAGTGAGTGTCTCCAAATCAGAAAATTTTTTTTACCATAAAGGTAATTTTTAACTTGAATTCCTTAAAGTATAGAAAATGTATTAAAGAATCACATCCCTCTCTGCTTTCAGAAACAGCTTCACTGGTTTATGCTGCCACAGGATCAGCACCAAGGGCATAGGTGTTGTTTCACAAAGCCGTGAAGAAGTGCAATGAGCATCCCATGAGCTGTTGTTGTATGTTGGGCTAAATGTCTCCACTGTGCCTCTTCTTGAGCTTCTGGACATATTTCTATAGTCCTGTCTACTCTCCACTCATGGAGCTGTCAGATGCCATTCCTGGCTCTTATAAAGAGCCCACCTTTCAAAATGCATGTTTTCTTTCAAGTTATTGCTCTAAGGGTTTATGGGCTAGAAAACCAGAGGATGAGGTTTCTTTGAACTGTGTATGAAATAAAAGTTAATCAACACTGAATGAAGCCTTGAGGACTTTCTGATGAATAAAGTACAGTAAACAAAGTAATGAACTTGTTGCCATCTAATTGGACTATGCAGTCATTTTATATTTCCTCATGGATTCTTGGGTGGTTGAGTTTGCTGGAAAAGTAATTTTGGATAAAGTGTTGCAATTTTAAAATAATTTAATAGTCGTTAGAAAATTTAATTTTTTGGAAAACATTTCTTAGAAAATTTTAAATATGTCCCTAAAGAGTTTTATGTAGTTCAGTTTTTACAATCTATTTAAGGGAATCTTGCAATGATTCTTTTCCTGAAGTATAGAAGAATTAAAAAACATATGGCTGCCTTTCCATATGTTAACTTACAGCAGGTCATGTTGGTTTTTTAGTTTCTAAGTGTGCAGTTCAACCAAGCCTAGGAAGATCAGGGAAGGACTTTAGTTGCAGGAATAAGACAGGAAAGGGACCAAACCAATCTCCCACTAGAAACAACCAAAACTGCTGACTAAAAAAAAAAATTTTTTTTAACTTCTTAAAAACAAGTTAAGATCTGGCAAGTTAGTATGAAACTCAAATCTAAAACCAAAGGGAAACATGATCTCTGAAAGTTAAGTGGCACCCTAAAGCTATTTTTGAAGTAAGGGCATTTGCCCATGGAGGCAAACTTGAACTTAGGTTCTGAGAGCTTCTCAAGGAGACAGAATCGAAGCTCAGGGCCTGTCCTTCCCCGCACTAATATGGGTCAAACCCCCAGGGCCAGGGTGAAACTAAGAGTAAATGTACCTCCCAGCTCAGGCCCAGGAGATTACAGAACAAGTTGTCCTTATGATGAGCAAAGCAGGACAGCTGATAATGGCAGGAACCTGCTCTGACAAGTTATAACTGCAAGTTTGTACTTTCACAGCTTCCAAGTCCATATCACTTTGGTGATTGATAAATAAATAGAAACAAAAAAGAATCATAAAACCCTCTCAAGTTGTAAATTTAGTGTAAAATAATTTAGTTTAAAGTGCCCCTGTGTGCCTAGCAGAGGCAAATGAAAGTTTTTTCTGGAGAAAATTTGTGTCATCCTAGGCTTCAAAGAAGCCCCCCGAAATAAATTTTCAAAGACATGAACAGCATATACTCAAAGATAGCTGAGCCTACAAGAATAAACCATAAAGAATAAGAACTGGATAAAAAGAGACCTCCAAAGACTTCAGATTTTGAAATTACTAGACAGAATCAATAAAACCAGCTATGCTTACTAAATTAAAAAAAAAAAAGAAAATATATGTACAGAAAAGGACACAAAAAAAAGTGACCTAGCAGATTTGAAAAAGAAATAAATAGAACTCAAAATATAAAATATAATAACCAAAGTTAAAAGCTCAGTAGACATGCTCAAAGAGTTTAGACACAATTGAAGATAGAATTAGAAAACTAAAATATGGATCAGAAGAAATTACTCAGAGGATAGTTTGGAGACACAACAAAGCAAGTAAAAAAGAGAGGTTAGGAGACATGGAGAACAGAATGAAAAGACGTAGCATTCATTTAATTGGACCCCTGCAAGGAGAGGAGAGAAGGGCTTAGGAAAAGATAACATTAAAGAGATAATGGCTCAGGGCTTTACAGAACTGATCAAAGATATTGATCCACAGATGCAAGAATTATGAGCATAAAAAATAAAATGAAATCTACACCTAGATTCATCATGAAACTTAAAAAAACCAAAGACAAACAAGATCCTAAAATCAACCACAGAAAAAGATAATCTTCAAAGTAGTGGCAACCAGACAATAATTGAATTCTCAATTGTCACAAAGGAAGTAACAAAGGAAGCCAGAAGGGAGTGGAATGAAACCATCAATGTATGTAAATAACTACCAATCTAGAATTCTACACCCAGTAAAATATCTTAGAAATAAGGTCAAAATAGGGTGCCTGGGTGGCTCAGTCGTTAAGTGTCTGCCTTCGGCTCAGGTCACGGTCCCAGGGTCCTGGGATCGAGCCCCACATCGGGCTCCCTGCTCAGCAGGGAGTCTGCTTCTCCCTCTCCCACTCCCCCTGCTTGTGCTCTCTCTCCCTGTCAAATAAATAAGTAAAAAATCTTTAAAAAAAAAAAAAGAAAGAAAGAAGGTCAAAATAAAGTCATTTTTAGACAGATCAAAGCTGAGAGAGTTTGCCACAAGCACATTTGAATTTACAAACTTTCCTTTAGGTACAAAGAATAGAGTGAAGGTGATCTTACAAGGAAGACCTGAAATAGAAGAAGGAAAGAGCAAAGAAAATGGTAAACCTACAGATAATAATGTCTGGAAGGACAAAACTTACAACAATAAAAACAAGATAGAATTAAAATATCTGAGAACAATAACATGTCAGGGAGGGTAAATGGAATTAAAATGTTTTATGGTCTTTAAATTATGTGGGAAAAGGGTAAAGGTATTGATTATTTTCAGACTTTAAGTTAAGGATGTATATTAATTTCTTGGATAATCACTAAAAGTATATAATTTTCAAACTAGTAGAAGGAAAAGAATGGAATAATTTTTAGGGTTTTTTGTTGTTGTTGTTGTTTTTGTTTTTTTTACCAATCCAAGAACACAAGGAAGAAAAGACAACACATAATAAATGGGACAAATATAAATGAGATGGCAGTTTTAAATCCCAATATATAAATAATTACATTAAATGTAAATGGATTACTGAGCAAAAGAATATATACCATATGAGTCCATACATATAAAGTTAAAAAAAAGACATAACTAAAGGAAATTATATAAAAGGGTTGTTTGTGACAAGTGGAATAATGGCCCCCAAAGATATCCATATCCTAATCCCTGGAACCTAAAAGTATGTTAACTTACATGCAAGAGGAACTTTGCAAATGTGACTAAATTAAGAATCTTCAGATTATTCTGGATTATCCAGTTGAGCCCAGTGCAATCACAGGGGTCCTTTTTAAGAGGGAGATAGGAGAGTCAGAGTCATAGAGAAAGAGAAGAGAAGCAGAGGGCAGAGAGGAAAGAAGATGCCGTGCTGCTGACTTTGAGGATGGAGGAAGGGGCCACAAGTCAAGGAATGCAGGCAAACTCTAGAAGCTAGAAAAGGCAAGATAACAGATTCTCCTCTAGAGCCTCTAGAAGGAACACAGTCCTGCAGACTCCTAAACCTCTGACCCCTAGAACTGTAAGATGATTTTAAGCTACTAAATTTGTAGTAATTTGTTATGGCAGCAATAGGAAACTATTGAAAGATATACTACATATCTATATCTAATCTATATTTATCAATGTGACAAAGCAACAAATAAAAGCAAGGAAATGATTATCACAGAAGTCAGGATGGTGGCTCCTCCAGTGGTCAGGAAGAGACAAGAGGGGCCAGGCCCAAAGGCCCTGGCAATTCTACTTCTGGACATGGGTGGAAGTTACACATCTCATAATTATTCTGAAAGCATACATGTTTTCACACTCTTTCTGTAATAGCAAATATTTCATCATAATAAAAAAATGTAAAAAGCAAAAAAATAAAGGGGTGCCTGGGTGGCTCAGATGGTTAAGCGTCTACCTTCGGCTCAGGTCATGATCCCGGGGTCCTGGGATCAAGCCCCGCATCGGGCTCCTGGCTCAGCAGGGAGCTTGCTTCTCCCTCTCCCTCTGCCTCTCCCCCTGCTCATGCTCTCACTCTCTCTGTATCTCTGTGTGTAAAATGAATAAATAAAAAAAAAAATCTTCAAAAAAAAAAAAAAAAGGCAAAAAAATAAAGACCAGAAGACTGGGGTTAAATATTTACAGAACATTTAATTAGTAATGAGTTTCTAAGAATTGAGAAACAGATTACCCAACCTGTAGAATATCCCTACTCCTTATAGTGCCTCTTAAGGTCTCTTGACATTTGACCTCTCCTCTGCTCATTAATACCCCCACGTAGTTGAGAATGAAAGGCTCTGGAGGAACAAAAGCCATGTGTGGGCCATATCACTTATTAACTATGTGGACTTGGCAAGTTACTTAAATTCTTGGTTTCTTAATCTATAAAATGGAGGTAATAGTAGTATCTTTCTCCACAGAGTTGTTATAGGAAAGAAATGAGATAAAGTACTTAGGACAATACCTATCTAAAAATGCCACTTCCTTTTTTATTTCATTTATCCATCCCCCACCCCCAAAATAATGTTTATGGAGTACTTGCCTCATACTGGGCCCTTTGCTAGGTTTTAGGGATGCAAAGCCAAATAAACCCAGGCCCCATCTTCAAAGGGTTCTTACTTTAGCAGAGGAAGCAGATGAAAAGTAGCTAATTGTAATGCAAAGAGTTAGTACAATTAAGGTATAAACAATGTGCTGAGGCTTCATAGGGGGAGGAGTCATTAACAGGGCCCGTGGTGGAGTAAGGAGGGGGAGTAGGCTGAGAAGCCTGCCCAGAGGTAACGCTTGAACAATGTCAAGAAGGATGGGTAGGAATTTGCCAGCTGGAGAAGATGAGGGAGGAATATTTCCATAAAGGGATGAGTATAGGCAAGCGAGGAAGGAGATACGGGTCTGGGGAAATGATGCATTGCTGGGTGTTAGAGATGTGAGGAAGGAGATGAAGTTGGAGTAGTCAGCTATGGTCAGAAGTCAAAGGGCCACATTTGCCACATGAGAGTTGGGATGGTCTTCTCCAAGCAATGGACAGCTGTCGTGAGCAGGGCCATGTGAGGACAGGATGGTTGGAGCCATACGAGAGAACTACCACTCTGCCCTGTGCAGATGGGTGGGAAAGACTCTGAGGACGACCACCTGCAGTAGTCTGGACGAGAGGGCTTGAACTAGACCATAGCCTCGGAATGGATAAAGGGGACAGAGATTCCAGAGACATCTAGAAGACAGAATTGAGTGGACTGGTAGCCTGTTGACTCAGGGTGGAGGTAATTACCAGATTTCTAGCTAATTGTGCTAACAACAACAGTGGATAACAATACCATTAACCAAGTTTGAGGAAATCTACAGAGCAGGTTGTGGGGTTAAGATAATAGGAACTTTATTTTGGATTTACTGAGTTTGAGGTGCCTGTGGAACATCTAGGTGGAGATTTCTAGCAGGGAGTTGGAAATTTAGTTCTGAAACTTAGGAGATATGTAGACATGGAGATTTGGAAGCTATAAACATATAAATGGAGGTGGAAGCCAGAGGAGTGTGTGGGATGAACCATGTGATCAATATGTTTGTTGAATTTGCTTGGGAAGAATGAATAGTATGCTCACCTAAGTGGCTTTTTCCTTAGCATGTATTTTGGGCCTACATTAAGAATGTTTCCATTAGGGGCGCCTGGGTGGCTCAGTTGGTTAAGTGTCTGCCTTCAGCTCAGGTCATGATCTCGGGGTCCTGGGATGGAACCCCACAACAGGTTTCCTGCTCAGTGGGAGTCTGCTTCTCCCTCTCCCTCTGCCCCTCCCCTTGCTCGTGTTCTCTCTTTCTCTCACATAAATAGATAAAATCTTTAAAAAAAAGTTTCCATTAAATATCTTTCTTCTAACAAGATCATATTGATCTCTCCTTATAGTAACTACTAATGACTTGAGTCCATGTTTAAAGCTTCGATTTAGATTGTTGGGTTTTACCAAAATCACTTAAGAACATGAGACACGTAGAAAATTCTATTAAGAGTATTCTGACAGGCAAATCTTGTTCCTGAATACTAATTAAGTAAAAAGTTTGCACAAAATATTTAATGTAATGGCAAGAGTTCTGAGGATGTCAAGATTTGTACTCTTCTCAGATGGATATTTGATATGCAACTTATTAAAAATTTTCAGCATAAATAAAAACTTCCTGATGTTTAAGAATGTTTCCATCTAGGGGCGCCTGGGTGGCTCAGTTGGTTAGGCGACTGCCTTCGGCTCAGGTCATGATCCTGGAGTCCCGGGATCGAGTCCTGCATCGGGCTCCCCGCTCAGCAGGGAGTCTGCTTCTCCCTCTGGCCTTCCTCCCTCTCATGCTCTCTGTCTCTCGTTCTCTCTCTCTCAAATAAATAGATAAAATCTTTAAAAAAAAAAAAAAAAGAATGTTTCCATCTATGCTTGTGATTTCAGTAACATACTTTGGCAGTTTCAGACCTTTTGAAGCTAGAGTCATAAGATTTTTAGCCCTAAAAGGGACTTTAGAGGTCATTTAATCTAACCCTTTAAGGTTTGGCTCGCCTGGGTAACTGACCAGGTCTCTTGATCCCTAGATCATTCTTTCCTCTTCACACCATCTTTCTTCTCAATGGATTCCAATCTTGCTGAAGTTTCATGATAAAAATGAACGAAACCTCAGCTGTCCAAATGAAAGGTTTTAATTTATTTATGAATTTAATGCAGATCTGTGACACTTGGAGCTAGATAAGAACAAAAAGCCAAGTGTGATTAAGATCCTTCCTTTGCCTCATTCTGTCTCAGGCTTCTTGGCAGAACGAGAATTTTCAGAGTCCCACAAGGACAGACCTAGAGGAGAGGATGATGACGAGAATCTGATCTCAAGTAGGGTTGCCAGATTTAGCAAATATAAATAAGAGGATGCCTAGCTAAATTTGAATTTCAGATAAATAATGAATAATTTTTTAGCGTAAGTATGTCCCCCGCAGTATCTGGGACATACTTACACTAAAAAAAAGGATTCATTGTTTATCTGCAATTGGAATTTTTAACTAGGAGTTGTGTATTTTACCTGGCAACTCTCATCTTGAAGTCAAGGCTTTCGAGAGATGACTGAGGCAGGTTGAGTGAGCCCAGCTAAAGGTAGTGTGTATTTGAAAACAGCACATTTCAAATCGTTCTGGAATCTGCTACTCTTTGTGCAAAAGTGAAAGAGGTGTCATGCTGTGCCACTGTCATCCCACTCCCCCCAGACTGTAGTACAATGTGGGACTGATCCTTCATGAGATTAACAGGGAGGGTGGAGGGGTGGAAGGCTCGAATGCAGAGTTCCATGTCTGCGTGTTCCAAAGCAGCTATATTCTCTCCTGTGTCTTTAACAGGGCAGACGGATTTTGCAGGCACAGAATCAGAATTCATTATATAATCAGTGATTACAAAACCAAAGCTAAAATGTGGAACAATACAATTTTCCACCACAGAAAACCATAAAACAGAACTATTCTGCAAGACAGTGCCTCACCCTGGCGTCCAAGGCAGGACCCTGCACCGTCAGCCGCATTTCACAAAAGGCTGAGCATTAAAGTCTCACCTGGTCAGAAAACAGGGCTGAGTGATAAGGGCAAGGGAATGCCAGCCGGGTGTCAGCGTATTAGCAGAGTCTGGCCACACGCTCCGGGGCAGGAAGATGTCAGGACAACACTAACTCTAAGCGTGATTTCCAAGTTCAGCTGTGATGGCCACATGAGGACCGCCAAATCTAGTGAGAGTCCCGGTATGACACTATCTCCCAGGGTGGTTCAGGTGTCTGTGGTTGGAAGTGGTGACAGTGCTCGTGGCCGTGGAGGTGGGGAGAGGGTTAGAAGTGATTGGGCAAATCTGAGAAGGAATTCGATTTAAGCAAGCAATAGGCTTGCAGTAGAGCTGCAAACATATTGCTAAAGTTGCACGAACGGCCGTGGCCACATGTCCTCCTAGCAGCACTGTGAGTCCCATAGTCAATTTCGTTTTACTTTTCATTGTAGACAGAAATGTTCTTATAGGACATTCAAACTTACTATTTAAAAAAAAAAAAATTCCTCATGCAGTCTTAATGTTGCCTAGAGTAAAAAATAAATGTTGAAAACCAGGCCATCGTGGAGTTAAGAATGTGGTTCATTGTAAAAATCATATGTGGCCACCGTGGTAAAAAAATCACATTGAGGGGTGTGTGGGTGGTACAGTCAGTTGAGTGTCCAACTCTTGATTTGGGCTCAGCTGGTGATCTCAGGGTCATGAGCTCGAGCCCCACGTGGGGCTCTCTCTGCACTCAGCGGGGACTCTGCTTGAGATTCTCTCTCTCCCTCTGCCCTTCCCCCCACTCACGCGTGGGCACTCTCTCTCTCTTTCTCTAAAATAATAAATCTTTAAAGAAAAATCACATTGAACAACTATGTAATAGTTCTATTTTTAAAAACTTCAGTGAGGGAGGAAGCAAATGGTATATGAGCGCCCGCCATGGACCGGAGCTTTCTGGAAGCTTTTTATCATCTCCGCTAATTCTTTTAATTAAAAAAATTTTTTTTGTATTGTGTAAGATAACACAAAAATTACCACTGTAACCATTTCTCAGTGTACAATTCAGTCAAAGTAAATACATTCATCATGTTGTAGGACCCTCACAGCTACTCATCTCCAGAACGTCACCATCCCAAGAGAAGCTCTGTATCCACTAAGCAACGAGTCCTCATTTCTCCCTTCCCCCAGGCCCTGTTAATAACCTCTATTCTTGGGCGCCTGGGTGGCTCAGTTGGTTAAGCGACTGCCTTAGGCTCAGGTCACGGTCCTGGAGTCCCGGGATCGAGTCCCGCATCGGGCTCCCTGCTCGGCGGGGAGTCTGCTTTGTCCTCTGACCCTATCCCCTCTCATGTGTTCTCTCTCTCTCATTCTCTCTGTCTCAGATAAATAAATAAAATCTTTAAAAAAAATAAAAAATAACCTCTATTCTTTCTGCCACTATGAATTTGCCTCCTTTAGGTACCTCATATAAGTGGAGTCATACAAGACTTATCCTTTTGTGTCTGGTTTATTTCACTTCCTATAATGTTTTCAAGATCCACCTATGTTGTACCAGAGACTATCTCATCTAATTATTACAGCCTGCAAAACAGGTTCTCTTATTACTCTAAGGAAATGACCCTGCCCCCAAGCATGCATGCTCTGTCTCTGGAATTCAGGTTGAATGGTCTATTCTGGTGGGATTGCCCTAGTGACACCAAAAACTATGGCCACACCCTGGGGGGTCAGGGGCCTAAGCCCAGAGAAGCCTCCTGGAAGAGGGTGTGGTGATGCAGTAGCAGGTGTTTCTAGGTTCTTTTGGTCTCCAAGGCGGGATAAAAAAAAGGCTTGGGTGAGGAACAGAACTGCCTGGTGACCTTCCAGGGACAAAGTCAATTTGCCCAGAGCAGTACTTCCAGTCCCTGAGCCCAGAAATGGACCTAGTGCCTCATCTTTCCTCCCCCATCCCCGATATAGAATTCACAATAGAAATAATACCAAACCATTCAACAATGCAAGGAGGCCCTACAAAAGTCAAATTACTTCATACTTAAAAAACACTTTTTTGACATAATTTTAGACTTAGAGAAAAGTTGCACAAATAATACAGAGCATTGCCCTACTTTCTTCCCCCAGCTTCCCTGAATGCTCAGATCTAGCAATAATCACAGTACAGTGATCAAAATTCAGAAATTAAAACAAGCGCAATATTATTAACGGAACTACTGACTTTGTTCACATCTCACCAGTTTTTCCCCAAGTGTCCTTTTCCTGTTCCATTCCCCAATCCAGATAAGCCCATGCTGCATCTAGTCACCAGGGGTAGTGGGAGCCAATCTATGATAGCCCCTCTCTGTCTTTCTTTGCCTATTATGACCTTGACAGTTTGGAAGCATGGATCAGTTACTTTGCTGAACGTCGCTTAATTTGAAGTGGTTCAATGTTTTCTCATGGTTGAGCTGAAATTATGCATTTTTGGCAAGCCTACGTTTCTCAGTACAAAATAATCAGGGGTACGTGTGTCGATGTGTTTTAATACTGATGATGGGAACCTTGATCACTTGGATAGGGTGGTGTCATCTGGGTTTCCTCACTGTGAAGTTATTCTTTTTCTCTTCGTAATTAATAATTATGATGAGAAAACGACTTTGAGACAATGCAAATATCCTGTTTCTCCTCAAACGTTTGCCTGCTCATTTTAGCCTCCATCGGTGGATTCACTGCAGCAATTATTACCGTGGTGATTTTTTTGTTTTCTTCATTCTTTCCACATGTATTAAGTGGAATTCTTTTATAAGAAAGACCTGTCCTTTCTCCTACATGTATTTATTTTTTCGGTCATTTATTTGTACCAGTATGGACCCATGGATATTTATTTTACAATTTGATGCTTTAAGAAATTAAGCAAATGTCAAATTATTTCTAAAAAATTCCCTTTTCTCTCTCTTGTGTTCATTTTCCATCCCTTCGTCTGTTGCCCCAGCCTTGTTGGTCACGCCATTGGTCTGCCTGTTGTGCCATCTTGCTCTCACATGTTGGGAGTGATTTCAGGGAGAGGCGCCATTCAAAGGATGGTTTGGGAAGCCTCTTCATGCTGGGGTGGGGGACAGGCTCTGCGAAGGTGTGTTCTCAATACTGCTGTGACTCACCTGGAATGAGAAGCTGAGCCCCTGAGGTCCATAGGAGGGTGGGAAAGGGGAAGATCCTCCCCTCCAGTCAAAATGGGCAGAAAGTAGAAAGTAATTGTGCTTAGGAAAGCCACAAGGTTGAGAATGTCTCACAACTGACATTTCTCAAGTCCCATGGCTCAGGTCTGAAGAAAATGTGATTACGTAGGTCAAGGTCTCTAACTATAGAAAACCAGGTGTTGGCTATGGATAATCTCAAGGCCACCCTCTGTAATGAATATCTGTTTACTTTTTGTGTGCTGTTGCGGGCATATGAGGACAAGGTGATAATTTGGGTGAATGCTCTCCTTCATGAAAAGATTCACTTTGACATAAAAAAAAAACCCTTTTCTCCCAAGTACACTTTATAATTATTCCTTTTATAAAGCTTAGAGTCAAACTGGGACTTAGTAATCTAGCCAAAACCTGGATTCAGGGTGTGAATGAGCTTTATTGACTATCTGCGTCCACAAATCACCTTGTAATCCCCAACCTGATGTGGTGCATTCCTGTCCTATTGAATCAGGGGTCCCCAAAAGAGGCCCGGGTAACCATCTTGTCAGCAGCGAAGAACGCAGGCTCAGTGCCCTCCACCGTGGGCCTAGAACTCTTCAAGGACCTAGAGCCCCTCTGCTTGACCCCCTTTGCCTCACTCTCACAGGTGGGATAAGGCTTTAACCTTTCCTCGGGGGCACCCTGGCCAATTTAGGGCAGACAGAACTGTATTTGGTCGCCACCTCGGTTTTCTTTGTCACTCAAGTATCCATGGTGGGTGCAGGTGTATGTCTGCCTGTCATTTGCTGAGCATCTTCTCTGTACCAGGCTCCACACAGAGTGCTTTACCACCATGACGAAATCTTCAGGTATGTATTGTTTGCCCATTTTACACATGAAGAAACTGAGACCCAGTAATTCCCACCACCTTCTTTCATTCCCTATTCTTGTAGTGCTCGGATGTTGTGCATTTGGAACTTTTCCCCTTGGCTTTAGGCTCTTGGTGTCAACGCCAGAGCACCAACCAGAACATGGTGCATAAGCTTCCCACCAGAGAGGTACTTTCCTCACCAAATGTGGGTTCCTCGTGACAGGGCCAATGAAGGGGAGTTGGAGCTTTAGTCTCATGTTTCCCCTGGGGGTGAATTCCAGAGAGCAAACAACAAAAGCAGAATCGCTCCTTCTTTGCGTGTTTTTTAATAATACAGACCAGTCTGTATCTCCTGAGCATTTACAAAGTGCCAGGCAATGTGACAAGCACCTCACGCACATTATGTCCAGATTCTATCCAGATCTCCGGTATGCTTCAGAATTCAGAATTGTTCAGATTTCTGAGAGGCAAATCCGCATATTCTACATTTTTCATAATATCCCCTAGTAAGGTCTGGAGGAGCATCCATCAACAAAAAATTAATATTTCTGAGGTGAAAACACAGATAATCATGTTTAATGGGATAACTAAAACTATATAAGGTGTCAGGTCAGTTCAGATCAGGTTTTGCCAGCAAGTGAATTTCCTGTAAGCTTTTTAAAAAATCTGTTCTTCAGAGGTTTTGGGGTTTCAGAATTGCTGATACAGGATTATGGGTGATATTACTGTACAGATGTTACTATTACTATTACTATTACTATTCCCACTGTACAGATGAGAAGACTGAGGTTTGAAATATTAAGCACCTATCCAAAGTCATCCCATAAGTGGTATAGGACCAGGATTTGGACCCCATTTGATTGTGCTCATACCATTGCACATTTTCACCTCTGCTTTAACTTCAAACGTCCACATGTCAGGAGATAAAAGTACTCAGACCCGACATACCTCACTTCCACATGAGAAACCACTTATTGCTGACATTCAAATACATTTTTGGTGGGAATGAGGAATAGATTTTCTTACGAACGGATAGACCAGAGAGCATTTCCATACTGGGACACCTTCTCCAAGAGCTTAACAAAGCAAAGGACCCGTCACGCTGGGGAGGGGAGGAAAAGGGTGTGTGGCTTTTCCATTCTAAGAAAATACTCTGTCCTTTTCTATTCTTTCCAACTCCATGTGCTTTCTTCTTTGGTTCCACTCTGCTCTGACTCATGGACTAACGGCCTGGGCCCTCTGTTCGCACAGGCTGCAGAGCTGCTGGCCTTTCCCACCACCCCTGGTTGCCACTGCCATTCTTGAAGGGTCTTCCTCTGTCCTTGGGTCAGGTCTCTCTTTCCCATGTCCTTGGCCCCATGGCTCAAGGTTCTCACCAATCTGTCATCCCCTGTGAGCCCAGTCATAATAGCCACTTGCTAACTAACTAGCAGAGAGCTAGGATCATTTCACATAAACATCCTCAGCCTCATTCTAGACCTTAAAGGCTTGTCATTCCAACTGAAGTAAACAAGTCTGTTGCAGGGAATTGAAGAGGACCAAAATGAGCGTGTGTGTGTGTGTGCGTGTGTGTGTTATTGCCACGCTGCCAAATCTTCTGCCTCCTCCAAGTCACCAAGAATGTGAATACCTGCCCAGCCCCTCAGCAAGACATCAGACTCCAGGGAGCAGAAGAGAAAGCAGGGAGAGATTTACTTTTTGGCACTTGAATCTCTGCATTTTACTGAGGCTGGGCTTTGACTAACTCATTATCCTTGGGCACTCGCTCTGGATAATGAGGTCTGAGACGGTGATGAATTGACTCACACTTGGTTGATTCTGTCTTTATATATATTTTCAATTCAGTATATTATCCTTCTTTGGATATATGTGAGGCACATCCACGGTTTGGTGGGGCCAAGCAACTCCTGGCGTTTTTTGGCTTCTTTGGTGTGGTCTGAGCACAGGGAAAGAAAAACTGAACAGAAATGGATCTGTCCCTTTTTAAAATTTTGTTTTTCCACAGCAATTTCTCTTCTTGTGAAATTCTGTTTACCCTTGATGATCTTATGAAAGATCCTCTTTTGTTCTTCGCGTCATGAGAAAACAAACCGTGGAAAGTTAATAGGAACACCACTGATTTTCATTAAGGGCTGATGAATACTTGGGTCAAATCTCTTCATTAGAGAGATCAAAGGATAATGTATTTTAATTCAAAGTTCTTTTTTTCTTCAAAAAAAAAAAAGAGAGAGAGAGAGAGACTTCAGTGAAAACAAGGATTTCCTAACCCAATTAAGAAATCTGCAACAGTCTGTTCTACCAGCTAATTTACTTAGAGTTGTGTGTTTGTTCAAATTACACATGGTGTGGTGGGTTTTGCCCTCTGTATTTTTTACAGCTCAAGCCAGTTAAATACCAGCAAGGATTTTCATGGGCATGATTTCTTCCAACTACGAAGCAGCCCCTCCTTTCTTCCTTGTTTGTGTTCTGCCCTAACGATGTATTCCCAGAGCCACAGTCCCCTCAGAGCCTCATGAGCCTTTGCCTCCAGCTCATGTTTTCTGCCCTTGACGTTGCAGTTGGGGACTCATGGTTTTATCCTCAGCTTCTCTATTTTCTTACTCTATGCCCTGTCCCTCTGTGATTATCCACTGCTTGAACTTGATGGCTCACATAGGAGCTGGAGACTCTGATGTGTATCCAGCTCTGTTGAGCTCCAGAGCTAAGAACTCAACTGCCTCTACTTGAACTTCTCTACTGGGATATTCCACAGGCACCTCAAACTCAACGTGTCCCCAAATATGCTTGTTATCCATAGCCGCCCTTTCCCCACCATCACTGCTACCCCTTCCTTCTCTTCCTCAAATCTATTCTTTCTCTTAGACTTCAAGCTCAATTGATGGTCCCACCATTTGCCCACATCCTAAATTGGAGTCATCCTCAGGTTATCCTCCATGACTCCTTCATTCCTCAAATCCATCAGGCATGCTGTTCTGTCAACTCTGCTTCCCAACCAGCTTCAGAAGCCATTCCTCTTCTCCATCCCACTGCCATTGTCTTAGTGTAGATCTTCCTCCTCCCTCACCCAAGGAGGTAAGACCTGCAAGACCACCCAGCCCTAACTCCTACAGCCCTGGGTTAACCTCCCTCCCACCCATCCTAACCCTCACCCCAAACCAGCCTCCACACTGTGCTCTTTCTCAAACACAAATCTCGTTCCTTTCACTTTCTTAAAACTCTCCAGTGTTCCCCTTTATTTACAAATAAAGTCCTGCCTCCTTAGCACAATATTGAAGGCCCTCCATGTTCTGGTCCCATTATTTGCTTCTTCTCTTGTCACATCTTGCCTTGCATGTTTGAATAATCTGATCCTTCTCACTGATCTTGAACATAACATGTGGCTTCAAATCTTTGGGCCTCTGTACATGAAATTCCATCTATCTAGAATGTTCTTATCCTTTTCTCTGCCTAGAAAACACTTACATGGTCATTCACTTCAAACATTTATCAAGTAAGGGTCTACTGGGTGCCTTAAGATTGTGCTAGGCGGTGGAGACAAAAATACAAAGCATGTTATTTTTTTCCTAAACATCCAGTTTAGGAAAATGGAAAATGATATTAGTGAAATATCACTTCTTGAAGTTTCCCTCAGATATTCCCACACCAATCTCACCACCTATGCATAGTAAACCATTTTTTCTTCCTACTTTGTGTACAGGTCTTTCATTGCACTTACATGATATGCTTTTTTTGGTTTGTCTTCCTAGGTCCAGAACCCATGCCCATAACTTTGGAGCAAGGAATTAAGTAGTTTAAAGAATATGTGGGCACTGACATCTGTGTAGGAGGCAGAATTCTAAGATGGTCTTCCAAGATTCCTGCCCCTTGGTGTACATGCCTTCCCCGTGAAGGTGGGCAGGACTTGTGAATATGATGGGATTTTACTAGAATGAATAGGTCAGGTTATATAGCAAAGGTGAAGTTCTGCAAATGTAATTAAGATCGTCTTGGAGTTTCCTAGAAACATATAATCTACCAAAACTAATTAGGAAGAAACAGAAAATTTGAGCAGACCAATTGCCACAATGAAATTGAATCAGTAATCAAAAAACTCCTCCCCCTCCAAAAAAAAAAAAAAGTCCAGGACCAGGTGGCTACACAGGTGAATTCCATCAAACACTTAAAGAAGAGTTAATACCTATTTCTCTCTAACTATTCCAAAAAAAGAACAGGAAAGAAAACTTCCAAATTTATTCTATGAGGCCAGTATCACCCCGATACCAAAACCAGATAAAGACACCATAAAAAAAGAGTACAGGCCAATGTCTCCCATGAATATGATACAAAAATCCTCAGCAAAATATTAGCAAACTGAACCCAACAATACATTAAAAATCATACACCATGATCAAATGGGATCAAAACAAGTGACATATGTCACATCAACAAGAGAAAGGATAAAAACTATACGATGATTTCAATAGACACGGAAAAAGCATTTGACAAAGTACAACATCCATTCATGATAAAAATCCTCTGCAAAGTAGGTCTAGAGAAAACATACCACAACATAAAAAGACCTTTTATGAAAAACCCACAGCCATCATACTCATACTCAATGGGGAAAAACTGAGAGCTTTTCCCCTAAGGTCAAGAACAATACAAGGAGATCCACTCTCAGCACTTTTATTCAACATAGTACTGGAAGTCCTAGCCACAACAATTGGACAACAAAAAGAAATAAAAGGCATTCAAATAGGTAAGGAAGAAGTAAAACTCTCACTATTTGCAGACAAGATGAACCCTAAAGACTCCACCAAAAAATGACTACAACTGATAAATGAACTCAATAAAGTCGCAGGAGACAAAATCAATGTACAGAAATCTGTTCCATTCCTATACACTAATAATGAAGGAGTAGGAAGTGAAATTAAGAAAACAATCCTATTTACAAATGCACCAAAACCAATAAAATATCTAGGAATAAACTTAACCAAAGAGGTGAAAGACCTGTACTCTGAAAACTATAAAACACTGATGAAAGAAATTCAGGATGACTCAAAGAAATGGAAAGACATTCCATGCTTATGGGTTAGAAGAACAAATATTGTTAAAATATCTATACTACCCAAAGCAACCTAAGGATTTAACAAAATCTCTATCAAAACATCAGCAGCATTTTTCACAGAACTAAAACAATCCTGAAGTTTGCATGGAACCACAAAAGACCCTGAATTGCCAAAGTAATCTTGAAAAAGAAAAACAAAATTGGAGGTATCACAATTCCGGACTTCAAGTTATTATTACAAAGTGATAGTAATTAAAACAGTATGGTACTGGCATAAAAACAGACACATAGGTCAGTGGAACAGAATAGAAAATCCAGAAATAAACCCAGAACTATATGGTCAATTGATCTTCAACAAAGAAGGAATGAATATGGTATTGGGAAAACTGGATAGCTACAGGCAAAAGAATGAAACTGGACCACTTTCTTTCACCATACACAAAGATAAACTCAAAATGGACTAAAGACCTAAATGTGAGACCTGAAACCATAAAAATTCTTGAAGAGATCACAGGCAGTTATTTCTCTGACATTGGCCACAGCAACTTTTTTCTAGATATGTCTCCTGAGGCAAGGGAAACAAAAGGATAAATAAACTATTGAGACTACATCAAAATAAAAACCTTCTGCACAGCAAAGGAAACAATCAACAAAACTAAAAGGCAACCCACTGAATGGGAGAAGATATTTGCAAATGATATATCTGGCAAAGGGCTAGTATCCAAAATATATAAAGAACTGATACAACTCAATACCCCAAAACCAAATAATCTGGTTAAAAAAATGGGCAGAAGACAGGAACAGACATTTCTCCAAAGAAGATACACCGATGGCCAACAGACACGTGAAAAGATGCTCTTCAGGGAAATGCAAATCTGAACTACAAGGAGATACCACCTCACACCTGTCAGAATGGCTAAAATCAACAACACAAGAAACAATAGGTGTTGGCAAGGATGTGGAGAAAAAGGAACACTCCTGTTCTGTTGGTGGGAGTGCCAAATGGTGCAGCCACTCTGGAAGACAGTATGGAGGTGCCTCAAAAAATCAAAAATAGATCTACCCTATGATCTAGTAATTACACTACTGGGCATTTACCCCCAAAATACAAAAACACTAATTCAAAGGGATGCATGCACCCCTGTGTATATAGCAGCATTACCAACAATAGCTAAACTACGGAAGCAGCCCAAGTGTCCACTGTTGGATGAATGGATAAAGAAAATGTATAGATATAGGTATAGATAATGGAATATTACTCAGCCATTAAAAAGAAGGAAATCCTGCCATTTGCAACAACATGGATGGAACTAGAGAGTATAATGCTAAGTGAAATAAGTCAGAGAAAGACAAATACCATATGATCTCAGGCATATGTGGAATTTAAGAAACAAAACCAATGAGCAAAGGAAAAAAAAGAGAGACAAACCAAGGAACAGACTCTTAACTAATAAGACAAACTGATGGTTCCCAGAGGGAGGTGGGTGGGGGGATGGGTGAAATAGGTGATGGAGATTAAAGAGGACCCTTACCATGATGAAAAAAATTAATAAAATAAAAACTTTAAAAAAGATTGACTTGGAGTTAACTGAAAGAAATATTATCCTGAGTGGGCCTGACCTAATCAGGCGAACACCTCAAAAGAAAATCCAGGCCGTCTCTGGAGGGAGAGATGTGCAGCAGCATTGATGCCCTCCCACTGGCCATGAAGAAGTAATGTGGTGTGGTGTGTTGTGAAGGGGATCACAAGGCAGGAAGTGGTCGACAGCCCCTAGGAACTGAGGGCCTCGGTTCTATACCCAGAATGCACTGAATGCTGCCAACCACGGAGCCTGGATGAGGGCTCCAGGCCTCCTCTGAGATTGCAGGCCTGGCTGCCATCTTGATTTCAGCCTCATGAGACCCTGAGCAGAGAACGGAGTGAAACCAGGCCCAAACTTCTGACCCATAGAAACTGCGAGGTAATAAATGGGTATTGTTTTAAGCCACGAAGTTTGTGGTAATTCATTATGTAGCCAAGAAAAAACGAATACAATCTGATAGGCACGTGTTGAATTCCTGCTTTCTTGTTACTATCCATAGGATCTTGGACTTAACCTCTCTGAGCCTCAGTTTTCCCATCTAGAAAATGGGGATGGTAATGCCTACCTTATAGTATATCTCAGTTCCTTGAAAGCAGGGACCATGTCTTTCTCTAGTATCTTTGATGCCTAGCACTGTGTCTACACACAGAAGGTGCTCAATACATTTTAGCTGAATGAATAAACAGTGCTCAAAGTGTCTTTAAAAACAAGTATAAACCCAAGCCTCTTCTTGAATTTTTTTTTCTAATTTAGTGCTGATACAAATCTAGTTCACTCATATGTGAAATTAGGAACCATCTAGATGATCTCTCAGGTGCCATCCAGTTGCAAATTCTGTGATGTTGATGAATCTTGAAATAAGGTCCTAGGATAACAATCTTAAAGTTGCAAAAATGTTAGTATTCTTAGAGAGTTCTTCAAAGGAGTATTTGTTAGTAAGATGCTTTCTTCTCCCGAGCCTCTCTCCTGAGCCAGCTACTCTCCCCGACCACAATCAAGTATTAATATTCAGATGCCTGTGTTGGGTGTTTGCAGTATTAGTGCAGTGTTTTGCCAGCTATGAATGCAAAATATTTTTGATCAAATGATAAAGATAAATTTGGATATTAATATATAGTTTAATCATCTTCAAATTCCTAGTAATAGGAGAAATAGTATCACCTAAAAGTAGAAATAAAGAAGTACTTAGACTTAACAGGTGGTGTAATTTTGTTTTATTTGCGTCTTATTCTGCAATGGTATAGAAGATTCAGTCACTGACACCGACAGAAAGGCAACAAAGAATCCTCCTGTAACTGTCGTGGCTGGGGTTTGCACAAGTGGGAACACACACACATTTAATTATAAACATGATCATAAATATTGACTTACCATTGGGATATTTGGCAACTTTCTTTGGATTAAGATCCCAGAGGGATGCTTGATTACAACCTAATAGATCTAATAGAATTTGATAGGGATCTAATAGAATGTTTGTCCTCAGAGCTACTTTTCAACACCAAGGGATGTCCCTGGCTGATCCTACCTCTTAACAAGAGGAAATAGAAAAATGCTTTCTCAAAAGGGCAGGCCTTGTGGGGAGGGCCGTGAGAGATCCATACTGTACACAGCACTATCTCTATCCTGAGCCATATGTCAGGTGTTAAACTTCTCCGTTCAGAGCAGAAGGCTTTGTTGCCCATGAAGCTCCTGATGACTAGACTATCTGAGCAACAGTTTGTGGAGAATAAGGTCCAGGAGGATGACTAGTTAACGTGTGTGTGTGTGTGTGTGTGTGTGTGGTGTTTCCATGCCTCTGGGGGTGGGGGGAGGAATATAGTTTAAGGGGTTAACCAATTCTTACTAATCCACCAATGCTCCCAGGGGAGAGGAGGCACAACAGAGGGTCTTGTCATGATTAGTAGAGAAAAAGACCCTCTGTCACTCAAAAGGGCACCACCTTGCCCTCTAAGGGTGGAGAGGAACCGGTAGGCTTGTACAGGAAGGAGAGAGAGAGGTATCCACGGTCATCCAGGGACAGCAAGGACAGGTTGAGTGTGCTTATGTCTCTAAAGATGTAGGGACCTAAAACATGCTGCCGATCCCACTCCTCTGCAGGGGTGACCCCAGCCAGAAGAGCCCAGGACGGTGTAGGTCTTCCATTGCTATGGTTTCAACTGCTGCAGTCAGAAATCAGACCTAGATAGAATCCCAGCTTCTGGAATATCCTTGATTTATGAAGGGCACTCCCTTCCCCTTCAGGGTGCAGCGTGGAGTAACAAAGGCCCACATCCCGGGCTCTGGGACCTGAGTCACTTGCAGGGTGTGTTGCAGTTACAGAGTACCTTCTTCCTATGCCTGCGCTCACAGAGGTAGCACAACAGCCCAAGACACACAAATTGTTATTCTTACGGTGATTATTGTGCTGGAGGAGGAGGAAACCGAGTCTCAGGGAGATTAAGGGGTTTTCCCAGGATGACAGAGCCCGCAAGTGGGAAAGATGACTCCTGCCTCAGGCCTCGGAGCTTGACCTTGTAACCCTATGCTCTGTCTCTCTGACGTTCTGGGGTAGGAAAGAGAAGCAGGGATCTTGTCCATCCCCAGGCAGAGACCGCTTCCCCTCCTCATTGCCACGCTCGCCTGGGCATGCTGTGAGTGTTTGGGAAGCAGCCCTTGAGCCTGTCCTCTGCCTGATTGGCTAATCTAGCTGGTTCTGTGGGGTCCTGGCTGGAGTCTAGGGGCAGCCTGCTTGGTGAGAGAAGGCATGTGGGGGCCTTAAGAGCCGGTGCATGGCAGTGGATGCGAGGCACTTAGTGGGAACATCAAGGGGAGGCCTGCCAACCCCAGGCAGGTGTGGGAAGGACGCCCCTCCCATCCCCGGTCAGGAGGCTGGCCCAGGTCTGGAACATGAACTGTGCAGCCTGACAGACCTGGGCTGAGCCCTACCTTGACAAGTACTCGTTCTGTGACCTTGAGCAACTTATTTACTTTTTCTAAGTCTCTGATTCCTCCACAGTAAAAGTGGGAAAAATAATTGCACCTCCCTGCCATTGTTAAGAGGATTATGTGAGATAAGGAATGTGAAGCACTTAGCATAGTGCCAGGCCCAGGGAAAGAATTCCTTAGTGATATATAATGCATGCCATGGAAGACTCCTTCATTCATTTATTCGGCAAGAATTTATTAAATGCCCAGTCCATGTCTAGCAGTATGCTAAAAACTCAATACCTGGGGCTTTACCAACACCGATATCTTTAGCATAAAATCACACAAAGGGTCCTTTACCCATAAATATTATAGTCTGAGCTGGTTTTATAAACATGGAAAATGGGTTTTGATGCATACGTTATTTCTGCCCTTGACTCTTCCTTCATTTTCAGCATGAGGACATAGCTGGATGCACATGGGATGTGGAGTGAGCGAGAATGTGTGCTTAGTTATATGAACACTGGGCCACCAGCCTCCTTCCTCCAAGTCTTGACTTCTCAGCTGCAAAATGGGGAGAACCATGTCTTCCCTATAGAACTGTTGAAAGGAGTAAATGGAAAATGGATCAGGTAGAGCATCTGACTTAGGGCAGGTGCTCAATATGTATTAGTTGCCTTTACATTTCAAAACATTTGGGTGGAACTTCCAGAGTCTGCTCTAGCATGTAAGAAGCTGAGAAGTCACCACTCCATCCTAGCAACCAGGAAAATGCTGAACAGACTGAAAAATTAGCGTTCTTTTTAGATCCATAAGAGAAGTGAGGTCACAGTGCAAACTGCTGCCCCCCAAATTGGACAGAGTGGCAAGCAAATACAGCGAATCACAATTGACTGCAGCAGAAACCTCCATGGGAACCATGGGGACCAGTGACAAGGGAGGCAAACCCAAACCATGATTGAGAAATTGCTGGAAGCTCAGTGTGCACAACTCTGAGAGTTAAAAACTCAAGGGGAACCAGTGACCAGGGACTCCCACACTCTTGTGATCTTACTTCCTGGAGCTCTCCCAGATTCTCATCGTGATAATTAGAGAAAAAAATGCCTCATGCTCCAGCAGGGGAAGAGGAAAAGGAACCATTTTGAAATATCGCAGAGCATTCTGTTCTCCAAGACAAACTGTTTAACCAGAACCTCACTTGCTGGGGTGTCAGACCCTGACTGACATGGGGAAAGAAATACCCACCTCCAGCGCCCTCCAGCCATCCTGTCCCACCTAAACTGGAGGGAGCCTTGAGAAGCACTTGTGAAGTTCCCAGTTCCCAGGCACAGGCTCACTAGAAGACCAAGACCTAATCACAGGACTATAGAATGCTCCCCCTCCCGACACACCCACCACATCCCTAATGCCTATTTACAGCAGTTCCTTTTAGCCAGTACATCATGTCTGGCTACCAAGAAAAATATACAGGGCATAGTAGAAGATAAAAACACAGTTTGAAGAGACAGATCAAGCATCAGAACCAGACCCAGTTATGGCAGAGATGTTGGAATTATCAGCCTGGGAATTTAAAGCAACTATCATGAATATGCTGAGAGTTCTAATGGATATAGTAGTCAGTATTGCAAGAATAGATGGGCAATGTAAGCAGAGAGATGGAAATTCTAAGAAAGATTTTTTTAAGTGCTAGAGATCTAAAACACTAACAGGCAATGAAACAAAACAAAAACACTTAACAGAAATGAAGAACTTCTTCGATGAGTTTATTAGATTGGACATGGCTAAGGAAAGAATATCTCAGCTGGAGGATATCCCAATAGAAACCTCCCAAACTCAAAGGCAAACAGAAAAAAGACTAGAAAAAAAGACCCAGAACAGGATATCTGAGAACTCTGGGACAACTACAAGATATAACATATGCATAATGGAAAAACCAGAAGGAAAAAAAAAAGAGAAAGGAACAGAAGAAATATTTGAAACCATAATATCTGAGAATTTCCCCCAAATTAATGTTAAACACCAAACCACAGATCTATAAAGCTCAGAGAACACCAAGAAGAATAAATAGCAAAAACAAACAAACAAACGAACCAAAAACTACCTAGGCATATCATTTTCCAACCAGAGAAAATCAAAGATTAAAAAAATCCTGAAAAAAGCCAGAGAGGGGTGGGAAATCTATAGAGGAGCAAAGATAAGAATTATATCTGACATCTCCTCAGAAACAATGCAAAGAAGGGAATAAAGTAAAATATTTCAAGTGTTGAAAGAAAAAACAAACAAACCCACTATTCTGTACCCTGTGAAATTATTCCTCAAAAGTGAAGGAGAAATGCTTTCTCAGACATACAAAAATGGAGGGAATTTGTTGCCAGTAAACCTGCCTGGCAAGAAATGTTAAAAGAAGTTTTTCAGAGAAGGAAAACCACATTGGTCAGAAACTTGGATCTACATAAATTAAGAATGTAGGAAAAGGAAAAAGTGAAGGTAAAACAAAACCTTTCCTTTATCTGATTCTTAATTGATATAACAGCTAACAAGTTCCGTATGACCTCACTCTGCTGTCTGGAAAGTTCCCTTGGGACTCACCAGGGATTTGGGGGTTCCTGCACATCCTCACACTGTAATTCCTGTCTGACACTGAGCCTCCAGGGCCCCTACTATTCCGGGGAGGTATGGACAGACTTGGGCAACCCAGCCTTGGGCCTTCCAGGGTGTCAGAGCGCAGAATCATTTCCCACGAAGATAACACAACATCCATTTCCCACAGGGTTTGAGGCTCTTGGCAGGGGAGGCAACCATGCAGCGGGGCCCAGATGAAGGATGATCAGGAAGGAGAGGGATCGCCTCTCTGCAGTCTCTCCCCACTGCCTTCCTTCTGCCCACCTGCCATGCTTCTACCTCAACATCCTTCACCAGGCTACTCTACAGTGTATTTCTGAAAATTAAAATGCTTGTCTTCATTCATTCACTGAGTATCAGTTCAGTTGAACAACTACTCTGTACCAGGTGTCTAAAATAATAAAATCAATTGCCTAGACCAACAAAAATAATAAGGGAAGAGGTTTGAGAGCAGTGGGGAGAGAGGAGGAAGAGAGCGAGTTCTGACGCGTCTCTTATGCTTACGTCAATAATGAAATCTTTTCTTTAGAAGTGTCTTCCCGTCCCTTAATTCTGTGTTCCAGATGAAAGGAGAATAGAAATCTCACCGTCGCAGCTGGGTAAAGCTGAACATTTGGCTATCCCATACATCAGTAAGTCCCACATATGTCTACCTAAGTGTCCTGTGAGAACCGACAAAGGTCACACACCGCTTTTTCGCATTTATCCCTGAACCAGGCCCCAGCCGGCTCTTATTGGTTGGCGGGAAAGCCTGCCCCTGCCAACATTTTGGCTCCCCAAGCCTCCCCAATAGTAGTGTGATTCCCTGACCCATCCTGGCAGAATATGCCACAGTCCCCATGGCTTTTCGTCTGCAACAGCTAAAGGCTAAGGAACCCTTGTTCACTTTTCTGCTAGCCACCACCACTGGATTTAAAACACACAGACACATGCATCCTAGAACTGACTTAACGGGGGATGGCTTAGGCTATATTTTGACGCTTGCTTTTTGTATTTTTATTTTTTTCACTTATTTTAAAGATTTTATTTTTAAGTAATCTCTATAACCAATATGGGGTTTGAACCCACAAGCCCGAGATCAAGAGTCGCATAAGCCACTGACTGAGCCAACCAAGCGCCCCTACTTTCTGTATTTTTATTTATTTTTTTTATAGATTTTTATTTATTTATTTGAGAGAGCGAGAATGAGAGACAGAGAGCATGAGAGGGAGGAGGGGCAGAGGGAGAAGCCGACTCCCCGCCGAGCAGGGAGCCCGATGCGGGACCCGATCCCAGGACTCCAGGATCATGACCTGAGCCGAAGGCAGTCGCCCAACCAACTGAGCCACCCAGGCGCCCCTACCTTTCTGTATTTTTTAAAGGCATATTCCGAGTTGGCAAGAAAGTGCCTGCATGTGCACACACACACATGTGCGCCCACACACACGTGCATGCACACGTGGCCATGCCACTTCAGTATAAATTATATTGTGGGCCAGTCTCTGAGATGACCCAGAACATGTCCTAATCTACAGCTGCCATCGGCGGGTCACACTGAGGAGCAGGCTCCAGAATGAAGGACAGTCTTGGCCAGAAGTGCACGCAAAGGCTCTCTGGTCCTCAGGAAGGCTGAGTCTCAGCTCTCTTGAATGCATGTCCAAAGAATTCTGACAAGCTTTTCCCTGGACCATTCAAGGCCCCATTTATTGTTGTAAATAGGTATATGACATTGCAATCCTATTCCAGACCCTATTTATAGCAACCCCACACCTAATAGCTAAGGGATAATTATTCTCCCTTGCCCATTTGAAGAACTTTTCGCCAAAGATTTCAGGGAATTTTACCAAACAAACTATCTCACCCCCTCCCCCTCCCACTGGACAGGTGGAGAAGCTGAGGCGTAGTGAAGTCAGAAGAGCCTAGTCAAAACGTGAGTCAGAAATGAAGCAGGGCTGTACCTAGTTACACCTGCTTCCTCACCTGTGGCTTTACCCCTGCCGGAGCAGACTTCCTGGAAGGTGTATCTTCTGTTTGGCTTATCTGTCGCGTAAACATTGCTATGAGCTTTCAGATGTTTCCCCAGGTCTGAGATGGCTGTGTCTCTGAGAAGGAAGTAAGAGGGCCTCTTGGTCAACTCAGGTTTTCCTGTGCGGGCTTACTTGCTGTCCTTAGAATCCAGCCTCCTCCCCTCCTGATCCGATGCAACCCCTTTCGGCGGTTCATCAGTGAGGTTCCTGCCCAGGCAGCCCCCCAATGTCACGTCCCTTTCCCCACCCTTCTCCTACCCCAGTTTGTAGCAGCAACACTTTTTGGGGTGGTGGGACCATCTGTTTCACCTTTGGTTCCCATGAAGATAAGTGTTAGTAAACCTTCGGCCCCCTGCCCCACTGCCCACTCGCCACCAGCCCTATGCTGGATTCTCTTTTCCGGGGAAGCTCCTTGTTCTGCCCTTGTCTGAAGGGAGAATTGGGAGTGCCAACACTTCTCCCTCTATGGAGAATGAGACCTACTTGTCAAGATCTCACAGAATTCAGGGTCTTATAGAGTTAGGAGCAAAGGAGAAATGCTCCCAAGGATAAGAAAACAGAGGGACCTCTGATTCCATCAAAGCAACCATGACAGTAGACTCCAGAACAGCAACTGCTGTTGCCAGCTAGCTATCATGCCTGTCCGTTTTCATAGTAAGCAACTGTATGAATATATTTTTTAAAAAGTAGGTGGGAGTGAGAGCAGGTTTGGTTTCCATTTTTCCTTTGGTAGATAATAAGCTATGAATGCTTTCTTTAAGAATATTTGTAAATGTGCCCAGAGGTTAGTGAAAAATTAGAACATTTGATACAGCAAATAATACCAGCTTTGTGTATTCTCCCGGAAGTTTCCTAAGCTTGAATCCTAAGCTGGAATAATTTTCTCCAATATCCTAAAAGGCAACATACAATGAAGGGCAGGGAACCTTGGTATAACCTAGGAAGTGATGTTTACAAGCAAATAAAGGCACTCATCAATTATCTGTAGATAAATGGACTTTTGGGAAAAAAAATTGTATTCAAAAACAAAACAAAACAAAACAAAAACACCTCTGAGGAGCTCAAATAGTTGACAAAACCCAAGCATATAAGCAAGTCCTAAGAGAGAGGACCTTCGATCATTCTTCGTGACTTACTGACGTTTAGTTGGCACACATTTCTACCGGACAGAGCCATCTGACTTTTCAGACCTCAGCCAATGGAAAATGGAACTTTTGAAAAAAGGGAGCCTGGAGCAAACAAGGACCAGGTAACAGAAGTGACAGCTAGGAGTGACAGCTAGAGAAGAAACAAAAATGACTTTGTCAAAGCATAATTTAAGAATTGTTAACCATAACCCTAAGTATGATTCATTAAGAAAAAGTTAGGCCATGTTCATCATCCTTCATATGTAAATCCCTTTTAAGTCTTCTGTCAAAAGGTGGTTAGGAGGGTGAGCTGCAAGCAGGTGAAACATTCCCTAAGGTGGAATGTGACATGTGACTTCGCCCTTCCACTGTCATGCTAATAGGTTGGGCGAGGCGCAGGCTTCCGGCCTGATTCACAATTTTATAGGCAGCCACCGGCTTCTCAGGCCGCTTCCCCTCCAGTAAAAAGGGGGAAGAAGCTCAGAGTATTTGGTAGGGAGCCTGGGAGACCTTTGATGGCAGGTTCGGAAACAAGGCCCGCCTTTAAATTAGGGCAATTAT
This sequence comes from Leptonychotes weddellii, assembly GCF_054177405.1. NCBI lineage: Eukaryota > Metazoa > Chordata > Mammalia > Carnivora > Phocidae > Leptonychotes > Leptonychotes weddellii. Next base: position 138,338,437 of record NC_138372.1, read on the forward strand.
GCTTTAGGCTGATTGGCGCAGAGACGCCGTAAAGGCACCTTTTTGGAAAGAGGGACAAAACAGCACGAGGGTGTTTATGTTTGGGGGTAATGCGACAACACCTAGAGGCACAGGAAGGCCGCAGGAACTCTGGGATGGGCCTGCAAGACCGTGCCCACCCAGCACTCCGCACCAGTCCTAGCTGAAGTGGACGCTCCTAGGAGGAGGCGCGGCGTCTGGTTGAGCCCTTGCTAGCTGCTGTGTCCGTCTACACCGCCTCTGGAGGGCCGGCTCAGCCCGGCAGCCTGCCACACGCCCTGGTCACGCGGGGCCAAGCAGTCAGAGGACAGGGTCAGGGCCAAGTCCCCGGGTGCCCCGCCCCTGCCGCTCAGCCGCCGCCCCCCGTCCACCTGCCTCCCGCAGCCATCCTGCCTTCCCAGCTGTGTGGGAGGGAGCTTCCGGAGATACCACCGTGAGGGTGGGAGTCGACTTTTTAAAAATGCCAGTGGAGGACCCCCCCCGCCCCCCGCCAGTTTCCTTAATCCCATGCGTGCCGTCCAAGAGGAAGCCACCCGCCTGAGGTGGCTGCTGAACACGGCTGCGGCCAACCTAGGTGCTGGGACCACGCTTCTTTCTCCTGTCACCCCCCGAAAGAAATCTTGGTTGCAAGTTTTGGCAATTGTGAATAAAACCGCTGTAAACGTCGTGTGCAGGTTTTTGTGTGGAAATAAGTTTTGAGCTCCTTTGGGTAAATCCCAAGGAACGTGATTGCTAGACTGCAAGGTTAGGAGTATGTTCACTTTTATAAGAAACCATCAAACTGCCTCCTAAAGTGGCTTGTCCCACCTTCTATTCCCATCAGCAACGAAGGAGGGTGCCTGTGACTCCATCCTCCCCAGCCTTTGGTGGTGTCAGTGTTCTGGACTTCCGTCATTCTAATAGGTGTGTAGTGGCATCTCAGTGTTTTAATTTGCATTTCCCTGATGATACATGACGCCGAGCATCTTTTCACATGCTTATGTGCCGTCCCTGTATTTTCTCTGGTGAGGGGTTGGTTAAGGTCTTTGGCCCCCTTTGGCATCAGGCTGTTTGTTTCTATGTTGTTGAGTTTCAAGCGTTCTTTGTACATTTTGGATCACAGTCCTTTGTGAGATATTCTTTTGCAAATATTTTCTCCCAGTCTGCGGCTTGTCCCATTGTTCTTTTGACAGTGTCTCTCACAGAGCAGAAGTGTTAAATTCTAATGATGCCCAGCTCATCAGTTATTTCTTTCTAGAGTGTGCCTTTGGTGTTGGACCTAAAAAGTCGTCACCTAGCCCAAGCTCATCTAGGTTCTCTCCTATGAGTTTTGCAGTTTTGTGTTTTACATTTAGGTCTGTGATTCATTCAGAGTTAATTTTTGTGAAGGGTGTAATCTCTGTGTCTAGATTCATTTTTTTTTACATGTGCATGTCCAGTTGTTCCAACACCATTTGTTGAAGAGGACCATTTATTTTTTTAAAATTTGTTTCCTTGATTTGTAAATTCATTTCATTTATTTCTATTTTTCAACTTGTGCCTCTGAGTGTAATTTCTCCTTGGAGATTTTTACTAATGTGCCAACCCAGGGAGTCTACCCTTTAAGCTTTAACCAACATTTAGGTTTTCTTGTTATAATTAAAGTTAAAAATGTGTTGTTTAATCTGCCTTGTGGAGAAGCAGGAACCCCGCTGGAATTAAAACGTTTTGTAATAATCTAGTTAGCTTGATATTAGAATTTTCGCTTGTGTTTATAATTTAGATTTTTCCCCTTAACTTTATTTCATTATGTCTGATTATATCTGTTACATAGCACTACTTAATTTCTCAGTCTTGCTTTGTATTTTGAACTAATACATGTTTAACTGCTGTATAATTATTCTGCATCTCTCCGACTGTATTAGACTGCCCCTGCTTTCCTAGATCTCCTACTTCAGAGATAGCAGGGGTGTCTGTGGGGCTAAGCTCTGGTCTCTCATATGATATAACAAGTCCTCGGGGCTTCCTTAGTGGGAAGTGGAGCCTGTCCCCCACCAGCGTGCCCACTGTGGACACGTCCCCAAACGCAGAAGGGGGTTAAAATGGCTCCTGATCTCCACCTGCCAAAGTGTGACTGTCCCTTATGGTTAGGAAAGCCTTGAAGAGATACATAACACCTTTATGATAGGAGAGTGAGGGGCAGATGTGTGATCTGTGGCCTTTCTTTTCTACCTCTACCTGCCATTTCTGGGAAAGGAAAAAATGTACCGTGAGCAGAGTGAACCTAATTGTTTTATGGAAAAGATCTGGAGGTGGTACTTTTAACTGCTGCTCATAGGCTCATGGGAGGAACCTAGTCACGTGACCACTTAGTTGCAAGGAAAATGTCATCTCTGGATGGCCATGTACTCAGTTAAACCCTGTCAATGTGGAAAGAAGGGGCGAATGGACAGAAGGACAACCAGTAGTCAGCCGTAGGTATCAAGACCCATTCCCAAGGAGAACTCAAAACCCAAAGTCCAGGCAAAGGGAACCCAAGGAGTTAGACAAGTCCTCTGAACATCTGCTGCTTCCTCCACCTGGCCTAGTGTCATCTGAAAAACACTGGGTGGCCTCTGACACCGTGGCCACTGGAGGGTTATTTTTAGGAGTCCACAATGGCCAACAGACATGCTCCCCACCAAGATTTGTTGAGGATTTACTTCTTTGACACATCTTAGGCTTTCTGGCACACGTGATGAATTTTAGCTGGTCTTCCTCTGCCTATGGTGACCTTATTTTTAGGAAAATAAAGCACATGTGCAGTGACACATGGTTTGACAATGGAACAGAACAGGACTTTTCCAGACTTTGAACAGTCCTGGAAAAACTGGTACGTATGGTCACCCTGCCCATGCTCATATATTATGTTACTGCTATAAACAGCCCACTGAGGGGCCTTTGGGAATCATTTCTTTCCCAATGGCGTTGTTATCCACATAACTCCACACTCCTCCTTGGCAAGCCACGCTTATGCAAAAACACATGGCATGAAAGCATGAAAGAAATAATAGTTGCCTAAAATATACTGCTATCCAATTAAAATGTTTAAAAGTCAATATAGAATGCATCTTTTCTAATACGAAGAGAAAAGGAGAGATTTTGCAACCACAATCGTCACTAAACAGCACAGTCTAGAATAAGACAGAAACATTCAGTCAGGGAGGGCAGAGAAGAGACTCAGACAACTAACAGAAGATAAAGTCTTATCACCAGACTGGTCACAGTAAGATTTTCAAAGGTGGTAAAAATATTGATCAAACCTTCATTGTTCATCAGCCTTCCTCGGCTAAAAATCCTTAGCCTGGCATTCAAGGGCCTTCAAATTTAAGGTCCTAATCTCATGATGCAAAATACTAAATTAAGTATTTAGTATTTTAGATGCAAAAATACGAAATTAAAAAATTTTTAAGATAATGCATTATAACCAAGTAACTTCAATTTTAGGGATGCAAAATGGTTCAACAGCGGGAACCCTATTCCTATAATTCCACCTGTTAAGAGATTAAAGGAGGAAAGCCATTTGAGTATCTCAGTAGATACTGAAAAGCTTTTGAGTAAAACCAATACCTACTGCTATTAGAAACTGGAAACTTAGCTACTAGGAACACACAGCAAACATGATACTTAGTGGTGTGAAGTAATATTTCCACACAGACAGGGAAAAGGTGGTATTATCTTCTACCTGTGCTACTATTCACTGGCGTCTACTAAAAGTCTTACTAAATCAGTATAACTGTACAAGAAAAGTAGTATAAAGATCGAAGAAAAGGATTCAACTGTCAGTGTTTGTAAACAATATCACTGTCTAGATACAAAATGCAAGATCATCAAGTGAGAAATTATTAGACTAATAAGAAAGATACAAAGTCCACACACCAAAGTTCCATTCGTTATTGCCAGACACACAAAAATACTAATCTACTTCGGCATAACTATTATCAGAAATATGCAAGATATGAATAAAATTGTGAGAGTTTATCAAAGGACATAAAGACCCAAAGAAGTGGAAACATTCTAGATGCTGAATAAGATTTGTTACTGTATCGATGTCAATTTTCCCTCAAATTGACCTATAAATTCAGTTCAGTTCTAATCAAAATGTTAATTGAATTTTTTGATAGCACTTGATAAACTTATTTTAAAGTTCCTACATATGGACTATTTCTAGAAAGGCAGATAAGAAACTGATAACATCAGCTGCCTCTTGAGGGAGAACTGAATGATAAAATATGGGGACGAAGACTTGTTTGCTTACTATTTACTCTCCTGTCTTTTGTATATAGTACCATGTGTTTTTATTCCCTAGACAACAAGCCAAATAAAATTAAAATGTAGGGGGAAATCTATTTTTAAAAAAATACTAAGATGTTTTGGGGGAAAAAAAGTGAAATGACATCAAATAGGAAAAGATACAATAAACAAAGACTTTGGTATCGAAACATGAAGAGCTGAACAGATCAATGGAGCAGAATACAGAGTTAAAAACAGCAGTTCACTTCGTGATAAAAGAAACATTTTAAATCAATGGGTAAAAGAATGGACTATTACATAAATACTGAACTTTTTCAGTTCCTTCTCTGTGAATGCAGATAGTGCCTTAATGAGTTTCCTGGGAGGATTAATTGGGATGATATATAAAGTACTAGGCAAAGTGCCCAACTTAACAAATGCTACTAGTTAGTGGTGGTAGTTAAGAGTAATACCGTGATCGGAACTAGTAACAAAAGACAGGAGGGTGTAAAAGCCAAACCATGTGGTATGTATTATTTACATTTCTACTTGTAGGCTACTGGAAGGCTGCAACAAGCCCCAGAAGTTTAATGTGGCCTTGCATTTCTACAGTGATTTTTGCTTTTTTTTCTGAGGCGCTTTTCTTACGTCATCTCATTTAATCCTCTCCATACCTGATCGACAGTTTCTAGGGTTTTTGTTTTTTAATCCCTCCAAGTACCATAAACAGGGCATGGATGGCAAATGCTCAGGCTTAGCAGAGCATAGACATCAGGATGGGATCTAGTACAATATTGTGAACCCCTCCCTCATTTGTGCCTAAAGATTTCCCCAGGGAGTCTCTGAAGTTGCCTTTTTTAAAGGCGGAGATGGAATGGAGAAGGGGCTTCCGTGGTCATCATCTTGAGCACCGTTTGAGCTGTGTCTGCAACGGATGGGTGTGGGTGTTGATGGCAAAAACACTGGTGGGGGTAGGCGGGTGGGCAGCAGGCCAGGCCAGCCCCCTCTCGGCAAGGTTGTGATGGGTCCGTTAGCATGTGGCACGGGGAAGGAGAACAGAGCAGGTGTTTTTCATGACCGCCCTTTTTGTGACACTCCTTTGTATCATCACCTTCCACCTTTACTTGGTTTTTCCTCTGGACACTGAATTTCTTTGTCAGGGTCTCTAGCAATGAATGAAGAGTCAAAAGCAGGCGTCTTCACAAAGGTCTTGTCCTTTCCCCCGTTGTAGGATGGAGTCCATTTCATACCTCTGACTTCCTTCTCCATGCTAAGTGCCTGCTTCCCCATAGCCTACCTCCCGCCTTCTAAGCTTTCTCACCCATGGCCAACCCATAGACAAGGACCCCTCAGACCCTGACGTGCCCCCTGCCACTCATCATAGCAGGGGATGAACTCATAGAGGCTCTCTGGCCATATGTGTCCCAGGGCCCAAGGAACTCTGTGGCCTGCAGGATTTCCATAGAGCTTCATGCTCTGTGAATCTGAAAGCCATCAGCTATACTCAATTTACAGAGGGGTAGGGGGGTCACAAAATGACTTCAAAAATAATTGCTCTGGCACCTTTTCCTTCACTAAATGACATTCTCAGCTCTCACCAGGGAGTTGAACTAAACCCAAAGTAGGAAACTGATATTTTAATTTGAATTGAAACTGAACTCAAATAACAATATTGTTCTCTCTTTGAAGTTTGAACTGGATCTGACCTGGACAAAATCCAGAAAATTTCTTACCCTATTCCTTCTCTCCAAAAACAACCCACAAGACAAGCCTAGATCATTCTGAATTCTAAACCTGCTTCATGTTTTGTTATATTTTTCCAACTCAGTAGAGTAGTATGTTAAATAATTTTTAAAAAGCTGTTTTATTACCATGATGGAAACATGACTTTCTAAATACAGACTCTATCTTTGCTGCTGAAAGAATAATAAAAGGAGTCGGTAAGCTTCAAGAGTTTCCTTTGGTAACCAGAAAATTGTTAAACGCTGCTATGGAATTTGAAGTTCCATACTGTTTTCCCAATTTTTGTGTTTCTTTTTTCAAGCGATGAGTTCAAGCAACTACACGGAAAATTTTTTTAACTTGGTGAACATTATATCACCATATTTTTGTTGCTAGGTCTTTAAGGAATTTCAGTATGAGAAGGTAAGGTGATAGTAAATGTAGATTTCTTGAGTCAGTGGTAATATCTTCTCAAGAGCTGGCACAGTGTCTACAACACAGCTAGAGCTCAGCACCTACTTGTTGAATGAATGAGTTGAGAGAAGAGGCCCCTCCGCCTTCTATTCAACAGTGCCCATGAGATTCTGTTATAGTGTAGACCTTTGGTCTTGATTTCAGATGTTTTTTCTGGTTCAGTCTTTTAGTCTTCAAGGCTTGTCTGAGGGTCTCTCAGCACTGTAACCACCTCCCTCATTCCCTGTGAATATCTCTGTTATTCATTTCCTTCCTGACTTGTTAATTCATCACAAGAGTTTGTGTGTGTGTGTGGTTTTTCTGAATACTTGATCTCTAACATGAGGTTATCGTTTTTGAATAACTCTTTATTAGAAGTTTCAATGTTACTTTCTTATATGGAGTTGTGGGGTTTTTTTCCTTAATGCACAAGAATAAAGGGACTATGTATGATTGAAGAATTTTTTTTTAGACACCTGACATAGGCTGGCTCTTACATTGTTTTCAGTTTGACTTCACACTTTTAAAAATTCATTTCTTCCATATTTATCTTTTCTCTATGGTTAGCGCTATTGCCTTCCCTTGGGCATAGCTAATTGGGGCATTTCCCCCAAACTGTACATGGAATCTCTGAAGAGCAGTGAACAGGAAGAAAGAGAAGTAACTTTCCCCTCTCTCCTCCAAACATACCTTCTGCCTTTAAGTTGCTCTTCTTGTCATTGCCTCCCTCTTCTTTCCACTGACAGTACTTGCTCTCTTTCTAATATTTCCAATCTCAATTCTAATGGCCAGCACTGCTATAAAATTCACTCTAATGAGAGCCAACAGGGACTCAAGGTGCCCCACACCCAACCAAACGTAAACACATGATCTGAAGTAAGCAAATGAGAATCTTGCCCCGTAGAAATTAGATCTCGAGCCATGTAACACAAGGATCCAAAATGGCAAAACAGGTTCATCTCAAAGGGGCAGGGCTGCTCCTTCCTTCTTGTTCCCTGGATCTCTGGAGCTGCCCTATTTCCTGTCGCTGCTGAGGCCTTTTTCTGTGATTCTCTGGGCTGCTGATCGCCTTTCAATATGCTTCTTTTTGTCTTCAGTTACCCAGAGCTCATCTCTGTTGTTTGCAGCCCAAGAGCCACAAGTGATACAAGTGTTTGCAATTCGTTAAGAGCTTCCTCTGTTTCTTCATTGTTGTGCTTCATCCAAGACTCTGCTGCTCCCACACAGATCAGTGTGGATTCTTCATCCTTGGCCACCAGATTGTTGGTCTCTTAAGCCCATTTTCACCAGCTCCTTTCCAGACGCCCGAGCACCCACCTTTGCTTCTCTTGATCACCATGTTTTTTAGAAGATGTGGAACTATCCTGTTTATATTAAAATCAGCTGTCACTTGGGGATGACAGGGTACATTTCACTGCCATTTGGAGACCAGTTGGAACTCTAGCCCTGTTTATTTACTTAAAGAAAAACCAGCTAAACCAGAATGAAATCAGCCTACTAGACTCCCTCCCACTTCACTTTCCACCTGGGCTCTCTCTGACAACAGGTGACCTTTGGGTGTAGTTGACACAAAACAGTGAGAGACAGGATTCCCAGTTGGATGACGTTTTTAGCACAGAGCAAGTCTTTGTGCGGCAGCACTGTGGAGAGCTTTCATGGGGAATGTCAGGCATCCTGTCTGGGACCCACACGGCCTGCCTCCCCCTCCCTCTTGCCTCTTCCCCTCTCCCAGCCTCTATTTCTGCTTCCCTGTACCTCTGGCCGGCTGAGGTCCCCTCTGCAGGGCAATGCCTCTGGGAAAGGCTCAAGGATTCCTCAAAGGCCTCAGATCAGAGTCAACATAGCCCTTCTGCGTGGCTGTTAGCTGGACCTAGCTGACAGGCTGGGTGGCCTTCAGCAACTATGTGGTGGGTTTTGTTTTCAGTAGTCAGCATGCACCCTGGCAATCTTGAAGCTTTCAGAGCAAAGTGCTTTAATATAGCTCAGTGTGAGCTTCTGGAGGGCAGGGTCTGGGTCTGGTTCCTCTCTCCTGGCTGATGGAATAAACAGGATAGCAGAGTGCACACACTATTTAACTTTAACCCCTGATCAGCACGGAGACACAAAAGTCACCTAAGCAAAGTGGAGAGAAGGAATGTTCCAGGGTCTTCCAGAGGAGGAAGGGTTTCACAGTGAGGGGCTAAGAGTATGAACACTGCACTCCAACAGGTCTGTGTATAAAGTCCAGCTCTGCCATTTAGCTGTTAATTTAGGTAAACTACTCATCTTTTCTGAACCTTGTCTCTAACATGGAGATAGTATTAGTACTTATCTCCTAGATTTTTTGTAATGATTAAATGAGATAAAACCTGTATGGAGACTGGTTCATAGTAAGAGCACAAAAATATTAGCGATTGTTATTATGGGTAGTAAAATCATCAATAACTAGCTTCTAGGGGAGGAGCCATCTATGTGCGTTTGGCCAGCACTGGGGCCTTTCTGGAAGCAAAGGCCTCCCCAGAGAGTTGGGACTAGCGACCACAGTGGGGGTACCCCCATCCTCACCCCCACGCCGCACGTTGCAACAGAGACCAGTATAGGGCACATCAAACCAATAAGAGTTTGTCCTTCGCCACCAACATCATGCTATTGCACAAGCCCTGAGGTTTAGAACTCATCCCAGGGAGAAGGAAGAGGCGAGGGTGAATCCTGTAGTTGCAGAAGTTTGTGGGTAGAAGACAGTCCTTGCTACACCTGCAAAGGTCTGTCCTGGTGGAACCGAAACAGTTGCCGAACTGTTTGGTCTGTGGAAGGCAGTGGTCCACCCCCCCCCACCTCTTCACGGCCGTCCTTTACCATCGTTCTGTCCTCAAGGGAAGAACAAAAGTCTCATCAGAGGAACAGAGGGACCCTGCTGCAGGGGTTCACTGGCATTCCGATAGAAAAGTCTGGACTTGGGGCGCCTGGGTGGCTCAGTTGGTTGAGCAACTGCCTTCGGCTCAGGTCATGGTCCTGAAGTCCCGGGATCGAGTCCCGCATCGGGCTCCCTGCTCGGCAGGGAGTCTGCTTCTCCCTCTGACCCTCCCCCCTCTCATGTGCTCTCTCTCTCTCTCAAATAAATAAATAAAATCTTTAAAAAAAAAAAAAAAGAAAAGTCTGGACTTGATCCTGTACGTAAAGGCCTCTGTTGCTGGTGGGGATGGACAGGAAGACATGGATTCTGCAGACATTCCTGAGTGAAAACTGTAGGGGATGCATGGAGGGGAGGAGGTAGAGAGGATTGGGGTTTTGAGCCTGGATGGCTGAGAGAAAGATGATGCCAGAAATTGAGACATCAGGAGGGACTGGCTTGAGGGTGAGTGGGATTGAGGAATATGCTCTCAGTCTAGCTGAGTTAAGGTGCTAACAGGATGCCCAAGTACAAATATCAGGAACACCACTGAAAAAGTGAGTATAAGTCCAGAGGAGTGGCTCTCCAACTTTCCATCTCAGGACTCTTTCATACTCTTAAAAATTACTGAGGACCTAAAGAACTTCTGAGTAAGTGGGTTTTATGTATCAATGTTTATTGTATTAGAAATTAGAACTGAGACATATACGGGCACCTGGGTGGCTCAGTCGTTAAGCGTCTGCCTTTGGCTCAGGTCATGACCCCGGGGTCCTGGGATCGAGCCCCGCATCGGGCTCCCTGCTCGGCGGGAAGCCTGCTTCTCCCTCTCCCACTCCCCCTGCTTGTGTTCCCTCTCTCGCTATGTCTCTCTCTGTCAAATAAATAAAATCTTTAAAAAAATAAAGAACTGAGACTATAAAATATTTAGTGATTTGTTTAAAAGTAACAATAACAAACCCATTACACATTAACATAAATAATAGTACCCTATTTTCCTAGCCAAAAAAGGAATAATCTTAGCCACTGCTGTATATTTTTGCAAATCTCTTTAATGTCCAGCTTAATAGAAGACCACTGCCTTCTCCAATCTGCTTCTACATTTAATTGTGACAAATTGTTTTAGCTGAAGTATCTGAAGAAAATCCAGATTCATGCAGATATTTAGTTGTCAAAAGGGAGGATTTCCTCTCTCCTCGGGGATCCTGGAATCGTACTTTGAGAACTGCTGCTCTAGAGAGAGGTCAGGGCTTTAGATGCTTGTTTTGAAATTCTCTGCCCAGAGATGAGAGTTGCTGACATGACAGCAGGAGAGCTCTTGCTGGGACAAGAGAGAAAGAGAAACGTGCGTAGAGCCAGGCTCTGAGCTGTGGGTACGTTTGTGCAGTTGGTCCTTAGTATTCACTAAATCCCATTCTGCAAATTTGCCTACTTGCTATTTGTGATTCCAAAATCAATACTGTGGTACTTTGGGGTCATTCCCAAACATGGTGCAAATAAGGGAAAATTGGAGTCACCTGATGCCCATGCGCCCAGCTGAGGTCACACCAGGCCACCCCCTGCTTTCTTGTTTCCGTTCTCATGCTGTCAACAAGTGTCCTTTCTGCAGCCTATTTAGTGCCACTTTTTTCCACAATTTTGTGCTTTTTGTTGGTGATTTTGCTGCTTAAATGGCCCTCAAGTATAGTGCTGAAATGCTGTCTAGTGGTCCTAAGCACAAGAAGATTGCGATGTGCCTTCTGGAGAAAATACTTGTTAGATAAGTTTCATTCAGGCATGAGGCATTGCGCTGTTGGCCCTGAGTTCAATGTTAATCAATAAATTGAATATAATATAAATCAGTATATAAAAATAGGTAATACAAAAATCAGTATCTTCAAAAGGTCTTTTTATTTTTTTTTAAAGGTTTTATTTATTTGTCAGAGAGAGAGATCGCAAGCAGGGGGAGTGGCAGAGGGAGAAGCAGGCTCCCCGCTGAGCAGGGAGCCCGACGAGGGGCTCAATCCCAGGACCCTGGGATCCTGACCTGAGCCGAAGGCAGACGCTTAACTGAGTGAGCCACCCAAGCAACCCCAATAAGTTCTTTTTAAACAGAAATACACCTGGGGCGCCTGGGTGGCTCAGTTGGTTAAGCGACTGCTTTCGGCTCAGGTCATGATCCTGGAGTCCCTGGATTGAGTCCCGTATCGGGCTCCCTGCTCGGCAGGGAGCCTGCTTCTCCCTCTGACCCTCCCCCCTCTCATGTGCTCTCTCTCTGCCTCAAATAAATAAATAAAATCTTTAAAAAAAAAAGAAAAGAAAGAAATACACCTAAAACCAGGTTATTTAGCAACCAATTGATGAAAATGCTGTGACCAGGGGCTGGCAGAAACCTAAGCTGTCTTTCTGCAGGTGCAGTGGTTCCACATTCATGGCCATGTTAGGGAACATAACTACCAGGCATAATGAGAATCTCTCGTCATTGGAGGGGAAGGGCAATCAGTAAGGATGTGGAGAGCCCAAGTACAGTCGTTCTAGTGAGAAGTGTCCAAAAGGAGGGGCTGGTCAACTTGTCAGAGCAGTGGAAGCAAAGTGGCGACGTTCAGCCTGTCCTGTCCCCAGCACCACCTGGAGGAGGCCCATCACCTCCTGCCTGGACAGGTTGCTCCAAGTCTTCTGCCTGCCTCTAGAAACAAGTAAAGCCTTCAGGCTTCCTGCAAGCAGAGGATGCATTCCTTCCTAGGAATGTAATGAGAGGGTAAGGGCTCCCCTTAAAAAAGAGGAGGAGAGGAAAATATGGCTGAAGACAAAGATGAGAGGACTAAAAAAGGAGGGTTCTGAGGCTTTGGCACTTTTTCTAAGTGCAGGAACCCTTCATTTTCTCAGAGGTGGACAGAAGGTGACATTTTTCAGCCAGAGTGCCCTGGGTTACAACACAGACCTTTCTTAGCCAGGAATGGCCAGAAAGGCAAACATCTTTTGATGAACTCCAGGGTGGAAGTGGCTGAAAGGAAAGGGGGTCCTAGCTGTCCCTGGTTTTAGGGTGATTTGCTGCAAGGTGAGCTCCACGGCTCCTCCAGCCGCTCAGACTCCGTGGGCATGGCCCACTTCCACCACCTGGTGACCACATACTTAAATTGCAAGGCCTGCTTTCAGAAGCCGGGGAAAAATCCTCTGGCTGAATGGAGAAAACCAATGAAATGAGCTTAGAGCAAACAGCTGCTAGTTCTTTTTTTCTTTTACCCAGAAATAATACTTGATAATTCTACACCACCTTACAGTGATCCCTCTCTTCTCTGGATTAGTATACATTTTTTGGTGTGTTTTTTTTCCACCAATATCTGGTAGACACTGAACCGTTCTTGACTTGACAGTCGATGTTGAATAAAAGTCAACTGACGTTCAACAGCAGGGAAGACCTAATAGCATCTTCTCCTCCTGGGTCCCTGAAGACTTTTAAACCAAGACCCCCAAAGAAGCTAGCACCTGGCTAGCTTCCTCCAAAGACAGGGTTTCGTTTTACTCCCCTGCTGTGATCTGAAAAGCCAAGGTGCCAAGGGCCCTAAAATCCCTGAATTAGTAACTAATTCTATTTCCTTTCTGAGTATTCTCTTTGAAAATGTAGACATCCATTGTTGAGGGGGGAGTTGTTAAGTCATTAACACTTTACACTTAACATTAACACTGTCTTAGCCATGCTCTTAGTGGGTTCTGAGAGGGGGAAAAGGGCTCAAAATGGGGAGATGAGGCCCTCAAATAAGGTCTCCCTGATTATCCTGGGGCCAACAGGGTCAAGGAGGACCCCTGGCAAGAACGTGCTTCACTCCAGCTTTCAGGAATGCTGACAAAACCCAAGTGGCTGACCCCAGGAAGCAGTGTGTGGTCTGACCGGGGAGGACACTGGGGGAAATGCTAAGGAAGACTGACAGCCTCAGGATCCCAAAAAGGGAGTTGAATCTTCTAGCTGGGGGGACACTTTTGTTTTCTAAAGCAGAGTGTGCAAGGCTTGTGGGCCCAATCCTCTACACTAATAGGATCTGCTTAATCCTCAATATTTAAAATTGGGGGATTTCAAATAAAAGTCTTGATTTCCAGCTTTTCCTGAAACAAGGATGAGAATGAGGATGATGAGGAGGAGACTGGCATTTTGCTATGACAGGAACTTGCTGGAACTGCATGGGGGCTGCTCCACTGGGAAGGATATGCATACTCCATTTTGCCACAGTCCCCATGCAGCCCAATTGCCTCATTCACCTTTCTGGGCCGGCTCCTAAAAACCATGTGGGGTGGCAACTCTGCTTTCAAATGCTGATAATAATGAGAAAAATGATAAGAATAATGAACACATCAGGGGCGCCTGGGTGGCTCAGTCGTTAAGCGTCTGCCTTCGGCTCAGGTCATGGTCCCAGGGTCCTGGGATCGAGCCCCGCATCGGGCTCCCTGCTCAGCGGGAAGCCTGCTTCTCCCTCTCCCACTCCCCCTGCTTGTGTTCCCGCTCTCATTGTGTCAAATAAATAAATAAAATCTTTAAAAAAAAAGAATAATGAACATATCAGTAATGACTAGTTACTTAATGCTACTACAAGCCAGATGTTTCGCTAGTAATATTACCCACAAATCATCTCTAATTCTCACAGAAACAATGGTGTTTATATTCCCGTATTAGAGAGAAGGAAACCAAGGGACAAGGAAGAGTTTTGTACTCACATGTTCCTTTTTATGTATGTATTAGATTATTGCCACTGTACGTTTTGCTGGCTATCTATTACATATTTTGTATATTAGAGACTCAGGTAAAAGTGAATAGTGCTACATTCCCTTTTAACATAAGCAACAATCTGGCTCTGTGTGTGGCACTTAAATTGCAACCCAACTGCCCGTCCTGCTCACCTCCCCTCTGCTGCAATTCAAGATTCTGAGCAAGATCCTTCCAGCCTTCCCATTCTGCCCAGGAGATAACGGGATTTCTGTTTAGCTACCAAGACTTGTTTTCTAAACTACAAATATGCATGGCTTTCCACTGGTTTGCGAATTCATTAACACTATGCTGCATTTCAAATGATCAAGTGCATTTGTGCCAATGGAGAGGGAAAAAGAGGTGTTTCCATGCATGCCCACTTATTTTTTTTTTAAGATTTTATTTATTTATTTGACAGAGAGATAGAGAGCACAAGTAGGCAGAGCGACAGGCGGAGGGAGAGGGAGAAGCAGACTCCCCGCTGAGCAGGGAGCCCGATGCGGGGCTCGATCCCAGAACCCTGGGATCATGACCTGAGCCGAAGACAGATGCTTAACCGACTGAACCACCCAGGCGCCCCCATGCATGCCCACTTATTACCAGTGGAAATCCATTTAAGTTGCTGTTTCTCTGTGAAGGGTGATCCCTAGGGAGGCCTCAGAGAGAGCCTCAGAGGGCAGCAAATAAGGCTTTCCTTTGAATATGAAAATAATCCTACTCAATTATTTGGAGCCCCCACCCCTTCCCATAATAGAGAGAGATCTTTATGGACTCAGTGCGCCATCCTGGTGCTCCAGGTAACCAAAGGCATGCATTTCCTCTAACTCTATGCTTTTCTTTCCAGGGAAAAAAAGCAATGTAGGAGAAAATTAGCCTATTTTTCTCATCTCATTAAACAAGCTTGGCCAGGGGCACCTGGCTGGCTCAGTCAGAGGAGTGTGGGACTCTTGATCTCAGGGCTGTAGGTTCAAGCCCCACGTTGGGTGTAGAGATTACTTAAAAATAAAAATCTTAAATAAGTTTGGCCAGAAAGTTAGTTTGATCATGTATTGGGAGTTTAATTAAAATAATAAAAATCTTTGGTATTCTAAAAACTTGGTAACTTCCTTTCCTTCCTTCCCTTTTTATTTGTTTCAAACCCAGTGATTTTCTTTTTATCAGTTTTAATTCCTATCAAAGTTATCTATGATCCTAAAGAGTGAGATACAAGGCTTGTTGTTTTTTTTTTTTAAAGATTTTATTTATTTATTTTAGAGAGAGAGAATGAGAGACAGAGAGCATGAGAGGGAGGAGGGTCAGAGGGAGAAGCAGACTCCCTGCTGAGCAGGGAGTCCGATGCGGGACTCGATCCCAGGACTCCAGGATCATGACCTGAGCCGAAGGCAGTCGCTTAACCAACTGAGCCACCCAGGCGCCCACAAGGCTTGTTGTTACAAAAAATAGCAGATCCCTCTCACTCCATTTCCTCATCCCTTTTTCAAATCTCCAAATAACAGTCCTGTACTATATGCTATGATTTTTTTTTTTTTCCGTTTTAGATCTTATTTATCCACTTCCTACTATGGAAGATAAGGACTTAGCTCTTTTCTGTGTCTCTCTCTGTCACTCTATGTCTCTGTCTCTCTCTCACACACACACACACACATACACACTTCCCAACCCCCCCTCCTTCCAAAACAATTGCATCAATTTTGGTTAGATAAGCATTCAGTGCTGAATTCATCAAGTCCAGGAGACAGAAACCATACTGTAATTTGTAGAGGGAATGCGTAATATAATATAATAAAAGAAAGTATAATATAAGAATTATTAATACAACATAAGATTATCTTATAGGCGAAAGAGAACTCTAAAGAAAACCCTAGAGATGAACAAGACTATTCAAGGAAGGAACACCCCCTCCTGTGGGTGGGCTGGCAGAGAAGGGTGCTGAGTTGTTCCAGGCCAGAGCCGGTCAACAGTCGCTGGACAAGCAGAAGATACTTCTCCAGGGTGCAAGTGGGAAGAAAACCAAGACCAGAACTGACAAGCAGAAAACACCTCTCCTGAGGGCTGGCAGGCCAAGGCTGAGAAGCAGGATTCTCTGGGAATCCACTCACAGGAGGGCTGTGGAAACTCGATGGGAGGCTATCCATGAGGGACTGCTGAAACTTACTGGAGGCCAAGGCCACTGGATGTCCCCCCCAATCCACCCACTGCTGGCAACCGAACGGCAGGAACAACAAGAAGAAAAACAGAAGACACAAGAACTGGGAAAAGACGCCCCTTCCTCCTGCACCATCCAGCCAGCAACCTCCTACTGACAAAGCTCTAACATCATGCCAACT
Organism: Leptonychotes weddellii; assembly: GCF_054177405.1. Classification (NCBI taxonomy): domain Eukaryota; kingdom Metazoa; phylum Chordata; class Mammalia; order Carnivora; family Phocidae; genus Leptonychotes; species Leptonychotes weddellii. The sequence goes on from NC_138372.1 coordinate 138,354,770, forward strand.
GCAATGGAGAAATAGTTAAAGCACGCAGAACAATTTTCACAGGTCAGGCAATGAAGTTTGAATTTGGAGCCAAAAGGCAATAAATTGCCAACTGGCACAGTGCTTATCTTTGATGATTGTAAAAATCTTACTGACAGCTGAGCCGTGTAGTATACGGTAATCACTTCTCCTTCCCTACTTGACTTCCTGGCTTCTCTTGAATGAATAATTGACTTGGTGGCTTTTGTCTTTTTAATTATCATTAATCCCCAAACTCTCCCCCTAGTCATTTAAATCTCCCCTCCCACTGGGAGCAATAATCTTAGTCCTAATTCTGGCAACCTTTGGTGCCAGGACCACAGCTGGGGGAGGGAGACATGGCAGCAGAGACCAGTGTTATTATTTGAGGAAGTTGATGCATCTTCAGCAGGATTCCCCACAATGGCCTTGGGGCCAGTTTCAGAGGCCATTGACTCTTCTCTACCAGCTCCTTTCTTCTCCCCAAAGGTAGTCTCACAAATGCTGTCCACTCTTCTTCATCAAACCACTGATCTCCCGGTTTCTTGGCATCACATTTATTAATCAAACACAGCTATAAATATAGCTGATAAGCACGAACAGTGGGGCAACACACTGTCTTAGAGACAAGGAGAGGAACGAATGTGACAAAGTCAGACCCATACATCAACCTCCGGCTTCTTGAAAAGGTCCCCAAACCTTCCTGGAATTTCTACAACAGGCCTTTTCTTTATACTAAACTTTTAGCTTCCTTAAGAACTATCATTTGAGATAAATATGCCATGTCTTATTTAGCTGTACTGCTTTTCTCTTTTAACCACTAGTACATATCTGAAAGGTATTTCTCACAACAAATGTGTACAATTTCAGATACCTCTCATAGAAAGAGAACACATGTAATTTTAACCAAACCAAAAAACCCCCACAGCTAGGCTGGCTCTCATCACTACTTAGAATCTTATTTTTCCTATCACGTTTCTTTTCCTAAGATTTTATTTATTTAGCTGAGAGAGAGGGAAAGCGAGAGAGAGAGAGAGAGAGAGAGAAGGCACTTAGAATCTTATTTTTATAGTGACATGATTCCTGAGTATTGAACAACTGATTTAAAAACCAATCTTTCAAATTCAACACATTTGTGGATCGGAAACTGCTCATTTTCAAGGTTTGATCATGAAATAGTAAAATTGCTTTTACAGTATTAATTAAAATGTATCATGTAATATCACACCATATATACAACACATACATTTATATATTAACTCAACAAATTTGTACTGTGTCTCAAGTTACTTGCATCACAAATAGTCGTTTTGTTGCCCTGCACACTTTTTAGTCTCCCTTAACACAGGGCAAAGGCGCACAGTGGGGCACACGAAAGACTTGGGATTAAATGGAAATTTTAATCCAGTTGAATATTTAATCATTAAGATCATTTTACACTGTACTTGTTATATTATTACATACAGAGTTGTTGTTTTATAATCATTATTAATGTATAACGTACTAGTATTGTGTGTAGCTATTAATCATTGAGTCTGTGTCACAACGTTTAGAACTCACCCTTATGCGGGTGGGAGCTTTGGCCCAGCTCTTCACTCCCAGGCAAAGACATTTCATGCCAGCCTTGTGCAGGATACTAAGTGACCCTAACCGATGAAACCCAAGTGTTTTAAAGTCCAAATATCTAAATAGGTTTCATCCACAGTTAGGTTTTTTTCCACTGGTTTCAAAGATCAAATAACTCTGGGATTCAAAGGAATGTGAAAGCCGTAAGTACACATTCAGATGAACTGACCGTAAATTACTATACATGGAATGCTGGTCAAGCCTGAAATATTAAGGAAACGCATTGTTTCCTTTAAGAAAAGTTGGCTTTCATTGTTGGTCTTTTACTGAATGAATGGATTTTCCAGAGAGACAAAAAATAGTTTTCTACAACTAGCACAGAAAGGGGAGGAGGAACACGAGTTTCAACAGGCCAATATTTAGATGATGGCAAATCCAGAACCCCAGTCTCTGGTTAAAGGCTTATGTGCTTAGAGACGATTTTGAAGCTGTATTTAAAGGATAAAATGTTAACCAAAGTACTTTAAGTGGGCAAAAAACAGAGTCAGACCTTACCCCAAATTAGATTCCAGAATGATCAAAGTTTGAATGTAAAATAAGGCAGATCTATAAAAGTTTAAGAAGAAAGTGTGTGTAACACGCTAATGAACCTCTGGTGAGAGAGGTTTTGCTGAGCTAAACACATCACTGAAGCCAAAAAGCATTGAGAATATGATGAATAGATCTGACCATAGGAAAATCCAAAATCTTCCTGCTATGGACTGAATGTTTGTATCCCCACAAAAGTCATGTATTGAAGCCCTAACTCTCAATGTGATTGTATTTGGAGGTGGGGCTTTTGGGAGGTAGTTAGGTTGGATGAGGTCGTGATGGAAATAGTCCCTTATAAGAAGAAATGCCAGAGTGACCCCTGGGTGGCTCAATCAGTGAGGCGTATGCCTTTGGCTCAGGTCATGATCCCAGGGTCTTGGGATCGGGTCCCTCATAAGGCTCCTTGCTTAACAGGCAGTCTGCTTCTCCCTCCGCCTGTCATTCCCCGCTGCTTGTGCTCTCTCTCTCTCTCTGGCAAATAGGTAAATAAAATCTTTAAAAAAAAAAAAGGAGGAGAAGAAGAAACAATACCAGAGAGCTTGTTCTCTCGCTGCTGTGTGAGGAAACAGCAAGAAAGTAGTTGTCTGCGAGCCAGGCACCTGATCTTGGACTTCTGACCTCCAAAACGATAAGAAAATAGATTTCTCTTTTTTAAGGCACCCAGTCTATGTCTTCCATTATGGCAGCCTGAGCAGACTCATACACAGCCTAAGGAAAGTTTAAAAACCACAGAAATGTGTGTGTGTGGGGGGGAGAAATTGCAACATATGTAATAGGAAACATGTTTATACTCTAAAATATATAATTTTTTTACAAATCAGCTAGAAAAGTACAAATATCCTAATAGCAAAAGGAGCAAAGGACTCAGAGACAATTTATGAAAGAACTACATACATTGTCAACAAAAGAAAATGTGCTCTGTATCATCACTGTGATACACAGAACAATGGCCCCCAAGGAGATGTCATGTCCTAATCCCCAGAACCTGTGAGTATGTCACCTTAAATAGCAAAAGGGATTTTGCAGAAGTGATTACGTTAAGGATTTTGAGGTGGGGAGATTATCCTGGGTTACGTGGGTGGGCCCAAAGTCATTGCAAGGGTCCTTGTAAGTGAAAGAGGGATGGCTTTGGAGATGGAGGAAGGGGCCACAAGCCAAGGAATGCAAGTGGCCTCTAGAAACTGGATAAGGCAAGGAAATAGATTCTCTGCTGGAGCTCCCAGAAAGGAAGGCAGCCCTGCAGCACGTTGATTTTAGCCCAGTGAGACCCATGTGGAACTTCTGAGTTCCAGACTTGTAAGATAATGAATCTGTGTTCTTTTAAGCTAACAAGTTTGGGGAAATTTGTTACAGCAGCAATAAGAAACGGATACAACGACTTATCAAAGAAACAGAAATTGAAAGAGTGATATTTTTGCCTTCAGATCAGTATAAATGAAAAGTGTCGGCGTGGGGGAATACAGGCACACATAGGCTTTTCGCAGGAATGTATCAGTGTGCCCTTTCAGGGGAGAAGTCATTTGGCAGGATGTATCAGATCTTTAAACATGCATACTCTGACCGAACAATTTTATGTTTCTTTGACTATACCCTGAAGCACTGGGTTTCCAGCGGCATTTAGCGGTGGATCTCTTTGTTCACAGCAAACAGAGCAGGGATAAATGAACCTGTGATTGCTGAAGCAGGGTTAGAGGTGGCAGCCCTGACGCTTGGCCTTTACCTCACCCCTGCAGGAACCCCTCAGGCATTCCCCTGGGCTCTGTAGAACACATTTTGAGAACTGTGCTGGGGGAGTAACTATACAAGCAAACCAAAGACCCCAACACACAAGGACGTTTATCACAACACTGTTTATAATTGCAAAGAATTAGGAACCACCTACACGACCCTCAAAAAAGGGACTAACTTATTAGAGTTTATTAATAGTATATAATACTATGCACCTGTTTAAAATGATGAGCCATACCCATATTGAAATGTAAAGAGTTATGCAATGTATTGAATGAGCTACAAAATATTTTTGCATGCTAAGATTCATCTCTTAAATACATATACAGACATGTATAGGAAAGATGTATAAAGGACATAAAAAGATGTTCAACATCACTAATCATTAGGGAAATGCAAATCAAAACCACAAAGAGATCACTTTACATCTGTCAGAATGGCTAAAATAAAAACCGCAAGAAACAACAAGTGCTGGGGAGGATGTAGAGAAAAAGGAACCTTCCCGCACTGTTCATGGGAATGCAAACTGGTGCAGCCACTGTGGAAAACAGTATGTAGGTTCTGCAAGAAATTAAAAATAGATCTCCCATATGATCCAGGAATACACTACTGGGTATTTACCCAAAGAATATAAAAGCACTACTTCGAAAAGATATTTGTACCCTTATGTTTTCTGCAGCATTATTTACAATAGCCAACTAATGGAAGCAACCCAAATGTCCATTGACTGATGAATGGATAAAGATGATGATGATGATGATGTGTGTGTGTGTAATGGAATATTACCCAGCCATAAAAAAAGGATGAAATCTTGCCATTTGCAACAACATGGATGGATCTAGAGAGTATTACGCTAAATGAAATAAGTCAGTCAGAGAAAGATAAATACCATGATTTCACTTGTGTGAATTTAAGAAACAAATGGACAAATAGCCTCTTAACTACAGAGATATGTGATGAGCAGTGAGTAATATTGTTGAATCACTACATTGTACACCTGAAACTAGAACACTACACATTAATTATAGTGGAATTTTTAAAAAATTAAAAATAATTTTTTAAAAAGTAGAAATGATAATAAAAACCAAGTGACCATAAAAAAAGAAAGAAAAGAAAAAAATGTATAAAAGGATATAGATTAAAGCATTAACAGTGGCCATCTCTGTGTGGTGCAATTAAACGAGTTTTACTTTCTTCTTTATACCTTTATGTATTTTTTAAAAAATGAATACATATTTTATAATCAGAAAAAAATCTGATTATATATTGAATAACAGTGAGCAACAAATGAATGAATGGCTAGAATGTGTGTGTGAGAGAGAAAGAGGAGGGGAGAGGGATATAGTGGGGGGAGGTGGTGGGGTGAGATACAGATATTTTATGTGACGAGGTTCGAACGAAGCCACTAATGTTGGGTGCCTTCCATTTGCCCCACTAACTCCACTTTCTCCCTTTTCCTTTCTACTCTGTGTCCGGGGAGGCTGACCCATGTGGACGCCATTGATGATGACTTCCTTGCCTCTTGGCCTCCACTTGGGTTTTCCAAATGGAGAGTCATTGGCAAAGATTAGAGAGTGGGAGCATGAGATCGGGGTATACTCCCCAAGCTCCTTCCCTGTATCAGTGCCAAGGGTATGCTGCAGGCTGCAGACTGTGTCCTTCTAGCAAATTCCACAGCTCCTGTTTGGAGGCCCTGTCCGTGCAGCCACCATCCCCTCTGTGTCCCCCCCATGGACACCCATCAAGTGTAGTGGTGGTAAAGTTTCCCACTTTGGTTAGCCCCAGGGTACTGCATGATCCCTGATTCGTTTCTGGGAATTCTACCCATAACTTTGTAAATTACTCATTTTGAGTGGACCATCTGTTTCCAGCTGGGATCCTGACGTGTGTGTGTGTGTGTGTGTGTGTGTGTGTGTGTGTGTGTAAGCTATTATGAAGAGAAACAGTTTTCTTCCAAATATCCTACAGTCATATCTAAAAGTCCTCTTTTGTTCTATAAATATGCAGCCAGTATGTAACATACATCTCAGTCCACAAATACAGGTACAAAAAAAAATACTACTTTTGTCATTTTCTATAGCTCAATTTAATCTCTATTGTGCATCTCCATTCCACTGGGGTGGCAAAACACAGGGTCACCCAGCGTGGGACTTACTCCTCCACCTACTTTCCCCAGTTTCGTATCTTAGTAATGGGGAGCTTTCCTAGTGTTGAGGCACTGGGGGGGATGTCATCTGGCCGCGTGGGCAACTGCCGGGACACCCCATACCCCGCTCTCTTCTTGGGCAGCAATTCATGGGGTGTGGTGAACGCTTCTACTTCTGTGCTATCCACATGCTTCCATGCTGTTTGTGATTCTGGGGTGTAGGAGACTCTGGGGGGCTGCCTAAGCCCCATCCGTTGGGTCATGTGTACGGCCACTTTTTCTCTAGTCTTGCCACTTCCTCAGGGCTCCGCGGAGAAGCATGACACAAGTCCTATTGCTGCAGTCACCCCAGCATTCCACAGTGTAGCTCAGAGTCTCCCCGGGTCTCCGCCTGCGGTCTCTCGGAGACCCGCAATGCCCACCTGGAAATGGTTTCCCTCGCAGGGCTATTTCCCCTCCAGCCAGGGAAACTTATTTTCTAGTCTCTATTGTGGGGAAGCTTTCTCATTATGTATTCTCCTAAATATTTGGCTTAATGGTCGTTCCAGCTATGGATGTTCACCTGTGAAGCTAATTTGATAATAATGATGAAGCTGGTACAAAACCTAATCACTTCAAAAAAAGCCCAGCATTGGGACAGGTGAGTCTGTCGAGGATGTGAGAGTCATTCTACCCTAATTTTCTCTTTTACACACTCTACACAATCATGTGCATTTAACACTTTGGGAAGAACAGGCTTCAAGTAGGCATATGGTACTTTTTATGAAAGACAATCCTGTCCTCTTACAAGGGAAAATTCTGTACATTCCTTTTCTTTCAAAGTCGTTTCGTGCAAGGTCTTCCAATTTGGGTATATACAAAAGTCTCACAAATTAGGACTTCTTAAGTCACTTACTTGGAGAGAATCAGACAGGCCTGCAGATGTAATTTTCCGCCACTAGATGTCTCTGGATCTTAAAGTAGCACAGCAGTGAGGTTTGTGTCTATTTATACACACACATCACCTACCTCCCAGTTACAGAGTTTCATAATCCTCTTATGTAATGCTGGGTCGTCAGCTATAGTTATCATCAGTTGGGAAATGGGGGTGGGGGTGGTCCCAAGGGCTCTCTGCCCCCAAGACAGGGCCGGAAGTGTTGAGAGAAGGGTCTGCTCCCGTGTGACCACACACAACCCCCAATTCCAAAATTTGCCCACGCACTGGGCAGTGAACGCATGGGCAGGGAAAACAAGGAGCTGCTTGTGGCATGTGATCAGCTGGATGCAGAGACCAAATCATCCTCTTTCTTACAGTTTGGAACCAGCAGAGGAGCTAGCGGGCTGGGTAATAGCTCAGACTGCATTTCTCCCCTGGCTGCAGGCACCCCTCGAAACCCTCACCACGCCTGCCACACCTGCCCACCCCCACCACCACCCCGCTCCCCACCAGGGAACCAGACCGCCAGCAAATGCCATAGGATTCTCCCCCAGACTCCTACACACGTCGTCAGGGCATCTCATCGGTCTGTTTTCTACGGCGCTTTCCTGTACGCGTCTGCCTGCAGCCTAGACAGGCGGTCCCGGAGGGCACAGACCACCCTGTTCATCTTTGCAGCCCCTACGGCACTGCGCCCAGTGCTTTCTACAGTAGGCATATAGTGAATGTCTGCTGCAGCCCATGTGTGGTCATGGGAGGTGTGAGAAGGCTGATGAAATTATTCACCACTGATGAGATTTTGAATCTTAAAAAAAAAAAAAAAATAGCTCAAATCCTCCAATAACAGAAATCACCTTTAACGAATACCCGCCCCACACATGGTTATTTGGAGGTTGATTTAGGCAGCTCCTTAAAGCCTATCATTTCAGTGCAAGAGTTAGGTGGGTGCACTCTACAGTAAGACTGTCAGGGGTAAACCTGAGCCCCAATCTTTATTAGTTCTGTGATTTTGTGGCAAGAGATGGGCGATCTCTAGCTCAGTTACGGACAATCACAGTATTCATTTCAGAGATTTGTTGTGAAAATTCAGTAAGTTCGTTCTCATCACTTGCTTAGCACAGCGCCTGGCACACAGCAGTTGCTCAATAGTGGTTAAAAGCTGGGGACCAAAGTGAGACTGCCTCCAGGTCAAACCCTTCTGTTTCACTTAGACAAGTTACATAAACCCTCCAGGTCTCAGTTTCCTAGTCTGTAAAGTGGGGATAATGCTACTTAGTTCATAGGGGAATGACATAGGAGGCTACCAACCCACATTAGTTCGTATCATCATCACACTTGAGCTCTCCCAACATGAGGTAAACAGCCTGTGGACGGAGCTGCCAAGAGATCGGGCATCAGTCACTACACTACATTCACAATATTGACAACTCCTCGCTTTTCTTTTGTACCTTAGTCTTGGATAATTTTGTAAAGCATGTTTGTATTTACTATTTTACTTGGAGCCTAAAACCCTTCCAGCTCATTTTAATCCAGAGGATGCTGGTGATTCGGGAAATACATGGTTCCAGTCTGGTCACACATCAGACGACAAGGGAAAGCCAAGAATGAAGATAGTTGGGCAGAGGGAAGGAGGCGAGGAAGGAGACGTGGGGAGTTGTGAGCTTTATCTTCGTCAGTGATTCCTACCCTCTTCTGGTTGGTGGGGTTGTTCGTGGCTCTTCTGAAAATGCAGAAGCTGTGAATACTCACCCAGAAAATTGTACGCAAATGCAACATTTCCACAGCATTTGCACAGGGTCAAACTGAGATCTGTTGCAAGTGATAATTTAGCATCCCTTTCAAATGAATTTTTCAATAAACACTTGTTTAATATTCATTACTAGTGACAGGGGAAAACTAATTTTATATTCATAAAACTCATGTCCTCTTTGTGTTTGCAATTAGAATTTATCACATACATGCCGTTTTCTGAACTTCTTGAACCCATTTAAAAATTAGTTAAATAAATGACTAATTTCTGGTAGTTAGCACAACCCCCTGAAATACTCCATTGACTGCGAGCATTGAGCAGCTGCCCACTGGCCGGGCATGAGGCAGAAATACTCAACAGAAAGGACCCCAGTGAGGGACATTCTCTTTGTTTGCTTGAGGCTGAGAGCAAGGGCAGCTGAAGTGTTTCCACTCAGGTGCCATCTTTCTGCCTTACTCTCCTGCGGTTTGGGGGGCACTTTATAGATGGAGACCTCAGCACCTGCTGACCTACCTATCCTTTAATCCATACCTGGGTTCAGGGCCCAGGTGAAGACCCACGGGCTGGACAGTCAGGTTTAAACACCAAGGAGGTGATTAGGAGCTCTTCCTATATGCAAATGTCTCACTCCTCCCCTGAAGTTCATGGTGATGGGAAGAGGGGCTGGGGAGGGGAGAGAACAACAGGAAAACTGTGACACTCCCTGCAAGCCAAGGAGAGAGAATTCATTAGGCCTCCACGGAGGCTTTGAGAAGGGGACTCGAGTCAAGCGGGGCTGCCCTCGTGCACCCACACATCGTCTGCAGTGCTGACACCCCTGACCGCAGGCCCGAGCCGCTCCCCTCTGCCGGTCTGGGCACGCGCCTCTGGTTCAAGTACCAGGTCGGGGCGCAAGCTGTGGAGGGCCGAGGGCGAACACGCCGGGGGAGCGGAGAGCGCACTGAGTCAGGCGTCTGCTGCGCATGCGCAGCAGCCGGCGGAGTCCGGCCAGGCTGCGGAGGCCGGCCGAGGGGTCGGGTGGCTGAGAGGGCGGGGGGAGTTTTCCCATCAGCTTTCAGAGCCAGGAATCCACGGGTCCAACGTTATGAAGATTTGGTTCATCCCCCAAACACAGGGTGGTGCTTGTCAGCAAGTTCACGCCACAGTGAACGCTTTGTGCAGCCAGCAGGATCCAGTCAGAGGGCTGGGGCCCCCAGGGCTGTCGGGTGCGGGCGTCCAGGTGGTTTTGCTGATGCTGACCAACTCGGTGATGGGGCAGGCAGAAAAGACGGCCTCTAGGCTGCTCCCCGGCCGGGCAGGCAGCCGCGATTTGTCAGTACTGGGACGGTGACACGCCTCAGTGGAGAAGGCAATGCTCAGTAAAGCAGTGGCTCTGAAAGTGGGGCCCTCGTGGCAGCTAGCTGCATCGTCTGGGAACTCGTAAGGGAAGCACCTTCTCGGGCCCACCCAGGTGCACTGAATCAGAAGCTCTGGGGGTTACGGGGTAGGGTACTAATCCTTCCAGAGGATTCTGATGCATGCCCAAGTTTGAGAATCACCGAGATGGGCCCCACGGTCATGTCCTAGCCTGCCTTCTCCATGCGCCATGGGGGCTCCTGGGGGCAGGCAAGGATCTAGTTGTGCAAGATTCCCCCCAAATCACATACCCACCCCAGGTTTCACTCTTGGGGATCAGTGCAGGCCAAAGGCTTGTCTGTTAACCCTGCACTGCCCACAGCAGCTGGGGGGTGGGACCCAGGAGTGCAGGTGGGAAGGCTGTGTGCCTGAGGAATGCGCTGGTCCTGGCTTCTGGAAGGAGCTGAGGAGGGTGACCCCACACTCACCCAGGTCCTCAGGGAAGACATGGCTGAGGGGCTTCTGAGCAGGAGGGCGGGGTTACAGATACTGGGGGATAAACCTGCTTCCCTCGTCCTCTCTGGTGGCCCAGTTACTCCAAGGCTAAAGCAACAGGGAAGGTGGCCTGACATTTCTGTGACATCCTAGTAGCTGAGGCAGGATAAATGTTCATTGCTAGAGACCCCAGGCTTGGCCTAGACATGGAGGCACCCTGTGCTTTCGCCTATGAGCCAAGGGACCAGTCCTGGGGGCCAAGGAGGCTTTATAAGCTCATGTTTGTAAGGTACAGGTGGAGGTACTCTCTCAGACCACACCCAGCCGAGGGGACTCAGCCCCCGGGAGTCCAGAGCCTGCAGAGACAGGAGGAGCACAGAGGTAGCACGCACACCTCCTCCGGAGGGCCCACCTCATCCCTCTCAGGGCAGGACCTGCACTCAGAATGCTACAGCAGAGGAATCAAATGAGTGCAGAACACACATTGTCTGAGCTATCTGTCTTCATCTTGAGCCTCTATTTACTGGAACAGATTCCTTAGCAGCATTTCCACTGGAAGAGTCCAAAATAAAAACACACCCAAATAAACAATTCCCAAAATAAAGTCCTACAGCTCACCAGTTTTCACTTTTAGACATCCATTTGGCTGGAGGGCCGTACTGTCTTTGCATAATGGAATGGTGGGGCATATAAGCCCTGGAGTCAGACCATTTGGGTTTATAGCCCAATTCTGCCTTTTACCAGCTGTGTGACCTTAGGCAGTTTACTTAACCTCTCTGTTCTCAGTTTCTCCCTCTGTAAAACAGGGTTATTAATATCAGCTACCTCACAGGGGCATTATAAAAATGAAACGAGTAAATATTCATAAGATGCTTAGAAAAGTAGTTGGCGCATAGCTCTGTGTGTGTTATATGAGCGTCACGCATGCTACATGAGTTTTAAATAAGATTTCAAAGGACGTTGTGGTGGCCTTCTAATGCATCCACGTGGCTAGGCTGAATTTCCTTCACTGTATATTTTGGTTAGAGTAGGCCACAAGAGAGATTCTTAAGCCAAGACCTGGAGGGTGGAAGTGAATTGGCAACCAATTTGCAGCTCGAATTACCTGCTGGTTCCTCTCCTGGTGCGAGCAGTCACCAGAGATGCACCTGCTCGGCCTTCCCCTGCATCCTCCTTCAGCGGCTTGGACTCCCGGGCCAGGTAGGGTGTGTGTGTGTGTGTGCGTGTGCATGTGTGTGTCCCCATGACCACAGGCAGACCTGCCCACCACACCACCGAGGGCAGAGGCAGGAACCCGCACAGCTTCCACTCCGTCCCCGTGGGGCCCAGCTCGTGCTGTGGCTCCCCATGCCCTTGCTCTTCCTGACGGCCCGCCCTCTGGACTTCAGGCTGATCAGTAAGAGGTCCAAAAACAAGGAGCATGGAAAATAGGGTAGAAAGTGATCAAATGAATAGAAAGTAACTTTCTCAAGCTGAAGAACATAAATCCTCATGGTGAAATACTTATACTATGCCAAGGACCCTTGCTAACGGATAAGTATAGAAAAAGGGGGGAAAGGGGGGAAAAGGGACAACTCAGAGAAGGGCAGTTCTCAAAGCGACAAACATCCAAAAGGATACACAAACTCAGCAGAGAAGTGCAAAGTAAACTAACTTTATGCCTACCAGCCTGGAAAAAATGAAGATTCCCGCCCCCCAACCCGTGGATGCCTGAAACCACGGCAAGTAAGGAATCCTATCTCTACCATGTCTTTTCCTATAGGTTCATACCTAGGATACAGTTTGATTTATGAATTAGGCACAGTAAGAGATCCACAGCAATCAACAACTGTAACAACATACTGTAATACAAGTTATGTGAATGTGGTCTCTCTCAAAATATCTCATCCTTCCGTACTCACCCTTCTTGGGATGACGTGAGATGATAAAATGCCTACGTGATGAGATGAAGCGGCGTGAGTGACCTGGGCGCCGGGACGTAGCTTTAGGCCACTACGGACCTTCTGACCTCCCGTCCCAAGAAGTACCATCTGCCTTCAGGGGGCGGTGACCTCGGGGACCCGGGGAAGGGAAAGCGCGGACAGCAGAACGGCGGGTAAGGGGGGGCCAGTGCGGCTGGAGTGCGTTTGTTGGCCGCGCTGCCGAGCAAAGGGAGCTCTCCTGCATCGTTGCTGGAACTGCGAATGGTTCCAGGCATTTGGGCATTTGGGAAAGCGATGTGACAACAGCTGTTACGATGACAGATTTGAAGTTTTGACTCAGCGATTCCACTCCTGGGGTTCTGCCCCACAGAAGTGAAAGCACCCAAGGCTCACGTACAAGGATGTTTACAGCTTCCTCGCTGGCGACGGCAGAGGCCCGGGATGGGGAGGGGAGAGGCAGGATCACTCAGGGTGAGGCAGGGCGACACTTCATCATCGGGCTGGGGGCAGAGGACAGCCGCCACCTGGCTGGGCAGCCCGTTCTGTGCCTCTCAGCCTCCTTTTGGACACAGGCTTCTGTCTAGATGTCGGCACTGGAAATGCGAGCTGCTTTACCTTTACTGCTCTTCCCAGGCAGACGTTTGTTTTTAAATAGATTGCTCCTTTCAGGGCAAGGCTTGGATCTCACTGTTCGGTCATTTTATTCCAGAGTGGATACAATAGTTTACCTTACGTCACCCCGGGGACTGTGGGTGCTGAGCCCTCCTCCTGGAGAACTGTCAGCTGAGCCACAATGCCCACCGACTGCACAGACCCTCTGCTTTGTAGGAAGACTGAGAAGTAAATAAAAATCCTGCTGGGAGCCAGCCTTTAGTCATCTGATCTCACCCAGACTCGTCACTCTATCACCCGAGTCAAAATAAAGCACTTCTAGTTCAACTCACTGCTCAGGAAGAGAGATGCTTATTTGATCCCAAAATGAAACCCGTGAGTCCGCCAAGAGCCGACTCTGCTTTGGGAGTGTTTCCAGAATCCCTGTGCTTCATTCTACTTGGTATTAGGCAACCTGTCTCTCTCTCTCCTCGCTGGGAAGACAGCCTGGGATCCAGGCCCAAGTGTTCAAGATGTGGTCGTGTGCGGTTTTAAGGCAGAGTGACAGGACGGCAGAGTGACCCAGAGGAAAGGGACAGGCTAGCCTGGAGCCCGCTGTGGATTCTTCGGCCGGAAACTCTCTCTGTGCACTGGCTGTGGCCTCCCCTCCCCGCCCCCCCAGGCCTCTGGTCCAAGCCGCCCAGGTATTGCCCACTGATAAAGCTCCTCTCCTAAGATCCCTCCAAAGGAAGGGAAACACGTGGAGGGAGGGGGCTCTTCGTGGAGCACAGACCAAACCGCAGGCCCTGCAGAGCCGGGGTCTGCACACGCCCTTCTAGAAGGCTGATGGGAGAATCTGGACGCCCACGGGTCCTGTCTCTGGTTATGTGTTGTTCTCTGCAGCTGCACCTTCCTCTGATGAAGCACATTCCTTACCAATGCCATGTGAATTGTGCCATTCACCCCAATCCCTGGTGCAGGACGGTGGGGCGGTCAGGAAGGACACACCTTGCTGGGCAGGGCACAGGGTCTGCCGTCCTGACCGCGGTCCTGCTAGCAGGCCACGGCTTCTTGGGCTCCCACAGTGATGTCGGTGACACACAGGGGCACCTGGGCACACAGCGGACAACCCTGCAGGTTTCTCCTCGCACGCCTGCTACCCACCGACTGTCTGAAGGCAGCTCTCATGAACCCTAACTTATACAGGGGCAGCCTGACGTACGGGAAGGTAAGTGACTTATCCCAGGTCACTGGGCCGGAAAGTGATAAAGACTGGAATTTAAATCCAAAGTTATCTGACGGCTTTGCTTTATTCCCCTGGGCTGCTTTCCTGAACAAATGGGACTGGAGAACGACCAAGGACAAGCAACAGCTTTTAAGGACTTAAGGGCTGTGAGGAAGGGGGGGGGGGGAAAGGAGAAGCAGCAGCAGCAGCAGCAGCAGCAGCAGCAAAAGGCGTTTCTTCTCAGAAGTCTGGGAGGAATATATGCTCTGGAACCAGAAGATGAATGTGTGAGTGGATAAATGAATGTATTCCCTAGATACCAACTGAGCCATCCTCTGCTGCTTCCTTGCCCGTTTTCTCTTCTCTCCTACCCCGTGATCCCCTCTGCCACCCCCCGGGGGCTGCCACCACTCCCTTTCTGGGGCAGCATGGTGAGGGCACCCCAGGAGGGGCGAGAAGCCTGCACGTTGAATCCCAAGACAAGCGGCTCATACTCTCAGAGCTTCGGGTGCCTCCTCTAAGGGGGGTGAGAAGCACACCTCCAGAAGCTCTGGAAATCCACAGGACCCCTTTCTCCCTCCAGCCCTAGTCCTTGCATTTTAAAGTCAAGGCTTTTAAGGTTATTGCTTCTCTACTGGGATTTAAGAATGCCTCCTTAAAAATCAGAGGACAAGAATCTGACACCCTGTTCTTTAAGTGTCTGCCCTCTCTTCCCTGAATTCTGCTACCTGAGTGGTGGCCTGAGGGCCCTGCTATAAGGATGCATGCCAGAGATAACAATTCCTCGTCCCTCAAACCTTATTCAGCCATCTGCAGCCACCATACACAGCCGCTATGGGACGTGCGCCGCCCCCACCAGGCAAGGGGATGTGGGCAGGACTGTAATATTAGCCGCGTGTTAGGCAAAACAAATGTTCAATAAATATTTGTGACGGATTGACTCCTTCTATTCCCATCTATGAAAGAGAATACTACTGTAAAAGATATCATTGTGGGAGTTCTCTCCCTACTCCTCACAAAGCATTTTACAGACACTCATTGTTGAAGGAACACCAGACTCACTTTGTAAACTGGGACAGGAATGGCCCAGAGAGTCCGTGCCTCGTGCCTCCCTACACACAGCAGTGAGTATGGACGTGGGGGTGCAGAAAGAGAAAATGGACCATCTGGAACCACTGAGAGACAGGAGGAAAAGTTACAGCCCAAGTACCACAACCTTTCTTGAGTGCAGTTTTTGCGTTTCATCTGGGGTATGAGTCATTTCCCACTTTCTTCCCCTCAGCCTCCCCAAAGTCCAAGTTAACCAAAAAGGATCTCCAGATGGCTCACCCACGATCAGGTGTCCTCTGATTGTTCCGGGAGGATTAATTAGTCACCACCATGAGTACCAAGACCAAATCAAGAGGCAATATGGCAGAAAGAGAGAGAGGGAGGGAGTACTCGCCTGCCAATGAGGGGACCGCAGAAGGGCATGTGGCAGACACAGATGGTGTGCCATTCAGGAACTCTTCTGAGAAATGCCAACGTAGGTTGGACCAGGTGTGCCGCACAGTCCAGCCTGATGATTCATGGTCCTGGCCGCACCAGAACCACCTGGGGAGCCTTAAACATACTGATGCCCAGGCCCTGCCTGAGATACTGATGCGAGTCGTGCATCAGAGCCTGATTTCCACATTTCTTTTTTTAAAGCTCCCTGGATGATTTCAGTATGCACTTAGTGTTGAAGAATGCTGTTGTAGTGTCTATTTATTCAAGCTGCAGTCAAGATTGATGGCTTTTCCCCCAAGTATTTCTTATCTATCTGCCCAGTCCTGCCTTAGACACGACAGAGAAACCAAAGAAATGTGAAACTGGAAGGAACTTCGGTTTGGGAAATCAAATGGTTTGGGTCCAACTCTGCCACTTCCCAGCTGTGTGACTTTGGGGGAGTCACTTAAATTCCTTGGTTCTCAGTTTCCACACCCCGAAAGAGCTCGGGAAAGGGCCCAGAGAAACAAAAATGAGAAAACCTAAGGTTTACTCCTTCCTCAGCTCTTAAGCCACCTGAGTCCTCATCAAGAACAACGAACTATTTCCAGAATTTTCCTTCCTGTTGGAGCAGTGACATGCATTTCTAAAGCTTCTCCTAATATTTCAGTGATTTACTAGAATTTACGCCCGATAACTCCATGGCTCTGATTCGTCTTCCTCTGCTTCTTTGCATTGTTCTGATCCCCTCCTCATGGAATACCCCCCTCCCAACCACCACCCATCCCTGAAATTCCAAGGCAAGTTCCTCCTCCCCTTGAACCCCTGTTGGGGATTAATTCTGATCCCACGTACTACTCTCTCATCTTACCAGCTCATTGTCCCCTCACTGCAACATGTGTTATTTTCTCCTCTACTTTGACTCCTTGAGGGGTCATAAAACAAGTGTTCTCACCCTTCTATTATGCTCTCTACTAATTATGGAGCACGTACAATGTGCTGGGCACTGGCTAGGTGCTTCACTTCTGTCGTTTCTAATCTTCAAAGTAACCTGTAACAGAAGCTGCCCACATTGCACAGAGGAAGAAACGGAGGCTCTGAAAGACAACGTAAGCTTATCTGAGGTCCTGGTGTAGGAGTCAGGGCTCAGCCCCGGATCTGTCTGGCTCCCCAATCCATGCTCCTTCCATCACCTAACTCTGCCTCTGCAGCAGAACGTCTGTCAAATGATGGATTTAAATATCCATGAGGAAATATAAGTAATATATGTATAAACGACAACTTGAGGGAAAAGCAGGGAAATCTCTTTGGTATCTCCTCTGAACAAGAAACTGATACACTGACCCAGCCCCAGCTTGAACATCTGCTTGAGGTATTTGTCAATAAAGCTTGCAGATTATGTCCAAGCTGACATAGCCACTAAACTGACATAGCGATTATAAATTCCTTGAGGGGGTGGCATTATGAAGCAGAAAGAAAACAGGACTAAAATTAAGGGTCCTGGGTTCTAATCCCATCTACCTTTGCTATGAAATTGTTGTGTGACCTTAAATAAGTCATACAACCTCTCTGGGCTTCCATTTTTCTGAGGACAAAAGGAAGGGGTGAACTACATTAGCAGTTTCAGACCTGGGTTTGAGAGGCAGAGCCTTTGCGGTAGAGGTGTTTTGGTTGAAGAACAGGATGACAGGGAGACCCATATCCGTAGGGACCTCCACTTCTCCTTCCAGGAAATCCCAGAGGTAACCCCAGGGACCCGTTTGAAATCCACTGGGCTAGAAGATGTCCTAGAAAGGCCTATGATCCTATCTCTCACTTGCTTGGGACAACCCCTCCAAGCAGTATTTTCTGCACTTAGGTGCTTACTGAATACTTTCAGTTGCTCAGTGGGAACTGTTGCTGGATAATGTCCACCAGGCACATCCTCCTAAATGCACTGCTACTCCCTCCCCCCTGACTTCTCCTGGCATCCTGTCATTGATTAGTTCTACTTGGCAACTTTGTCTTAATTTCCAATCCTCTCTGCCAAGTGCTTCTTTTCAAAGCCAGGGATGAGCTGGCTTTGAGGGCAATGATGCATATGTCCACTGAGGATTCTAAAAAGGGACTTCCCGAAGTATGCATTTCTGTGATTTCCATGACCCTACTCTACCAGAAGCCCTTGGGCCACCTCACTCAGCCCTAAAATGGAAGAGTAATATTTACTCCATCAGTTAAGCCTGCTCCAGACCCCATTAAGGAGAAGGAGACAGGGTGTTTCCTCATCGATGAATCCTTTATTAAACTTTTATACCTCGCAAGCTGTTACAGGACCTAAATCAAAACCAGGAGGTTATGGCTACAGGGAGAAATAGAGTTGTCTCCAACTCTTTTGTGTCAGTTTGAGTCTTCTCAGAGGCAGATACCAAAATGGGATTAGGGGCGCCTGGGGTGATGGTGGTGTTTGATTCTCTTATAGTGCAAGCTCTGAATAAATAGCCTTTGACCTTATTTGATTGCTCTTCACTTATTTGCACAAGATGCAGCTCAGGAATTGGTGTTTTAATTTAAAAGTTCTCCAAGTGGTTCTAATGTACAGCCAAGGTTGTGAACCATGGCTCTAAATAAGTGGTTCTTTAAAAAAAAAAAAAAAAAGATTTATTTATTTGAGAGAGAGAGAGCATGTGAGCAGGGGGGAGGAGTAGAGGAAGAGGGGGAGAGAGAATCCTCAAGCAAACTCCCTGGTGAGCACAGAGCCCAATGTAGGGCTTGATCCCAGGACCCTGAGATCATGACCTGAGCTGAAATCGAAAGTCATATGCTCATCCGACTGAGCCACCCAGGCACCCCTCTATATAAAGTGGTTCTTAAAGTTTAGTCCTCAGACCAGCAAATCAGCATCACCTGATAACTTGTTACAAATGCAAATCCTATATGGCTTTTATTTTCAGGCAATTTCCTTCTATTCTCAGTTTGTTGGGAGTTTTTATCATGAAAGGACATTGAATTCAAATACTTTTTCTGCATCTATTGAGATGATCATATGATTTTTATCCTTCATTCTGTTAATGTGAAGTATATTAATTGATTTTCATATATTGAACCATCCTTGCATCCCAGGAATAAATCCCATTTAATCATGGTGCATGATCTTTTTAATGTGCTGTTAAATTCACTTTGCTGGTACTTTATTGAGGATTTTTGCATATGTATTCATCAGAGCTAATATCATACTCAATAGTGAAAAACAAAGTTTTTTCTCTAAAATCAGGAAACAAAGCAAAGATGCTTGCTGATTCTTGCTACTTCTATTCAATATAGTACTAGAATTTTTAGCCAGAGCAGTTTGGCAAGAAAAAGAAATAAAAGATATCCAAATACGAAAGGAAAATGTCTCTTCACAGATGACATATTATATAGAAAGCCCTAAAGACTACACACATACACTCATACATGTTAGAATTAATAAATGAATTCAGTAAAGTTGCAGGATGTAAAATCAACATACAAAAATCAGTTGCACTTCTGTACACTAATAATTATCTGAAAAGGAGATTAGTAAAACAATCCCATTTATGATAGCACTAAAAAGAATAAGATACTTAGGAATAAACTTCACTAAGGAGGTAAAAGACTTCTAGGCTGAAAACTACAAAACATTGATGAAAGAAATTGAAGAAGACACAAATAAAAGAAGGACATCCTCTTTTCATGAACTGGAAGACTTAGTATTGTTAAAATTCCCATACCATCCAAAACAATCTACAGATTCAATGCAATTCCTATCAAAATCCCAATGGCATTTTTCACAGAAATGAAAAAAATACTAAAACTCATATGGAGCCACAAAAGACCAAGAACAGCCAAAACCATCTTGAGCAAGAAGAACAAAGCTGAAAGTATCACACTTCCTGGTTTCAAAATATGTCACAATGCTACAGTAATCAAAAAAGTATGGACTGGCATAAAGACAAACATATAGATCAATGGAACAGAATAGAGAAGCCAGAAATCACACATATATAACACATATCCACACACATACAGTCAACTATCTTTGACAGGGTGCCAAGAATACACAATGGGGAAATGATAATTTCTTCAACAAAACCACCAGGGACATGCAAATAAACCCACAATGGGATATCAGCTCACACCTGTTAGGATTCCCAGTAGGAAAATAAATAAATACATAAATACATAAATAAAGAAAGGCGGCAGCAAGTGTTGGCTGAAGATGTGAAGAAATTGGAACTCCTTACACTGCTGGCGGAATGCAAAATGGTGCAGCCACTATGGAAGACAGCATGGAGAGTCCTCAAAAAATTAAAAATAGGACTACCATATGACCCAGCAAGCCCACTTGAAGTATTTATCCAAAAGAACTGAAATCAGGATCTCAAAAAGATATTAATTCGTACTCCAATGTTCATTGCAGCACTATCCACAATAGCCAAGATGTGGAAATCATCTAAATGTCCGCTGATGGATGAATGGATAAAGAATATGCAGCATATACGTATAATGAGATATCATTCAGCCTTAAAAAAAAAAAGAAGGAAATCCTGCAATTTGTGACGACATGGATGAACCTTGAGGACCTTATGCTAACTGAAATCAGCAGTCATAGAAAGACAAATATTGTATGACTGCCCTTCTTTTTTTTTTTTTAAAGATGTTATTTATTTGAGAGAGAGAATGACATAGAGATAGCATGAGAGGGGGGAGGGTCAGAGAGAGAGGCAGACTACCTGCTGAGCAGGGAGCCCGACGTGGGACTCGATCCCGGGACTCCAGGATCATGACCTGAGCCGAAGGCAGTCGCTTAACCAACTGAGCCACCCAGGCGCCCGCATGACTGCACTTCTATGAGGCATATAAAATAGTCACATTCATAGAACCAGAGAGTAGAACTGTGGTCAGCAGGGGCAGGGAGGAAGGAGAAATGGGGAATTGCTAATCAATGGGCATAAAGACTCCAGACACATGGGGAAGTTCCAGAGATCTCCTATACAACACGGTGCCTACAATTAACATATAATACTATATTGTACTATGATAATAATAAAATAATACTATATTGTACGCTTAAAAGTTTAAGAGGGTAGATCTCATGTTGTGTTCTTACAACAATAAAATAACTAGAAATTTAAAAATAAAATAAAAAAGAAATACAAATCCTTAGGCAGTATAGGACCTCCTGCATCAGACACTCTGGGGGTGAGGCCCAGCTGTTTTTAAAGCCTTCCAGATGATTCTGGTGCATGCTACAGGCTGCAAACCACTGCCCAAATAAAGTTTGAACAGATATTAAATAATATTGGTTTGAAGGGTCACCAAACCATTAGCTTCCTTAGGATGCTCGTGTGCCTTCATGTTGAAGGAATGTTCCCTTTACCCATGAGTAATAACTTATTGAGCACCTACTGTATGCTTGGTGCTATTCTAAGTGCCTCACATGCATTAAATTTCATAACACTCCTGTGAGGTAGAAACCATTATTATTCCTATTCCTAGCAGGATCCGAGCCCAGAGAGCCTGGCCTACAATGTCCCCTGTTCTGGCTCAAACTCTCAGGGAACATTTAGCTCACTGCCTGGCACAGTGTGTAATAAATTCTCATTAATTCAGAAAGTGAAATGTCAAGGATATGGGTCCTGAAAGAGAATTCTGATGGGGTGGCATGACTGGGGGGTGGGGAACTTCAGGGGTGGGCATGGGATGTAGTGGTAGGTGGGAAAGGAGAGAAGAGGAAGGGAAGGGGTAGCCAGGAGGCAATGTGGGCCAATCAGGTGCCTGGGAGAGGATACCGAAAGGAGGAAGAGAAACAGCAATGTCAAATGTCACTCCCTGCCAAGTTTTGGGGGTAGCCAAGGTCAGCCATGGGGTCATGATATCCTTGGGCTGTGTCGAATTCCTGACCAGAAAGGAAGCAAGGTCAAGCCAGAGCCTCTGAGGCTGAGGTGCTTTGAGGGAAGTCCAGAATGAGGGGGTACAGGTTTGATTCCTCGAGGCCCTCTATCTTTCCCCTTCTGAAACAGTCCCATATTGGGGCTACTTCTGAAGGCATCTCTACCCCAATCCATGTACCATGTCTATGCAGGGAATGCATAATTGAGATAACTAGCCAAGAACTTTGAGCCACAGACCTTCCTTTTACCAACATATTCAAGAAATTGTACAAATTGAGCTACAGACAATAGAATTGAAGAAATGAGGAAGACTGTGCCCTGCCCACAGGGAGCTCACAGTCTCATGGGGAGCCAGACACGTAAACAAACACGAAGTCAAGAGGGCAAGTTCCAGAATGGGGCATGCACGGAGCCTTGAGACCACAGGAAGGACTAACAAAAAGCTTCAGAAGAGAAGTAACGTATGAACACAGCCTTAAAGGGCAAGTAAGAGTGTCAGAGACCAACAAGCTATGGAAGGGGATTGCAGGCAGAAGGAACAGCATGACCTAAGGCACAGAGTGATGAGAGTGGGGCAAACGGTAAGCAAATGAGTGCTTTCTTGGCTGATGCAAAAGCTGAATGCACAAAAAGAAGAGAGGGAAGGTGGGAGAGCTGGTAAGAGAGATGGGGAGGAAGGATGGGGTCAGATTAGCTGGGTCTTGGATAGCATATAAAGACCCACTGAAGTTGGCTTAAGCTACAGAGAAAAATGTACCATAAAGCAACAGGAAATCTCTCAGAACCCAAAGGCGGGGACACACTGGGGAGTGCCAGGAAGAACAAAAACTTGAAGTAGAAGGTCAGGATGAGTCAGCCAGCGTTCACTCTCCATCTTTTCCTCGGCTTCTCTCTGCAGACAGGAATTGGTGTCCTTCCCTCTCCCTCCAGACACCATCCAGTACAGATCACAGAATACCTGTCCTGCTCAGTGCTCTGTAGAGTGTATGTGCTACAGACTCAGGCCCAGAGAAAGTGTCCCGATTCCCGTTCTTGGGGAGAGAACTCTTGACTGGTACAGCTCCAGTCATGGGACCTCCCCTGGTCCAATCTACTAGCGCTAAGGGGTGAGGTCACGTTTTGCAAATTTGTACCTGGTAGCCCAACTCATGAGGAGAGGACAGTGCCCAGAGAAAGGGGAATCTGTGGCTCATTTCTGGGTGACTATCCCAGAAATTCTAGACCACGGCATTGTAAGCCACAACAAGGAGTTCAGGCTTTATCCTGTAGGCAACTGGAGGGACTAAAAGGAATGATAAGACCGAACCTGTCTTTAGCAGTGTTGCAGACAGCATGAAGGATGGATCACAGCGGGAGAGACCGAAGGCTAGGAGTCCACTGGGGAAGTGTTGAGATATCCAGGCCACGAAAGGATGAGACCCAGAGTAGCGCAAATGTGGTAAGCATGGAGAGGCCTTTTGAGGACTGAAATATGAAGACTTGAAGGATGCCTGGCTGGCTCGGTCAGTAGAGGATCCAACTCTCAATCTCAGGGTCATGAGTTCAAGCCCCACATTGGGTGTGGAGCCTACTTAAAAAAAATAAATAAAGGGAACAAAGAAAGAAAGACATCTGAGGACTTGGTAACTGCTTGAAAATGGAGGCTGATGGTGAAGGAGCCAAGAGACTCCCTGGTTTCCTGCCTGCTGGGACAGGCAGGACAATGATGATGCTAAGTGGGACAGGGGCTGCAGAAGAAGAAGAACCGGGGAGGGGCACATCGAATATGGAGTGTGAGGAAGTGAGGCTAAGTTGAGAGCACACTGAATCTGAGAAGTGATGAAGAAATCGATGGTTCTCATTTCTCTTCCTTCCCCAGATCCCTTGAAATAAGCTATATCGCTAACATAGGAAAATTGGGTGGCATCATAAACTGATTCTCATCTCAGTTGGTAATTGTGAAATCAGGAGGAAGCTGGGTCTAAAAGACAGAGTGTGGGCTTTGGAGTCAGTCAATGTGTGTGCCAGTCAGCTGTGTGACCTTAAGAAAATGACTCAACCTCTCTGATTCTCAATTTTCTCATATGTGAAATGGTATATCCAGCTGACCTTACAGAATTATTGTGAAGAATAAGTGTGATAATATCTGTAGAGTTCTTACAATATAGATGGCCCTCAGGAAGTAGGTCATTAAGATCATACTGTTTTTCTCCTTCACATGAGCTGGGACTTTGCCCTGTGCTGGGCAGAAATGCTATACCCACAGCCTCGGGACTGAAGCTGGGTTTCCCTGAAAAACACGCCCATCCACTCCCTGCCATAAATGCCCCCTGAAATCAAATTAATCAAACCTACTTACCTTTTAACTGAACTCTTCTCTATATAGCTATGGAATCCTAAATGGATTCAAAATTTGGGTCTGTACTAGCAATCAACTGACTGAAGGAACTGATGAATTCGACTACGTAGATCAAACTGATGCTGACCACAATAATAATAACCATCTATGTTGGCTGCTCACTGCATGCTGAGCACTGTTCTGGGGCTTTACAGAGTATAAACTCATTAAATCCTCACAAACAACTCCATGCAGTCAGTACTATCATCATCATCCCCATTTTGCAGATGAGGAAACTGAGTTCACAGGCCACAAATTCTGCATACTTCACACTCTTGTCTTTCACCGTTCTTCCAGAGTACATCTTGCTGTTCAAGTGAGCCTTGCTTCCCAAGCCTGTCTCAGCCCAGTGCGAGGTATGTTGAGCATAACTTTTTTGGGATTGAGTCCCTCTTTAAAACAAATGAGAGCAGTTAGATCCTTCACCGGCCCTCATGTGCATTCGAATATTCTCTTAGGAGGAGGAAAGTGAGTCCTACTAAGGGAGCAGAGGTGGTTATGGCATTTTTGAGCCATCCTGGTGCCCTACTTCCTGTCACACTTTGGGGTGGAGGCTTGTCTCAGGCGACCCAGTCTCAGAACTAGGTAACTCGATCAAGATTCTTAACCTTGAGGGGTCAAGGGCCCCCTTGAGAATCCAGGGAAAGCTGCTGTCTCTGTCCTCATTAAAATGCAGGACCTTACATAAAATCGCATGTAGTTTGGGAAGGGCATAGATCCCCTGAAGCCCCTCCCTGAGCCCCAAGTTAAGAAGTTCTGACACAGAAGATAGACCAACCAGGTACTTTAATCATCCCTCCAAATTCAGTCTCAGCCTATTAATTTGTAATGTAACTCCCTGGAAATCTCTCTGTAATACTGAAATTCATATGCTGATTGTGCTCTGCCCTTGAGACACTTAGGAAGTTAGCTGCAGAGAGCGCTTTGGACGGGCAGGCACCATTTCTCACCCGACATGGCATTATATCAGGAGTTATGCCCTGCCTTGCCAGCCTGCGGTACAGACTAATGTATCTCTGAAAATTCAAGTTCGATGACTCTAAGCCCTCATCTTGATTATAATGGAAACTCCTTCTTATTAAAAGATTGTCCTACCCAAAATAATTTCTGAAACCCCTGAGAAATGGTTACACAGTCTACAGTCAATCCTTCTAACTGCTTCTGAAGCCCACCCCACCACCTTCTGGGACAGCGGTTGTGCTGGTCAATATATGAAATGCTCCATGCACCTGAGTAAGTCCGCAGTTCAGTAAGGAGTTCTCTTCAAACTCCTTAATTTGAAGAGTCACTGATAATTATCCCACCCTGTGGGCACAGCAGCAGCGATGGATGGGGATCTTAATCTTGTTTCCACTGACTAGTTCTTCCAGCTAACTCATTGCTTCACGTATTACTCAAGTGGTAGATAGTAAAGACATTCCATTGAATCAGGATCTATGGAATGGAGCTGCTCATAAGCTCACTATTCAGGAACAGAAGTATATAAATACAACGTATTTACTTATGCATTGAACCATTCAAGTGATAAATGATCTGTAATGATTTCAAGTCAGCACACATTACATACATTTCCTCCAGCTCTTCCCAGCAGGACAACTGCAGTCCACAGATTAAGTAGGCAGGAGTCAGGGATCAGGATAGGAAGGGCTTGGTCCAAAGACATCTCTCTTCTATGCTTCCCCAGGGCCTGAGTTTAATAATTGCAGTGCACTCGTACCTTAGGGGAGGGTACCTACCTAGCTGGCTAATCGTTTCACTCTCTCTTGTGAATGTGTTTGACTAGACAGCTATACCTCCAGGGGCTCACAGGTCATCCACAGCTGAGAGACTAGAAAGATTAATTGGAGGATTGAAAGGAAGACCTAAGCAAAGCTGGAAAACCATAGCAGGATGTTCAGGGCAGCCAGAGAGCAGTGAGTATCTGGGGGCTGAGGCTCCCATCACATCAGATGGGAATGATGGAGAAAGGAGAGAGACAGAATATCGAAGACAAACTTCACCTCATTCATAATTAGGCCCAAGGCCAGTACTTCTCTTTCCAGACTCACCCAAGAAGTGTCTAAACTAATAAATGCCTATTTCTACAAGGGTCAGGTGAAACTTCTTTCCCCAGAGCTTGATGTCGTTTAGGTCCTGCCTGACTTCTTCACATTGGACCTGTGATAAATGCTCATTTGCAAAGTCATTCTACAATCCCTTGCAAAACAAACCACCCAAACATAGTGGTTAAAACAACAACCATAGCTATCTTGAGTAACTTTCAAGCCAAGTATTTGAACCATCTATCCTGAAGCTAGAGACAAAAATTATCTGTAAACATTGAACTCAAGTCAGTAGTTCCATTTTGCTTTTTTTTCCTGCAGAGGTATGGGTTAACTATTTTGAAACTACTCTCTGTATATTCTAGGATTAAGAAAACATCCTAGATGATAGGAGCCAGGTTTTTTACTGTTGGAAAAGGAAGTCATAAACATGGAAAGGGAGTGAGTTAAAATGAAGCTCTGTGACGTTAGGTTGGAATTAGAGATATCAGTATAAACTTATGGTTTGAACTAATGGTTTTTAATGCAGACAGATAGATATAAAACAAAGTGTGGGTGTATGTGTATGTGTGTGTGTGTACGTGTGTATACAGAGATACTTCCTAGGTCTGCCCAGTAAGAAAGCTAAAAAGCGTTGACACTCCAGTGGCAATGGGCTTCCCTGGCACCCAGGTCTTGGTATCTAAATACCTTCCCCACTAAAAAGAAAGAGGGCACCTTAGGACAATGGTTGTTTCCAAGGCTGGGGCAGGGCAGTAAAACATAAGAGGCCCCAAAGACCAAACCTGGGACAATTTAAGCGTCAGAATAATTCATAATAGTAATAGATTATTGATTCAAATAAGAATGAATTAGTTAAAACTGATTTAAATAAGTAAGCAGGGGAAAAGGAAAGCTCTTTTTTTTTTTTTTTAAAGATTTTATTTATTTATTTGAGACAGAATGAGAGAGAGAGAGAGAGCAAATGAGAGGGGGGAGGGTCAGAGGAAGAAGCAAGCTCGCTGCCAAGCAGGGAGCCTGATGCGGGACTCGATCCAGTGACTCCAGGATCATGACGTGAGCCGAAGGCAGTCGCTTAACCAACTGAGCCACCCAGGCGCCCAGGAAAGCTCTTTCTTACAGTAGACTATTAATAAATACAGAAGGAAGGATGAAAATTAGAAAGTCAACATTTGGCGATCATCATGGTAATAATTGGTTCATCAATTGAATCATCAAATCATCCATGACTCCTAAAGCTAGTGGATCAAAGTGTCACGAGAAACAGGATGTTCACAGGGTCTCAACATATCTAACTCTGGGAGATACTTATTAATGAGAAAGAAAACTATAGTAACCTTATATGGACAAAACCGTCAGACACCATCATAATCCCGCTCAAATTTAACATCACCTGATCCGCTCTCTCATATTTCTGCCAAAAATGTATAGCCTGAAGGTAATGAGAAAACACCACATAAACCCAAACTGCGAGACATTCTACAAACTCCCGCCCTTCTCTGCCTCCTAGACCATCCACACCCAAGGACTGGGCAATAAGAACGCGTGTTCGGAATAAACAGCCTTGGGCACCGTCCCATACCGTCGTCTGTAATAAACTTGCGGATTCATTTCGTCAGCCAGGCGGGACTCGGAGCTTGCCAGGTGCCGGGCCTCATGAGAGGCCCTGGGGTTACCACACCAAGCAAAACCCGACTCGGGCCTTGTGTCCCAGACTGCTAAGGACAAGTCAGCCGTCAGTGGTTGCGTTACTGTCTGCATAGGCCCTGTACTAAGGCAGGGAACGTACACATTTCCTGGAGAACTTTTTGCTAAAAGAGTTAAATTCCTTTTTAAATCTCACTTACCCCGAAAAGCCAACTACTCGGAAGATCTCTGCTCCCAGCCTGCCCCCACCTGGCCCCGCCGCCAGCGCCAAGCGCGCCGGGCAGCGCTGCCGCTCCGGGGAGGGGGGCGGCGGGGGGGGGCGGGGGGGCGGGGGGTGTCTGCCCCGCCTCTCCGCCTCACTCTGATTGGCTAACGGTCCCTCCCCTTCTTAGTATTGCTTTCACCTGTTGGGTTGGTTTGGCTCCCAGCCCTCCTCCTGCCTCTGGTTACAAAAAGATAATTAACAGAGATTAAGAGAAAATAAGTGGTTGGCTAATGATTAAGTAGCCTTTCCCAAGAGCACTGAAGACAAAAAATTGTACACAGCTCTCTCCCCATTAGGTCACGCAGGCCTGTAAACTAGTGAGGGGTTTTAAATCTCTCCAAAGGGAGCAAGAGTGGAAAATGTACAATTTAAACCGAAACAACTCCTCTTGCGCCCTAAGAGCGTGATGGGGTTGGAACGTGCCTTCATTCCCACTGACACCCTTCCTAGGGAAAATCGAAGCGAGGTGGAGAGCCAGAGCAGAGGCACTGAACACACGGCCAAGGCTTTTATGAGTGTCTCTGGCCTTACATATTAGAGAACAGTGCTCTGTTTGGGTTATTGTTGTCCTGGGGGTTACAGCTGGAAGGGGATGAAAACATAGGGAAGCAAAGCAAACACTGGAATACACTCTGTGAGTTGTTTGAAATCCTTATGTCTATTCATTTCACACAAAAAGAATTTTTGTGTTTTTAAATTTAATGCTGAAGAGTCTCGACTCCTTAAAAAACAAACATGAGCTGTGGTCTGAACGTTTGTGTCACTGCGAAATTCCTGTGTTGAAATCCTAACCCCCAAGGTGATGGTATTCAGAGGTGGAGCCACAGGAAGTAACTGGTTGGAGAGGGTGGAGCCCCCATGCGCGGGATCAGGGTCCTTATGAAAGAGAGCAGAGAGCTTGCTTGCTCCTTCCGTCTTGAGAAGCCGTGGTGAGAAGACCACCATCAGAAGACCACCGAGGAAACCAACCCTCAACAGACACCAAATCTGTTGGTGCCTTGATCTCGGACTTCCAGCTTCCAGAACAGTGAGAAATAAATTTCCGTTGCTTGTTGGCCCCCTAGTCCATGGCATTTTGTTACAGCATCCCGAATGGACCAAGACAACCCGGAAACTCCAAAATGTGCAGTAACTGTGAGGACTCACCAGTTAAAGTTGTCTCCCTAAGGCTGGAGGGCAGGAGTTAGTTGCTGAGTGTTGAGTGGCGCTAACCAGCCTCCTAGAAGTCCCCTCTCAGTGTGGCTGTGTGGGTCCCAATGATGACTTGATTTCAGTCGATCCTCATGAGCATCACCCTCTGGAGGAATGAAGTGACGTCACCGCTGCTCCCCAGTATGTCTTTCTGTGAGGGAGGATTGTGCTTCGTTGTCCCCTTGAAATAAGGTTTGGCCACTTAACTTGCTTTGGCCAATGAAATGTGAGTGAAAGGGACACATTTCGCTTTTGCATGGGAGCATGCAAACTCTGTCTTCTCTTCCAACAGTGATCTTGGAAGCGCGTGTTGATATAGAGGTGCCTTAAGACCAAAGCACCCTGGAAAAATGAACGACCCCATGGAGAACAGCTGCCCTGGAAGATGACTATACCCACAATAGACTTTTTTGCATGAGTAAGAAATAAACTTCAGTGGTATTAAGCAACTGAGATTTGGGGGGCCTTATTACTGCAACATAAAATAAACTTGGATCACTATGACATAAAATAAACTTGGATCACTATGACATGGTGGAAATGACCCAAATGCCAGTTCTTGTGACAGCCCTTGGATGGTCTGGCCTTTTCCACCTCCTGTCTCTTGGAAGCTAGCCGCCATGTAAGAAATGCAGCCTCCCCCGAGACCACCATGCTGTGGGAATGTCAGCCACGTGCACAGGCCCTGGAGGACGAGATATTGCCTGAGAAGAGAGGGGCCATGAAGCACTAGATGTGCCAGACATTCACGCAAAAGGCCCTTTTGGTAGTGGGTCCCCCAGTTGCTCCAAATGACACTGTGTAGAGCAGAGATAAACCGTTCAGCCAAGCCCTCCACAGATTCCTCACCTACAAAATCAGGAGCAAAATAAATGGTTGTTCTAAACCATTCAATGTCAGGACATTTTGTTTCCTAGCTGTACGCCACCAGAATACTGAATAATAAATATTTTACAGTGACCAACAGCTCTTCTGTGAATTGCCCTGTATTTAGCATCTAAGTCATGCTGCAGGCTTCTATAGGCTATGAGTTCCAAATCAGATCAGCATCGATGTCAAAGTACAGTAGCTCTGAGCCCCCAGCCCCTTGACTGCAGCCCTATAGACCCTGCCATCATCCTTTCTCTGTTCTGTTCTCCCAGTTACTTCAAGGAGCCCCTCTGTGCCCTCAAACCAATGTGTATTAGTCGCCATGGGGTACTCAGTGTTACTTCTCCTGTGCTCCAAATACCACGCACTCCTGTCTACTGCCCAACATGCCACCAAAAACTGTCTCACCACCGCTGCTGCCCACTGGTCTTGTCACAGGTGCTGTCCCTGGGTGTCATCTCTCCAGTGGCCGCTACACAATGCACAGCCCCCCACCCGCTCCTCTCCTCTACCACGCACCACACCAGCAGCTCCGGGGCAACTAGTGGGTGCAAAGGAGCCATCAGAAGGAATGCTGTGATCCTTCTCCCAGCTGCCTCGCCAAGAGGCCCTGTTTGAACAATTCACAAGCATCTTGAAAAAAAAATAAGCAACAAACAAACGAAACCTCTATGTGTTGCTACACACAAACCCTTTTTAAGCATGGTGGAGAACTAAAAGAATTCTTAAATACACCTTTCACCTTTAGCATCTCAGCCTGTGCTGGACAGCAAGATAGAGATGCAGGAAACTGTAAAATCTGGAAGGTATCCACGCCCGATGACAGGAAGCAGCCTCGGAGAAAAGAGGAGAAAAAGAAAATGAACACCAAAGGCAGAGGGGCAGGGAGAAGGAGTGAATGGGGAAGGCATCCAGCCTGGAGCAGGATTCTCCAGCACTCAGGGGCAAGGCTGTAAGTGCCCGCTAAATAATGAATGGAACCAGTCAGCTCCGCAGGGAATCCCTGGAGCCTCTATTTCTGAGATTGTTGAATTATTGATGGAAAATATGTGATGTTCTGGCCCGAGCTGACAGCTGGAAGACAAGCCGCTGCAATTTAAATTGATTCTGCCCCCAATAAAATGGAGGCCACTTTCTGATTTTCAGAGATGCTCAAGGTCCCCATGGGCAGAGAGGGTGAGGGGGTCCAGGTTTTCCAAGGGTCCATGACTCTCCCTCAGGTCTGGAAGCAGCAGGAGACCTTGGCCAGAATGATGGGCTTACCCAGTGCTGTTTCTCACTTATGTGTGAGTCCCTGGGGACCCTTGATACTTCCTTCACGTCTCTGAGCACTTCTCAACAGCTCCATGCCCTGCTCAGATCTGCTCCATCTGGCTGACTTCCGGTTGCAGCTGGGGCTTGGGTAACAAAGCACCCCAACCTGGATGGCTCCAACAACAGAGCTCTACTGTCTCAATTCGGGAGGCTGGAAATCTGAGACTGAGGTGTTAGTAGGGCTGGTTACCTCTGAGGGAGGTTCTGTTCCAGGCCTTTCTCCTTGACACTAACGGTTTGTTGGCAATCTTTGGTATTTCTTGACATGTACATGTATCGTCCCGATCTGCACCTTCATCTTCACATGGCACTCTCCCTGAGTGTGGGTCTATCTCCATGTCCAAATTGCCCCTTCTCGTAAGAACACGGTCATGTTGGACTAGGGCCCACTCCAGTGACCTCATCTTAACTTGGTCAAGTGTTTGATGATCCTATTTTCAAATAATTATCCAAATAAGAGTCCAGAAGATTCTATTCATTTTGCAATTGATATCAAATCAACACATTGTACACCTTAACTTTACACAATGTTGTATGTCAATTATATCTCAATAAAGCTGGGGGAGAAGAGGAAGAAAAACAAAAAGACCCTATCACAAAATAAGGTCACATTTGCAGGTACTGGGGGTTAGGACTTCAACATCTTTTGTGGGGGACACAATTCAGCCTATAACCAAGCCCTTTATACCAGACCAGGCTTCCTTTTCTCTGCACTGCCTCCTGGCCTCCATCGATGTAGAAGACTCTGCGTTCTACCTATCTCTGGAACTTTCTTCCCTCACCTATAAAACACATGCCCTGAACTAGGGATCTCCAAGCTCTTCAGCACTAAGAATCAGGACAGGCAGGCAGAAATCAGGCAGGAAGTATGTGCTATGTAGGATGATATCTATTTTCCCATGAGACAGGTTCTTGGGTATAAACTTAGGGTCCAGCACACTGCCTGGAGTATGAAAGGTGCTCAACAGGTATTTGCCAGCTAAATAGAAGGATCAATGAATTACTGAATGTCATGGAAATGCAATGTTTTCATAAGTTCCATTGTCTTTACCTGGTCTGAGACAAGCTTAAGGAATAGGATTTCCTACAGGCTAGTTGACTAGATGGACACAGCTGCAGCACTGGGGGGCCTGAGAGCAGGGACCCCGGCAAGGAGACCGAGGCTGAAGGCTCTTCTCAAACAAGCTTTGTCTTCCCGCTTCTCAGATACTCTTTTCCAGCTACTGCTCACTTGTCCTCGTGTGGACACACCCACTCTCTCTGGCATTGACTCAGCACGGGAAACTCTAGCATGTAGCCATGGCCCCATCCCAGGAAGATCTCCCAATAAAGGGGAAAAACACGGGAAGGGAGGAAAACGCCGGGGCATGGCGTCACTGCGCCTGTTTGCAGGGGGCAGAATTCAAAAGAATGAAAAAAAAATCCCTCAGTGATGAAAAAAAAAAAGTGAGATTTTCTTTCTCCCTCTACAATTTCTCCTTGTTGTCCTTCTCCCACCTTCTAGAAGTAGCTCCCCCTTGCCCCTGCCCAGGAATAGAGAAATGAGAAGGTGGAACAAGTACAGGGAAGATAGAGGCAGAGGGAAAGGCATGGCCTAGAGAATGATTAACAGAGTTCTGGGGAGTTTTTCCTCTTTACCAGAAAAGGGAGGAAATTATGATGTACTGGCATTTCCACAAAAGAGAACTGGAACATTCTAGGCTCTCCCCGCCCCACAAAGCTCTTGCATAACTACCTTTCAGACCCTTTGCCTTTCAGAATGGCTTCGCCCTGGGTCCCCGGACCTCCCTCCTGGTCGGATAACTGCCTCGGGAGCTGGCCGGGGATAGGGTACAGCTTCATTCGGGGAGCAGGTATTGAGGTCACGGGGCAGTGCGGTGCTGGGGATTAGGGAGGCCAAGATGGGAAGGCAGGGTCTCTGCCTGCCCGCACAGGCTGTAACACAGGAGCTGAGACTTGGAGGATAAAGAGGGGTTCACCAAGCAGAAAAACAAGGAGGACCTTCCGCCAAAGGGAACGGCATGTGCGAAGGAGCCCTGAATGTTCTGTCAGCCAGAAGCAGTTAAGTATTGCTGGACTGCTCGGCTCAAGGTGGGAAGGAGCAGGAAATGAGGCCAGGCTGAGAGCCTCAAGTAACAGGATACAGAAAAGGGAGTCGGTGAGGTTTGTAATCCACGGAGAGCACTCCTCAAGATGATGCAACCGGGAAGAGAAGGAGTCCCTAGAGTTTGAAAGTTTGTGTCTCCCCCACCCCACCCCACCTGCAAATTCATATGTTGAATCCTAATGCCCAATGTGATGGTATTAGGAGGTCCTTAGGGAATGAGGGTGGAGCCCTCATGAATGGGATTACTGCAAAAGAGACCCCACAGAGCTCTCTCGTCCCTTCCACCAAGTAAAGACACATGGAGAAGTCTACAACCTGGAAGAGGGCCCTCACCTGATCATGCCGGCACCTTGACCTAGGACTTCCAGCTTCCAGAACCGTGAGAAATAAATTTCTGCTGTTTATAAGCGACCCTGCATATGGTATTTTGTCATAGCAACCCAGTTGGACTAAGACAGGAGCCAAGAAGAGAATGCAGATCTAGAAGCAGCACGGTGAGGTGAAGGTCGGGGGTTGGCAGTACCTGGCCACTGGACAAGTTCCTTGATCTCTCTGGGTCTCTCCTTTGAAATGGGCATAATGGCATCTGCACTTCATGGCGTTGTGATGACGAGAAATCGTGCAGGCGCCTGGCGGGGAGGAGGCCCCCCGTGCCCAGAAGCCATGAGTAGCTGTGCAGCCGAGACCTACTTAGTCCCGCTGCGGTCGTGCAAATTCAACTATCTCTGCTCCGCATCCCTGCCCCCACCAAAAAAAAAAGTGCAAGAGGAAAAAAGGATTTCATTTTACTTATTGTGGTGTTGTAAGGATGGCCACCAACTCTCTGACACTCCTCCCATAGGTAGGTGGGTTCCGGGTCCCCTCCCCGGAGTTCAGGCAGGCTCTGTATAGCCACACAACGGAACAGTATTCAGCCTCAAAGGGGTGAAGCACTGACAGATGCTCCCTGTGGATAAACCTTGAAAATCCCATGCGAAGTGAGACAAGCCAGACATAAAGGGTCTCGTGTTCTCTGATTCCATGGACATGTAATATCCAGAACAGGCAAATCCACAAAGACGGAAGGCGGGTCGGTGGCTGCCAGGGGCTAGAGGGAAAGGGAAATGGAGAAAACTGCTTGATGGATCTGGGACTTCCTTTTGGGGTGATGAAAATGTTGTGGACCTCCACAGAGGTGGTATTTGTACATCACTGTAAGTATACTAAAAGCCACTGAGGTGTTCACTGTAAACACGGAACTGTTCGTTTAAAAATAATTAATCTTATGTTATGTGAATTTCACATCAATAGAAAAAATAAATGTAGTTGCTTTTGTGGAGCATGACAAAGTATTTATCACAATCTGGGGATCTTTTTTCCCCTCATACAGGGCTTCCAAAAACATTTTGCATTTGTCAAAAATGACACATGACGCATGACTGAGTGCAGAATATGAGAATAAGCCATTTTGACAAATTCAGTAGCTTTCTAAGTTTTACCAAAATGCTAAAATGATTTTTATCATATTAATTATTGGGATGTACGCAGATTACTGATTGGGATGTACCCAGTAGTTTTAAGTATCTTATATGTAGAAAAAAAATCCCCTAAATGTGAACACTCGGAATTTGGGGATTCCACCTAAAATCCTGCAGAGAACTGTTCTCTTATTAGGAGCATATGGATTAAAGGAGAACATTTTGAGGAACAGACATCCCACACACTAACATTCTTGGGGGGAAAGTGGTGAATGGGAGCAGGGAAGGAGTGAAGTTTGCTCCTGGAGCTTGCGTGTTGCATTCAGCATTCTCCGCAGTGCGAAGAAATGATGCATTGGGGGGGAGTCACCAGGAATGCTTTGGCAATGAGCTGGGTGCGTTGAGGGGGAATTCGGGGAATGGGGACACCGTGGAGTTCTGAGGCCTGACTCTCATGGTTTTGTGAGGGGTTACAGGCCCAGGAGAGCACCAGGGAGACAAATGCTGGTGCAAAGCTTTGAGAGGACAGGGCTGCCCTAATTCCAGAGAGCCGATGTCCTTTAAAACCTTGCCCTAGATTCACTGATCAGTCCCCAGAGCATAGGTTAGGGCTCTCGGAGGTGGGACGAAAAGCTTTCTTCGAGGATTGCCTTGGTATTTTGGGGATCACA
The DNA here is from genome assembly GCF_054177405.1 of Leptonychotes weddellii. Classification (NCBI taxonomy): domain Eukaryota; kingdom Metazoa; phylum Chordata; class Mammalia; order Carnivora; family Phocidae; genus Leptonychotes; species Leptonychotes weddellii. The sequence continues at coordinate 138,390,331 of NC_138372.1, forward strand.
CAACCTATTTCATAAAGGTGGAGGTAAATGCAAATATACAGGCTATGGGTACAGGAATACCCCAATTCAGGGTCAGGGGACCTGACTTGCAGTCCTAGTTATGTCACCAACTGTGCAGTGTCAAGCAAGTCACTGAACTTCTCTGCTGCCCACTGTCGTCAAGCGAGGGATAGCCACAGAAGTCTTCACCAGCCACCAGTGTCACATCTGTGTCATTCTAAGAAACACACAGTGAGGTGGTTTGGGTCATCTATAAGCTAGAAGCCTGGGGATGAGCATGTTTTATAAACTATAAAGAGTACGCAAAGATAAGGCATTTTTATTGGAGCTTGAAAACACAGGTACATTTAGTTCTCTCAGTCAACAACCATGTATGAGGCAACAGATCTTCAGTGAGCTCCGTGCTGGGTGCTGAGGATACAAGGAAAAGAGGATAAACCCCTCCTTGGAGGAGTCTGGAACTGAGAGAGCGTGACAGCCAAGTGCCGTGACAGCCAAGTGCCGCGACAGCCGGGGGCCATGTTGGGGTTGCACGTGTGCAGAGCTGGGGGGTGGGGGGTGGTCATTCAGTCTGAGTCCCAAAGGAAAAAAATCCAGCCAAGGCTCTTTTGGCTTCAAGCAATAGACATCTCTTCAAACTAGTTAAAGTGAAAAAGGAGCTTTTACAGCAAGGATTGAGGAATGTCATGGAACCCTAGCTCAGGAAATGAGTTACATAGCCCTGGGTTATTGAACTGGAACAGGACACTGGAAAGACTAGAGGCCCAGTGGCTCCCCAACCCCCTCTTTCCCCTCCTTCCCCTCCTCTCTCTCTCTCTCTCATTTCTCATTCCCTCTGTGTCTCTTCCTTTTTCTCTGTAGATCAGCTTCTTCTGCCTGCTCATCAGCTTGGAAATGACCCCAAAATGGCTGTCACAGGCTTCAAGCCTAGAATCCAGATACACTTCTAATACCATTTTTTTTGTTTTGCTTTTTCTTTGTGTGTTTCCTCCCTCCCTGGCCACAACTTACACAGAATTAGTTCAAACGCTAGAAAGAAACAGCGATCTGATTGACCCAGCCGAATTCTTGCATCCAGGACACTGAAGTCACGAGCCAGACGGTGGTTAGCTGTTCGGGGCTCAGGGGACCACCTCCAGTCCCATCGGCGGAGCGATACAGTCCTTGGGGCTCTCTCTTCCAAGGGCCATGGGCCAGGCAAGTTCCCCGGGAGTGTTGGGTTGGTTTGCTGTATAATCTGGCGGAGGAGGGACAAGAAAAGAGGTGGAAAGGGAAGGAGGGCATACCTGGCCAGGGGGCAGCACGTGGGAAAGCCTGGAGGTGGGACGTTCCTGGCGGCTGGAGGCTCCCGGAGAGGCTCGGTGAGGGCCGCCTTCGTCCCCAGCTGCTGTCTGCACTAACCACACATCGGACCCCCGGTGGGCCGGGGGCACCAGCCAGTCAGAATGGGCGACAGCTGTGAACAGCGGGGATGGCAGAAATGCCTGCCTTGATGAGAAAACCTCCCCGTGTGTGCATGTGGAGGGAAGGCTGTGGCCCCCTCCTAGCCTTGCGGGGCCTCACCTCCTCCGCTACCAGACGCACTGCCCCGAGAGGGGGACCAAGCGTTGGCTCGGTGGGGCTCCGCCAGGGCTGCGTGTCACCCCCGGGTCACCTGTGGAACGCGCAGGGCAGCCGCCCCTTCCGGGGGCTTCCTGGGTCTTACTTAGGGCGCTCGGTCTGCCTGAGGAAGTTGAGAAGCCGCTCTTGCTTTTCTCAGCCTTTCGGAGAAGTAAGAGAAGGAGGAAGCTGAGAGTCGGAGGCCCGCTGGAGGCTGCGGAGAGTTCTGCGCCAGTAAGCACTACAAGCGTGGGAAGTTTCTTGAAAAGGCTTCTCAGCCTCTAGCGAGTCACCGCCGTTCTGTGCGGACAGATGACTCATTGGGGCTCCTCTCTGCCTCCGTGGGGGAAGCCAGTTTATCTGCGGCTTTGTGGACGGGGGTGGGGGCGAAGGGACTGGCGACTGGTACTGACCGAGCATTTCCTCTGTTGCAGACACTGTGCGAGCTGCCGCCGAGACATCGTCGTATTCAATCACCCCGAATTCCTGGTGACGGCTCTGTCCCGATGCTCGGGCTCCGCAGCCCGCATTCGGACCCACTACATGAACTTCCCCATTCTTAACATCCCCAGAGCCCACCTAATGCATAGGAAGATCTGGGGACTGTCAGAAAAAAAACATCCAACGCTTGGAAATAAGGCAGATGAGATGGACGTCTGCCTTCAATCCTTCAGTATAAGAGCAGGTCAAAGACCAGCTGACGACTGGCCATGGAGCTCCTAAAATGTGGCTGGTCTGAATTGAGATGTGCTGTTTAGTGAAAAATCTACATCAGATTTCAAAGACTTAGTTGGAAAAAAAAAACTAACATATTTGATGATAATTTTATGTTGATTACATGTGGAAGTGATAATATTTTGAAGGTATTGGGTGAAATAAGATACATTATTAAAATTCATTTCACCTGTGGCTTTTTTATTTCTTTTTTAAAACGTGGCTACTAGAAAATCTAGTTACAGTGTGGTTTGCATTATATCTCTATTGGAAACCTTGGTCCAGTGCAATGTAGTGCATCTCATTGTTTCCTATTGATCAGAAGTCCCAGACTTAGTGTGAGGTCACTTGCTAATTTGTATATTTTTGTCCAGTAGAGATGCAGGTAATTTCTGTTGACTAGAACAGAAAACCCCTAAGATTTACAGCCTGTTGGACATTAACCAGTTTTATATCTAACCAAGCAAATGCATCCTAATATTTTATTGTTAATTTGTCTATAAATAGTTTAGCTTTTCGTATGTCCTTTGTGCTGGTCATAATACCTTATTAGTTCCTTCATTATTAATGAGCCTTCAAAAATTCTTGATACATGTTCATTTCATATTTGTCTGAGATTTGTGATTATCTTTTAGAACAGCACTGATAGAAACAGAATGCAAACTGCATGTGTAATTTAGAATTTTCTAGCAGTCACATTAAAAAGTAAAATTAATCTTAAAAGTGTGTGTTATCCAACTCGAAATGCCCCAAAGATGATCATTTCTACATGTAATCAAGATTAAAACATGATCAATGAAATACTTTATGTTCTTTTTGCATCCTTCAAAAATCTAGCATGTCTCAGTTCGGACCAGCTACATTTCAAGTTCTTAGTAGTCGCACGTGGTGAGTGGCTGCTACCATACTAAACAGGGTGAGTTGTGACTCTCTCCTTAGAAGTAAAAGAATATGGCCAACAAATAAAGGCAGCTCTGGACATCTAGGGTTCGTGTGTGAGCTGGAAGGCAGCTGTCTCTGCAAAGACAACATAGGTCCAGGGGGAGCGAGAATGTACCTGGAACGATATTCCAGTCCTCAGGAAATCCTTATCTCACCTTCGGATACTTTCTTCCGTTCTGCCCCCCAACTGCATGGCCTTGAGCCGGTCACCTCCATTCTCTGGTTCTGTTTCCTCATTTGTAAAATGAAGGGGTTGAACTTGAAGATCCCTGAGGTCCCTTCTGGCATCCTTGTGAATATTCTCTGAATGTGCTTGGGTAGCACATTCTGCAGAAGGACGCTCTTGGAAGTTTTCAGGTACTTTTGAGAGTCTCCTTCCTATTGTTGGGTTTGCGTTCCGCAACCTCTACAATACGTGGTGCTGAGAGGCTGGAAACCGGATCGGGAGCTGCCTGCTCAACCGAGAAGGGGCTGCTCCCTTTGGGCAGGTGGGGAGATAAGAGTTACGACATGTAGGACTGGAGGCTTGCAAGCCGCGATGATCTTCCTCCGTGGCCTAAAAGTGTATTTTGTGGGGCGGGGTGGATCCCTTGCTTCGTGGAGTTCTGTAGTTAATCTTAAGCAATAGAAGATAAAGGAAGTTAATTCCCTTCTGAGGATCCTCAAGAGAGTGTGCAGGAAATTAGAAGTGAGGGTATACTAAAGAAGAAAGAGAAACTGCATACTGATTGCTCCTTTAAGGAGGTGTGACTAAGTCTTGACTTCTGCAGGTAAAAGTCACTGGAGCCTTAGGTTAAGACAAGGGATTAGTCTGTGGATGTTCCTTTTAAATAAATCGACGAGGGGAAACCAAACTGGATATGCCTTTCCCAACCTAACAAAATGTATGTCCCGTGGGGACCCCCCAATGAAATAAGAGAGCGGGCTTCCCGGGGGTACCGTGAGACTGGCCCCGCACACGAACGCATGGACGGGAGAGAGACGCAGAAGACAGAGGCCGGCCACGCCAGATTGGGAGGTGGCAGGTCTAATAAGCGAGGGAACTTACTTACAAGGCTTGTCTCGGGCGGCGGCAAGATGAGTAGATCTCCGCACCAGCCGGCCAAATCGTAAACATTTATATAGAGGCCTTAACTGGGTTGAGTCCGGGATATCTGTGGGTGTTCTCACCATCACAGCACTATCTCTAGGCTATGTCCGTGCAGCAGGCTCTGGGAGTGGGAAAGGCAAAAGAAGACCACATTGCAAGGGCACGGGAGGGGGTGAGGAGCCTCTGATGGCCAGGGTCCCGCCCCCGGGTCAACCAGAGGCTGGGTCCTCTCCAAGACCCCTCACAAGAACAAGGGCAGTAGAAAATCAGTGGCATGATTTGTGAGATGCTAGGGAGGTCTCCCCCACTGCCTGAAATCCCACCATCCGGGGTGCATTCAGAACTCCTTTGTGTCTGGAAGGTTAGTCTAATTTTAGGAGCTCTCTATCACAGTGCATGTAAATCTGGAGGCGCGGGCATCCTCGGGCTTCTCAGTTTGTGCATGGAAGCTGCGGGCAGCGGAAGCAGCTCACGCCTCATGGCCCCATAGGAAGGAACCCCAGCAAGCAGTGCCTGAAATACACGCTGTCCTTCTCCCCCGACGCTCCACAACAAGCTCCCTGGAGCTGGAGGATATTCATCATCCCTGTTGGAAAATCCAGGGCCCTACGCATCTTCTGGGGCTCCCACCTGCCTCTCCATGCCTACTGCCTGCCCTTGGCTTCCATGCATGAACCTTGGTTTCCACAGACATGCCTCCCACATTCCCCTCCCCGATTGTCCCTTCATGCATTCCCCTTCACCTGGCCTGCTCTCCCCCTCCAAACCCAGGCTCCAGCTCTGCTTGGCCAGCCAGGACGTCGGATTCGGAGCAAGCAGGTTAATTCATCTAAACAGTTTTTTCAGTGTCAAGACGGGGAAACTATTATCAGCCCCATTAACCTCATAAGGTGGTAATGAGAATTTCCCGATTGTAAAAATGGTTTAAGATTTCAAAATGCCACACAAGTGTAAAGGATTACCGTAATAGTGATGTTAAAGGGCCAGCAAACAGGCACGTAAGGTAATCCTGAATTTTTAAAGTCTGCTGTGATGTCTTAGAAGGAATTTGATTTGTGGGATTGCTAACTCTGTGAAAGTGTGCCTGTGTAAAAGGTGTCACATCACTTTCTCATGAGGCAGGTGTGTTAAATGTGAGAAGGAGAGAAGAGCCTTCTGTACTTTTTCCCTGTTCCGTTTTTATCATGAAAATCTAGTAACAGTTCCTCTGGACTTTGGCAGATAAATCCACAGTAGATCGTTTTTTTCTTTCTTCCAGGCTAAGAGTCTTTGATGGGGAAAACATTGTATTCTGCAGTTCTAGAGAGATGACATGAATAAGCAATGACTTTTTTCTCTTTTTTTTTAATGTCTTCAGCTTGTACACCTGAAGGACAACAGCAGCTGAAAACAGCCCCCCAGCCCTATCTGTGGAATCCCAGCTTCTTACAAATCCCCTTCCTCTTCTGGGAGGATGTCTGATTCCAAAGCCCATGGTTAGAATCCTTTTAACAGATGAGGAAACTGAGCTCATTAGCAAGAAAGTTGTCACTTGGACAAACTCACAAGCAAGCAGTGGAAGGTGGGCTGAGGCCTGATCTCCCCAGTGGCCCAGGACGAATGCTCAACACCAGATAATAGATTCTTTTCAAAGGCTGTTTTATTCACTTACAATTTATACACATGGGAGCTTAAAAGAATGATACCTGGGTCCTACCCCAGATACTGATAAGTAGAAGGTCTTGAGTAATACTGGGGTGATTCTAATGGGCAGCCAAGTTTAAGAACCACTGTTCTAGAGTTTTTATTCCTTACAACTCTACGACTCATTGTCAGTGTGGGAACAGATGGATATTGCTTCTCCCCACACCTGAGACTGCTTTTTCCAAATCAGGGCTTGCAAATTTCCACTGGGTCTACTATCTTCTTCCCTCTGTCACACACACACACACACACACACACACACACATGGGCCCTAGAAGTTTCATTTGTATCACTGCTGTCACCAGGTAAATGTGGCTCTGGTCCCAGCCTGACCAGGTCACACCTAGAGACGAGCTCTACATTTTCAAAGACTAAGTCACAACAGAATCCTGAGACCACAAACGAGCATCAGAACTATGGCAAATACTCGATAGATCCAACACGCCAGTTGTAAGTCAAAAGGAGCAAAACAGATCCTAGTGGAGGTCAGGGAGCAGAAAAGGCCACAATTCCATGCCTCCATGTGAACAAGAGCAGGGCCCACCAATCCCGAGGATGGACACTTACAATAAAACTGACCTTGGACTAGAAGCCAAGGGCATTTATCACTAAAGTCCTTTCCAAATCAACCAAGAACTCAAAGGGATACTACTGTTATCAATATCCCTGTGACATTTTTTTAATATTAAAAACCAAGTGGCTGTTAAAATACAAAACAAACTTGATTCTGGAAATAAGGTCTTGGGAACTGGATCTTCAGTTGCTTGTAATTGCTATGTCTCCTTAGTCTCCTTAATCTGGAACGATTTCTCAGTTTTGACTCTCATGACCAATTGATTTGTAGAATGTCCCCGTTTTGTTTTATCCTGATGTCTTCCCATTAGTTTCCGGTTATGCACTTTTTCCAGGAATCCTACTGAAGTGATGTCAGGTCCTTAGGGCATTGCAAAAGGAGGCACATGATATCTCTTTGTCCCATTACTGATGCTACTAAAGAAAAATAGCTTCTCAAGAAAATGGAGGACACATTCAACATTTTCATTGGTTTAAAACCAACCCGAGTTGCATTCTGCACTGCAGAAATTTCTAGTCTTGCCCCTCGCCGACTGGAAACATGTCCACATTCTCTGCCTCCACAAACGTTGAGAGAGCAGGCGATTCCTAATGCCGTTACCTCTCCCCACTCTGCCGTTGGCAAAGCCAGCTAGACACCATCCTTTGACTGGAGAATGTCCAATGAGCCTAACTATTGTCACTATGTGCCACATGGATTAGATTCTGGAATAATCTGTGAAGTATCCCCATTGGAACACCATCCCCTCCTTCACTGAGCAGTCAGGTGATGGTGCAGAGGAATGCCCAGCACTCCAAAGCTTTCTCCAAATTCTTCCATTTCCAAAATTTTTGGCTCAACTCTGACCCCTTATTAAGTTCTCCAAGAATGGACTAAGGTCTCTAAAAAGACTTTCTGGGAAAGAAAGAAAGACAAATCCTGGGAAAGAAAAAAATAAAGAACCAACAACCATATATTTTATCTAGTACTATTTAAGGATTATAGATTCTGTACCTTCAACTCTCGTCAGTAGACTTTTCCTACAGAAACCAGTTAAACTTTTGAAGAATCCCAGAGGAATATGAGAAAAAATAGTGAAAATCTTGCCTTGGCTATTCATGAGGTGTGACAGATGCCTCAGGGATTCAGGACTGAATGCAGTGCATTTCCTCTAAAGGTTGAGAAGTGCGGAACCTTCAGACAGTCTGAATTCACTGAAGTGGTATGGCTGGTAGAACAAAAAATTCTTCAGGCCCGACAGAGATAGGCTATGTGCTACCAAAAGTTCTTACAGACTTCCTTGCTCCTTCATTTTGGTGACCTGGACTTTTCACTAGTTTCAGTGTTTCCTTATAATGTCTTCCCAGCTGTCCTTCCTCTGACTAAATCTCCAGTTCTTGCTCCCTGCTCCTCCAGAGTCAAACAGAAAGGACAGTAGGACAATTTTAGGGTGTAACGACTAGGACAGCAATTAACCATCTTGTGTGCTGTTTCTTCAAACTTGGTGATTACTTTTCATATTTTCTCTGCTAATCTTATTACCATCAAGCAAGCCTTTGACTACTGAATTTACTGGCCCACTGTACTGTTCCGCTTTAGTTCTTTTCCTTTGTGACCTCTAGTGCCTAGAGCTGGATTAAACATAATCCTTGTTTTATCCCTATTCTTGAATGGATTGCTTTCTAATGAGTATTTGTGAACTCACCATCCCATTCCCACGATGGTCACATTACCTAATAACTTATATTTACCGATGTCCTTCTGTCCTAGCCTGTCTCCCTGCTTCTCCATAGGTAACCTCTATTCTAAATTTTGTCTCAGGAATATCCATGGTAGAGGAAAGAAAAGTTTTATCATGTATATGTATGCTTAAGCAAGGCATTTTGTTCATTTTTATAAGGATATCATACTGTATTATGTTTTTCACTAAATATTATTAAAATCATGTTACCAACTAACTGGGCAGTAGTTTCATTTTCATAAATGAAGATTATGTCATTGGGTAAAATAACTCTATCCGTTCTTTCAATGGACATTTGGATTGTCTCATTTTTTTTGCTTAAATAGTGCAGCTGTGAATTTCCTGGTGTACAATCCAAGTGTTCCAGGAGATACACCCAGGAGAGAATTGCTCAACTGTAGGGATGTGAATGCCAACTTTGAGATAATGCCAAATTATTTTCCAAAGGGATGTAATAAACTCCCATCAGTACTGCGAGGTCTCAAACCACATCATCTCCAACATTTGGTATGACCAGACTTCCAAATTACATTATGTGGGGGTAAAATGGTATCTCATTGTGGTCCTGGTTTGCATTCCCCTGGTTAAACCTCTCTTCATATATCTACTGGTCATGTATTTCCTCCTCCACAAAAATGCCTGTTCAAAACCTTTGCCCACTTTCCTATTGTTTATATATGTATACCAATTTTTTACGTTATATGTTACTTTTCACTTCCAGTTATCTAAATTTTTATGTAGTTGGATTTATATTAAGGCTCATATACTGAGTCTGAGTTTACGTATAATTATCCTAGTTAGGCTTCGTGTGTCCATTTTAAGAGATGTTTCCTCACAAACTTCGTATCACCTACATCTTATGAACATCAGAGTTTAACTCTTTCATTCTTCTGTATTTGATTTTTGTGCATGGCAGGATTTAAAAGTGCAAATGGCATTTTCTTAAAATACTCAAAATCGTTACTTTTCTCTCAACACAGTTGAAGTTCTAATATAGTACCCGCTCCCAAACTAAATCAGTCATTAATGTGGAGAACCTGTTAGGACAGGTAAACTTTACCCTTAATTTCCTTGCTTTGGGAATCATCTGCCAAGGAGAGCCACAAACTTTTGCTTTAGAAATAGCATTTTTTGACTCAAAATGTAATCTTACACACCTTTGTTTTGCCAAATATTATGTGTTCCCCATCCCCCTACAGACTTTGGCAGCATGGACAATCATTACAGCACATGGGAACCTATTTCTTCTTTCTACAGAGTCCCTCACTTTTGAGTGCACGGAAGTCTTTCAAGTTCTCGTAACTTGATGCCTTTGCACATGCTGCAACCTCCATCTGGATCCCATTCATTCTGCTAAGTCTTGACTCAAACATAAATCTGAGAAGCCCTTCTTTAAACATTCAGAAAAGTGGCTGGCCCAAACCAACATCCAGTAACAAAAAATGTCAAGCACCCTCTTAAAATACTGATAGCTTCTAAGGAATTGGAAATTAATACTTAAGTCTTTTAAGAACATTTGGTTAAGTTTGGGCTTTCAGAAATTTCATAGAATGAGCTCAAATACAGAAGAAAGGTACTCATTATCAACTGAGTCTCTGGCATTACCTAGGGTCGGTAATAGCTGTGCCCAAATATATCCACTTTCAACTTGGTTTCTATACCCAAAAGACACATATACTTGCTTGTCCAGGAGAGTCATTCTTATAAACTAATTACGGGCAGGTACAGATGTCTCCCCAAAGTTAGCCTATCAAGTCTTGCTACTTCAGTAACTTCCAAGTTCTTTAACACTTCGGGGCTGACAATCATATATAAAATAGACTTCGAAGAATCCAGGTTGAGTAGCATGATCAGATTTTGATGTACTCAGCAATTTTATGCTTTTCAAATTCTTAAAGCAGATCTACTGTGATGAGATCTTGAATACCATATTTTGTCATTCAAGAGTACCATTTTCCTTAGAGGCCATTGTGAAGTTTCTTAAAAGAAATACCTATACAGACCCAGCAGTATCTTTAATTTTAGGCCTTTAGTCTAAAGGAGAGCTAGAATTAACCAGTAACACTGTGACTGCTGTAAGCGACACTAAAGAGAAGGGAAGAGTACTTTATTGACATTAATTTCACATTTAGAAAAAGACCCACGTCTAGCCATCTTCCAAACGCCCAGTTTCAGAGACCCCCTTAAAACTATAGAGGTTTCAATTCCACCACTTATTTTCCTACATACAACAAAATAAAGCAATTTATGGTTCCTTGATCTTTCTCTGCAGGAATGTTTTGTAAGACTATCTTCTCAGTACACAGCACCAGTCAGGAGGAAGTTCCTAACACACTGTATAGACTCTCATGCAGTGATTAATATACTTGCATCCAAATGAAGTGCTGTTCTCCCCTAATGTAGATATGAAACTGTTTCAATGATAACTGCCACTGCTGGAAAAGTCTCCAAAATTCTTGGATTTGCACCCAGAGGCTTTTCACTGTTGGTAAGAGTTCAATTATTCAATCGAAGTTTCACTCTCAAATGCAGGTTTAACCACAAATAATTGAAGACTGCAGATTCCAAACTGGCCATTATTAGTTTTAAGTATGTTTTGGGCCATGGCAGGATTGGTGACTATTTTGTAGGGAAGACAGGAAGGAAAAAAATTGGAGGCCCTCTAGTTAAACTACTTGACATTCTTTTTCTCTTATACTCCCCCCTCACCCCTCACCATTTCTATGATCTTTAGAGCATGACGTAATAGCATAACTATTAAATGGAAAAGCTAGGACCATAGCTAAGAGCTGTAGCCAAGTCCATCCTTTCAACTGATCTCAATGGGGCTCCTCTCTCAAAAGGACAACTGTGAAGTGGACATTTTTTTTTTAACAATCCCAATACTCCACACACAGAAAATACATTGTTTTCTCCAATTTCCTGGAAATATCAACGTTATAGTGACAAAAACAGACATGAAGCCTGGATTTGGGACAATTAAAGAAATGTCATAAAAATTTATTATTCAAATCCCAAGGCAAAAAAATCTCAGGTTGGAATCTTCCTTCATCTATTGGGCACTAGTACGTAGAAACATTAACAGCTAATATTAAGTATTATCACAATTTATTTCAGAATCAAACTAGTTTAGAAGACTAATGCACATAAATAGGCAAATGTGACAAGCTTTAGTTTTTATTTATACTTGAATGAAATCCATCTCAAGTCTAGTTTAATGCTCCTTAGCTATAAACGATTACTTCATGTCCTTGGCCTGGGGGTCAGGAGAAATCAGTTTAAAAAAAGAGCCATGAAGATGATTATTTTGCCCCAATGCATAAGAGATCTTTTCTCCTTGAAAGAAAGACCCCAAGGCCTCCATTGCACTTTTATTTGAATGTAGTATTTGGGACAACTGTGCCAAAGGGCTGGTATTTCCCAATTTAATCTGAGGTCATAATAAAACAAGCAACAAAACAGTTATTTGGGATTTCCGTCTCTCACCCTTATCATCAAGACTCACTGCCTCCCGTCATCAATATTTATTGAGCATTTACAGTGTACTAGGCACAATAGAACATACAGAAAACATCGTCCCTGCTCTTGAGGAGCTTACATTCTAAAAGAAAAAAAAAAAATACACCTCTTTTAAAATGATATTTTTGTTTGGTGTTTTCTGCAAGGTACTGAGGAAAATAGTCTGAGGGTGAGCTTTGGGTATAACTTAGCCCCATCATTATTTAAAGAGAGGAAGAGGAAGGATTTTAAAGGCAGACAATGACAGACCATTCAGAATAGGTAGGGCTTACAAGGAGATAAACACAATCTCATCAACTAAGGAGAGATTTGCTGCAGTAAATAGGATGAGGGAAATAGTTTGTGGGATGCAAGCAAAGGAAGCAAGGTATCCTTAGACACTGAGTGGAGCCAGAAAGATCATGCGGCCTTTTTTCCAAGTACACGGCCACCAAGTAGGAATGGTTGGTGACAAGACAGAAGGCTAAAAAAGGTAATCCTGTGCACCTGACAAATAGAATAAAGGATCAAAATTGAAGGCAGGCTATAACAATATCAAGAAATTCTTAAAAACAAAAGTGATTTGGAAGCACAAAACTTAATGCTACCCAATGTCATGATGGGCCAAGGACATTGTGGCTTCCTAAGTTAGAAAATGCCCTATACCAAAATTTTAAATGGAACACATTACTTTTTTCCAATCAATCCCGTCTCTGAAAAAAAAAAAAAAAACAAACCAAAAAAAACCCCCAAAAACCAAACAAACAAAATACAAAACTTTCTCCCCCCGCCCAGGGGAGGGGAGGAATATGGGACATGGTTGGGAACAGTAGTAGTTATATTAGTAGTATTTTGTTACGATAAACTTTGTATTTAAACTTGGTAAAAGCCCATTAGCTGCCAAGAGGGAATAAGGAATAAATTTCCAAAAATGTACAATTTAGAGAAGTTTCAGAACCAGAAGACTAATTTACATGAAAAGCTGTAGAGAAAGTAGTTGAAAAGTCCATTCATAAAACTTTTATTCCACTTACATGAACTTAATACACGTGTTCTTAACAATTATGCTTGGATTGTTCATGAAAATTTCATAAGACATTAAACAAAGCTAGCCATCATCTCAAGTTATTTCCCTGTTAACTATTTTTACAGCACATGCATGTTAGGCAAGTATCAAAAAAAAAAAAAAAAAAAAATCACAAAAGCAAAAAAAAACCCCAAAACAAAAAACAAAACAAAAAAACCCTAAAAAAAGTTAAATACATGGGATTTTTATTTTGCTGCTGTACTTGATATACATAAAGTAATGGATATCAAGCAATTCATTTTTACTGCGTCTTTACTTGTACATTTGTTCTTAGGTTGCCTAAAACATTTAAATACAAATAAAAGGAGTGTAGCAAAAATAATGAAAGCAAACAGCAGGTAACTTTACAAATAATGGAATGTGAACCGTTTCTGCCCTTATCCAGAGTAAATTGGGTCACAATTAAAGGAACACTTCTGCAACTGTAGTCAAAGGTGTGCACATTGAGAGTATTCCACAGATACTCATGGTTCAATATGTAATATCTACAGAATACCCATTTCTACTACAGCCTTATAAGTGCTCCAAACCTTAAAGTACCCACAAAAACTACACCTGTATCTGGAACCAAGTATCCCTTTTATTCCCCACCAGGACAAACCAATATGTAGGCAGTTTTCTTTGCTTAGACATGGAAGCAGTTTTAACACTGGCCCTTGTGAAGCCACAATGTACCAAAAGTACTATGCCAAACATTTATAACTAGTATAAAAATTCCACATCCCCATATTGGCCACCTCAAGATGAAAACAGATAACTCCCTAAATGTTAACTGGCTCTACTCCCCTAATATTCAACATAAAAACCACATGGGAAATATAGAAATTCAAATAGAAGTAACATAAACCTGTCATAAATCGTAAACAAAAAACTATTTGTGGGACAGCATGGATGACAAATGGTCTACTATGTAAATTTTAGAATGAGGCAGACAAAAGTTGGAAGGCCGGTTAATTTTCCCCTCCTTCTCCTGCTTCAGCTTCGTCTCCTTGGGTGTCCGATGTCCACAACTGGCAAAAGAAGGAAAGATTTTTCAGCATGTTTCAGTTTGAAAAAAATCTTAATAAATTTGTCAGAGTTACCAGAATATAACCACAGCTTTTGCTGAAAGCTTTCTTTAAAAGATTACAGCAATGAAGACAGCTTCAAGATACAAAACACCCTCATTTTCTCCCTAACCTTTTTGTGTCAAGCACAAAGCAAGTTGTCTTCAAATAAAGTCAGATAACAAGAAACTCTTGGTTATCATAGAAGAGAAAGCAAAATAAAAAATACAGAAGTGCTACAAAAATGAGAATATCAAACTGCTCTGAATAGCCCCAATATGAGAGACGGATGTTTAAGTTTAGTGTACCTAAACGAGAATCATCTTAATTCAAACCCAAGTTCAAGCTCAGGTTGATTTCTTTCGTACAACATAAGACTCCCACTGCAAAGAGAATCTCACACTCCATGAAATTTAAGAGTGAGAATATCAAGTCTGAACTAAATTACAAATTTAGCTTTTCTGATGTTTTTAGCTTAGAAAAACATACCTTTTGAATCTATAGCATTCAAAATAAATAGTTGAACAGAAAACAAACAGTATGGTCAGAACCCAATCTTCTAAGAGGTAAAAACTGAATTGTCCCATAGTGTTAAGACTATGGATTCTATTTTTTTCATTAATGTTAATTTTGCAGGTTAAAAAAAAATCTCAAAATTATTTCAGCTTCTTCAAAAATTAGTATATTTTACAAGTCTTAACAGTCCATAATGACTTTTAGATGTAATTTTTTATAAAAGGACTGCTTATACAATGAAAAATGAAGGAAAAAAATGCAATAATACTTTTCTAACTCCCAAATCATCCATTAGCTTTATTTATTTATTTTTTAAAGATTTTATTTATTTATTTGAGAGAGAGAGAATGAGAGAGAGCACATGAGAGGGGGGAGGGTCAGAGGGAGAAGCAGACCCCCTGCTGAGCAGGGAGCCCGATGCGGGACTTGATCCAGGGACTCCAGGATCATGACCCGAGCCGAAGGCAGTCGCTTAACCAACTGAGCCACCCAGGCGCCCCCATTAGCTTTATTTATTAACCAAATAGATCTCTGCCCTGGAAAGGAGATTTCTTCCAAGGTCATATTAAGCTAAATGACCTCTGGAAGTCTGTGTGTTCCTGTTAAACGGGTTTTGTAAGATGAAATTATCTTCTAACATCTCTTCCCAGTTTTAACCTTCTAGGATTCTCAAATTTTCCATAAACACCTGAAAAAGTTGATACATTTTTCTACCAGGGTTATGTGTTGGCAATTTAGTCAATCACATCCAATCTCAAATACTAGGTAGTTTTGGCAAAATTTCTTAACAGATAAATGATCCAATCAACCTATAATGATAACAGGTGATATTACTAAGGCTCAGAGAAGACACACAGTAATTAGTAACAGAATCGGAATGCAATCCTTGGTTCTCTTTTCAGTTGTTGGGAGTATGCTCTTTCATGCTATAATAATAACCAAATCAGCTGGAAGTATGTATTTCAAGCCAGGCCCTCTCAAAAAGTGATGACAATGTAACAGCAAGTAGGTCTCAATTTTTACCTTTTAGGAATGACAACCATCTCATCACTTCAAATCAGAAAATAGGAAAATTCTTAATATTAAAAATACCTAACAAAGTGCTTCTTTCCTTTGACATAAAAAATTCATTCTTTAAGAAACTACAGGTTATTCCCTTGACGAAAATAAAAATCCCACAAATTTGTAAGTAGCCCCCAGTTACACTTTCTAAAATAATTTTAAGTGTTTAATAATAACAAAGTATACAATGTGGTTCAAAAAACTCTTTGATGATGATAACAACACCAGAATATAGACCTGGTTCAGAAAATTGGCAGTGAATTAGAATAAAGCTGGAAGTGAAATGTATAAAAGGATATACAGTCCTCAGGCTCTACACTGCAACTGTTCACTCCTAGCTCTCATTACCTGGCACAGCAGGTACTTGATAATTTTTTCACCTAAGATTCAAAACTTCAAAATCAGTATTTATCTGAAGGAGAATGGGGAAACCTATGGGACTAAAGAGACATATCAACCACTTTGCAAGGTGTAGACTTTATTTGGATCCCAATTCAAATAAAAAACTGTTTATTAAAGACAATTTAAAAAAGAAACAACTTGAATGAGTACTGTTTAGATATTAAACATTATTAAGGAATTACTGTAGGTTTTTTCAATGTGATAATAGCATTACAGTTCTTTTTTCTGAGTCTGGAGTATGCTAAGGATAAGCATGACATTCCATGACAAGTCTTTTTTTTTTTTATTAAGAGGCTAGCTAGCTAGGCAAAATAGATTTCCATTTGAATTCCGTAAGGTATATGAAATTTTTTAACTGAAGTTACTGATGGAGTACCATAGCTGTATAAATATGGAAGCAACTTTATCGTCAAGAAAACGTTTTTTTTAAAAAAGGTTTTATTTATTTATTTGAGATAGAGAATGAGTGAGAGACAGAGAGAGCAGAATGGGGAGAAGGAGGAGAAGCAGGCTCACTGCTGAGCAAGGAACATGACATGGGGCTTGATCCCAGGACCCCAGGGATCATGACCTGAGCCAAAGGCAGATGCTTAACTGACTGAGCCACCCAGGTGCCCCAAGAAAACCATTTTTAATGGAATTTAAACATGAAGAGAACTTGTATAATTTTGAATATAGAAACTATTCTGTGACTAAAATGGAACAAATGGAAACACCCAAATTGAATTGGAAAATAAAACAGCCTATGTGATTGAAAGTCCAAAACCAGGGCTTCCAAATTAATTTTAAGAACTAAAACTCTAACAATAGATATGTAACTAACTAAAGTATACATTTTTGGTCCTTGATCTAATCTTAGTTTCTATAAGGCAGTTTTTCTTCATAGCTTTAACAGCTGATACAATTTTATATTCAATAAAGAGACCAGAAATATTCCTTGTAATAATCTATAGAACATAATTTCAACCACACTGGCCATTCATGACACTGTCATGTACTTACTGTCAAGTTGTCTCTCAGTAATTGCATTATTAGCGTGCTGTCTTTGTAGGACTCTTCACTTAATGTATCAAGTTCAGCAATGGCTTCATCAAAAGCCTATGATGAAAGAAGGACATTTCAGTGCTCAAATAATAAGGATTATTAAATTTCCACAAAACAGGTAAAATACGTACTGTCTTTGCAAGAGAGCAAGCTTTCTCCGGGGAGTTCAGAATTTCGTAATAGAACACAGAGAAGTTAAGGGCCAGACCCAATCTAATAGGATGTGTTGGTTGCATTTCCTTTTTGCTGATTTCAAAAGCTTCTTGGTATGCTTGTTGTGACTGATCCACAATCCCTGGAAAATAAAACATGCCAAAACGTATTGACAAAGTTTGCACTTCATCTTCACCCCTCAAGCCAGACCTTTAATATCCAATGGTATGCTCTGAAATACTGTTGTAGCAACCTTGATTGAATGAGGATCTTAAATTAAAAAAAAAAAAAAAAAAAAGGCTTCTCGAAGGAACACCACCACACTAACCATTGGTCACTGTCAATACAACAACTCTTGCAATCATCTCAATTAATAACTAGTTTTCACTGCTCTATAGTTACGCTGTGATCACTATCTCTTAAAATTGTGAGGAAACGGGGTGCCTGGGTGGCTCAGTCGTTAAGCGTCTGCCTTCGGCTCAGGTCATGATAAATAAAATCTTAAAAAAAAAAATTGTGAGGAAACATTCCTATGCACAAAATTGGCTTTTCAACAAGCATGCATTTTAGAACACCAGTATTAGGCAGTAGGTATACATTCTCAGGACTTAAAAAAAATTAATTACTGGAGCACATGGGTGGCTCAGTCGGCTAAGCCTCTGACTCTTGACTGGCTCAGGTCATGATCTCAGGGTTGTGAGATTGAGCCCAGCGTGGAGCCTGCTTAAGATTCTCTCTCTCCCTCGCCCTCTGCCCCTCCTACCCCTCCAAAAAAGAAAAAAGTTAATTACTGCTCTTCATTTAGAGCTCTAAGCAATTATGTTTAATTGTAAACGTACAACTGTTTACCTTTCAGAGAGACTACTTCCATACTGTGTTATTTTATACAAGTTCAACAAACATGTTTAAAAACAGTTTACCTTTCTTGTCATCACCAGCAGCAACCTCGGCCAAGTAACGGTAGTAGTCTCCTTTCATTTTCAAATAGAAGACTTTGCTCTCTGCTTGTGAAGCATTGGGGATCAAAAACTTTTCCAAAAGAGACTTTGGAAGAAAAGAAACAGTCACAATAAGAATATTTACAAGACTGAAAAAATCTTCACTTCTTAACAGCATACTACAGCCTAATACCCAATTATTACCAGAGTACAATAGTTGAACTGCAGTAGGCTCATAAATTTGTGGTTTAAAAGCAGAATGCGCTAGGGCGCCTGGGTGGCTCAGTCGTTAAGTGGCTGCCTTCGGCTCAGGTCATGATCCCAGGGTCCTAGGATGGAGTCCCACATCGGGCTCCCTCCTCGGCGGGAAGCCTGCTTCTCCCTCTCCCACCCACTCCCCCTGTTTGTGTTCCTGCTCTCGCTGTCTCTGTCAAATAAATAAAATCTTTAAAAAAAAAAATCTTTTAAAAAGCAGAATGCTTTGGATAGCAATGCTTAAAAAGTGAAGTTAGTGTTGGGTTTATTACTTAAGGACACATTTTGAGTATGTGCCTCCCCCGCACAGTGCTGTTTACATGCTGATAAAGACCACATGCTTCAGTGAATGTGAAAGCATGAGAGCTCATAACAAGCTTTTTCTACTAAGTTGACAAACTTTCCATTTTCAAGGTAGTCATTAGAATGGAAAGAACACAAGAGATAAACTTTTGGGACTCTTGGAGGATTATGACTCAAGCAAAAACCAATCATGTTAAGAGACACTACCAGAGTCCATAACCGAGAAAGCAGAACAAAACTTCATTTAGAAGAACACAATTCAAGCAAAACCTCACAACAGGTAACAAGTTGTTCAAAGTCAAAGTTTCACTGTTCCTAATTAAAGTTAAGACAGTGGTATGGGGCACCTGAGTGGCACAGTCGGTAAGCGTCACACTCTGGTTTTGGCTCAGGTCATGATCTCAGGGTTGTGAGATCCAGCTCCCCACCAGACTCCCCACTCAGCAGGGGGCCTGCTGGAGATTCTTGTCTCCCTCACCCTCTCCCTCTCTCTCAAGTAAATCAATCTTTAAAAAAACTAAATAAAGACAGTGGTAGATAGGTTTATGAGAATTACAGATCTGAAGAGTAAACCTTTTATTAATTTCCTTAAAGTGATTTTTAGCTAATAAAATACATATTTACAGACCATACCAACAGATAAAATTTCATCCTGTATAATTTTGTTTAAAACTATTAACAATCTAGACTAATTTAAATCCTAGCATGCTAATAATTATATTCTACAATTGATTTAAAGCAAAAAAAAAAAAAAAAAATCAGATCGTTGTATTAACGGGAGAAGGCACAATAAACTAGTGGGTTTTTTCTTTTAAGAGGAAAAAAGGTAATTCCAGTAGTACAATTAGGCAAATGTTAATAAAAATACTCAAAAAACAAAACCATCTCACCACCCCCAATTTTCCTCCTAGCTAAAAATACCCTAGGAATCAAGGTGAAAATCAGTTTTCAACTGGGCTTAGCCCCAACTAGTCCATTTTTACAAGAAGAGTTATCGAATTCTTGATTCTTGGTTTCTGTCCTTCTGGCAGTCATGCAGTTTAGTCTACTTATATGCAAAACAGTTTGAAGCTACAGATAGTTTGAAGCTACAGATACCCACATGAAGTGGGTAGGGGCCAACATGGCAGTAGGGCCAAGCTGCACTGCATTACTGGAAGGGGGTCAAGGTGAGAAGTCAAACTACTACGTTTCCTGTGGTTATTAACCAATATTTGAAACTACTGGCCTAAAATCAGATGAACACTTTGGTTAGGATAACAAAAACTTTATTATACCACAGCCATACCTTCATATTCAAAGGCCTCTCAGCTGCATTTGTCCTTTGAACACCACGCTCTTTAGGACATAAGCACTCTTTGTTTTTCTATTTTTATTTTTAAAGATTTTATTTTATTTATTTGACAGAGAGACAGTGACAGAGGGGACACAAGCAGGGGGAGTGGGAGAGGGAGAAGCAGGCTCCCCGCGGAGCAGGGAGCCCGACGCGGGGCTCGATCCCAGGACCCTGGGATCATGACCTGAGCCGAAGGCAGACGCTTAACGACTGAGCCACCCAGGCGCCCCCATAAGCACTCTCTGAACACTGACTATGGCAGCTCTTTTGGGATCTGCCTCAAAAACAGAAGATAGTTCCATTTATAGTAAGTGGATTTTTCACTTAAGTGAATATGAATTTTTCACATAAGAAACAAATGACCAGGCCTTTTCAAGTTTTATATCTTAATACAAAATACATTATTCATTCAACTATGGAAGATGGTATAGCATAATGGCTTTGGAGTCCCTCTAATAAATGGTGGCATTCCACACTTTAAATGGTAAATTCAATTTCTGACTGGCTAAGCTGAAGGTTAGACTATGAAGTCTAACTAAAGAAAAAGTAATAACGTGACTAACCAGAATTCACAAATAACTTCAAACAGCAAAAGAAAAATATATAAATTTAAAGAAGGCTCCATATACATGTCTTTGACTCATTTACATAAGATTATACTAAAATATCTTCAAATAAAACTGACAATAACTAAGCCCAAACATGAAAGTTATTTTTCACTTATGCAGTTCTATTTCATATTTTACTGCTTAAACCTATTTTTCACATTCACTTAATTCTCCAAGTATTTAAATGCCCCTGTGCTAAACACTGAGAAATAAATGGTGGGCAAGGTCATCTCTAACTTTGTGTTAAGTGGTCTAGCAAGGAAGACAAATGAAACTGAGAACAACATTGCCTAGTCACGTCCTTCAACTTTGCTTTTTTTTAAAAAAAAAAAAGATTTTATTTATTTGACAGAGAGAGACACAGCAAGAGGGGGAACACAAGCAGGGGGAGTGGGAGAGGGAGAAGCAGGCTTCCTGCTGAGCAGGGAGCCCGATGCGGGGCTCGATCCCAGGACCCTGGGACCATGACCTGAACTGAAGGCAGATGCTTAACGACTGAGCCACCCAGGCGCCCCCCGTCAACTTTCCAATGACTTTAACCCATTCTATGTCAAGATGAAGGCCACAAACGTGTAGTCAAGGTGACAAGAAATGTTACAACCCATCTTTAGTAACACATCTTTTATGAGTACTAACTTCTATATCCCTAGTAACATTGTGTGTAACTCACAAGGAAAATTTTTTAAACAGTAGTTAAGCACCTCTCCCCCCAAAGTGAACACTGCTTTAGCCGTAACATATAAAACGTAACAGAAACAACTTTAAAAGATATTAACCAGAGGGCACCTGGGTGGCTCAGCTGGTTAAGCGACTGCCTTCGGCTCAGGTCATGGTCCCGGAGTCCTGGGATCGAGTCCCACATCGGGCTCCCGGCTCAGCAGGGAGCCTGCTTCTCCCTCTGACCCTCTCCCCTCTTGTGCTGTTTCTCTCTCTCTCTCTCAAATAAATAAATAAATAAAATCTTTAAAAAAAAAAAAAAGATATTAACCAGAAACTACAAGTAATAGGAAGGCAAAACAGTAATCAAGCAGCTTACTGACCCAACGAAAGACCAAAAGGACCAAGAGTTAAGTATCAACGGTGGCAAACAAATGTTTCCAGTGAAATGCTGACTACAAGTTGAGAAAGCAAGCTCATTAAACTGTACACTACAAAAATGTGCAGTTCTTTGTATGTCAGTTATACTTCAATAAAGCTGTTACAAGTAAAAAGCTGAGAACGGGATAAATGGCATACTTTTGTCTATTGTATCTTCTGATGACAAAACTCTAAGAACCATTAAAACTTAAAACACAAGAAGACAGACTGGATATTAAAGATTAAATAAATATTTAAATAAATATTATTAAAGATTAAATAAAGGGGCTAACACTTGGTTCAACTGGCTAGGAAAAAACAGAACTGTGGTAGACAATCTCCAAAGACAGCCTCCACTAACTCCCTTGCCATCCCTGTACACACATATGCCATTCCTCCTCTTGTCAAGATGTGGAATTTATTTCCTTTCTCCTGAGTCCGGGCTAACTTTGATGACTTGCTTTGACCAAGAGAATGCAGTGGAAGGGACTCAGTTCCATTTCTGAGCCTAACCCAAGAAGACTGGCAGCCTCCCCTTTCGCTCTTGGAACCCTAGGCTAGCATATAAGAAGTCAAACTACCCTGCTGGAGAGAAAGGCCAAGCTAGCCCCAGGAATGGGACAGGTTAGGTAAAGCCATTCAGGTGTTTCAGCCCCAGCCAAATGCAGAAATGAGTGACTCCAGCCAATACCATGTGAAGAGCTGCAGTTGAGGCAAACCGCAGGATCACAAGAAAGAATAAATCATTGTTTTAAGTTACTATGTTTTGAATGGTTATGCAGCAATAGACAAGAAAAAAGTTTATAAAGCTATTTCAATAATAAAGATAACACTTCTAATACTTACTTTAATTTGATCCTTTCATAAACCTACCCATGAGAAACTAAACTACCCTACAGAAGACAATGGAGCCCAGCTCAACTTGTGAAGGTACAACTCCAACTAGGCAATCTGACCTGTACTACTACAATTATGCTACATTTTTTTCTGCCCTAATAGGGTGCTATGCCTATGAAAAAGGATAATGTGATTCCAAGATACTAATACAATTAGGAATCAAAATTAAGGAAAATGATTCAGTTCTATAATGTACTAATGAGACCAAAGCTATAGTATATTGCTTCTTTAAGAAATTTATCAAGACAGGCATTGACAAACTGGAGAATATCCAGGAAAGCAAGCAAGAATGGTAAAGAAACTAGAAACTTGTCATGAAAATTGAAAGAATGGCTCTAGACAAGACTAGTTAAGTTCAGCAAGAGGCAGATTTCTGCTCAATAAGAGATTTGTATGAGTGGTCCAAACTTGGAATAAGCCACCTAATCAAATAGCTCCACCTACTCTTACAGAGATTTTAAGGAAAAATAAGGTGATTACTTGGGGTATTTTATAGATTCATAAATCAGATGTGGTTTCATTCAACTAATGGAAGATATGGAAGATACAGAGTTCATTCAATTAAGTTAGTTTTAGCATTAAAGAGGTGATTAAGTATGTTAATTTGTCAAACTGACCAAAGAAAAATAAAATATACATCTTCCAGATTTAGAAGCCACAGGAAAGAGGCAAAGTAGGAAGACCAAGATGGAAAGAGTAAGAACAAAAGGAAAAAGGAAGCAGCACTTATCAGAAAGCAGCAGTGACAAGGAAAAAATTGGAGGTGAGCAAATTTAAAAATCAAATAGAGGAAAGGACTAATAGCTATTTTCAAAAAATACAAAAACTTGAGAATATCCTACTCAATATATAATGCAACCTTCTAAATTTCATTCATTTACTATAGTATAATGAAAGTGATGATTACTCTGGGACACTGTTAAGAATCTGAATTTCTAAGGGGAAACAGCATTATATAAGTGGTAGATGAGACATTACAACTTCCAATCATAAACAAAGGGTAGGCTGACTACTGATGTACCTCCACTTACAAAATTCTTCATATAACATAGTACATTAACTTTCTAATCCAAATGTAATTAAAATGGAAAAGGATATTTAAGTCAAACACAAAATTAAAGAACATCTTACACTCAAGCACCGAGGCTATTAACCCGTATGAATCTTGCTAAAATATAATTTGATTAAAAAATTCACGGTATTGCCTCAGCAATTTAAAAATCTGCTTTTGATGACAACCACTGTCTTTTAAAGATACCATGGCCAACATTTTCAAAAATATCTATGATTAATCTGCAAAATTAGAGTGAACGCATATTCTGACTTTATATATATATAATAAGGTAAAATGGGATAGGAAGCAGCAAGATGCTATTAGAAGCCCATATTCAACATCTTTCTGTAAATGGTTCATAATCCAGTGCTAAATGATATGTTCTTAAGAAAAGACACTGAAACAACCTATCAATGGATAAATTATGTGACCCTTGAGATCTTAAAAAGACTTTTCTCTCTTTACAGGCACAATTAACCTCTTAGGTTGTGAAAACACTTAAGATATATGGGGACAAGTAATGACTTCCCCCCCCAAACCAGTCAATTTACCAGAGCAGAATATATTAGCAAGTTTCTTTTTTTTTTTTTTTTAAAGATTTTATTTATTCATAAGAGACAGAGAGAGAGAGAGAGAGGCAGAGGGAGAAGCAGGCTCCCCGCTGAGCAGGGAGCCCGATGCGGAACTCGATCCCAGGACCCTGGGATCATGACCTGAGCGGAAGGCAGACGCTTAACCATCTGAGCCACCCAGGCGCCCCTATTAGCAAGTTTCTAACACATGCTTTGATCAAAGGATGATCTACATACCATAAATGCTTTGACTTTGGAGTGTATTCAAATTAAGGAACCATATGAACATGTCATCTAGTTCTGACTGCCCTTCCTGGGGTAGGTTCAACCTGCCTTCTTCATTAACAAGAACTTAACATTCAATCCTGGCTGTGGTCAAATATTTCTAATGAAAGGTTTATAAACTGAAAAATCTATCTCTATTCTACTGATATACCATACCACTGGTCCTTTAGTATGATTATAGTCTGAAATTAAGAGTAAAACATCACCTTAGGCAACAATTAGACTAGAAACCACCTAAAACACCAAAACTACTACCTTAATTGGTAGCAAGACCCTAATCTCTGGGTATCCAAGCACTTCCTAGAGCATCAGCTTGGTGTAATAAAGCATAAACTCTAAAATCAGACAGACTTTGAATGCCTCCCTCATCATTAATTTTGAAATATTAGGCAAATTAATCTCTCAGAGCTAATCTATAAAACTAAATGAAAATCTAGTTATATAAAATGATCAACATGAAAATCTACTTCAAAAGGCTGCTATGAGGTCTAAATGAGAGTATAAATAGGAAAATCATAGTTCCTGACAGAGCAGGCACTCTATTCAGATGTAACATATGAGATCTTGACGTTCAAAAATCTGCTCTAGTGGCTCTTGTAATCTCATTTTTAACACTTTGAGTTCAGTAATCTAAATCTGTGTAACTATTAAGAGGGGTAAAATAATGTGAGTTAATATATAGAAAGCATTTAGAACAGAGCAAGAAGGGATACCCTTTGGAGGACAGAACAGTCTAATCTGAACTAGCATTCTCTAACCAACTATTTTCCTTCAAGTACTGTCTAAACTAATCAAGTAAGTAAGTTATTATAGGAAATATTTGCACTATAATTAACTTTAAAATGACACCTTAACCAGCCAACCCACCAACATCCCAGAAACCCACCTTAGTTCCAGACTCCCCCTCCTCTTACATGATCTAATTTCCTTATGTTTAAAAAATGCTAACTTATTCCTCCCAACCATAGTACTTATTCTTTCTCTCTAAACATACACTTTCGGGGTGCCTGGGTGGCTCAGCCAGTTAAGCATCTGCCTTCAGCTCAGGTCATGATCCCAGGGTCCTGAGATCAAGCCCTGCATCCGGCTCCCTGCTCCTCCCTCTCCTCTGACTGCTGCTCCCCCTGCTTGTGCTCTCTCTCCAAATAAAAAAATAAAATCTTAAAAAAAAATAAAAAACTAATCAGATACATGTTCTAGAAAAAAACTAAGTAATAACAATAAATGCTCCATATTTAAGGTTTAAAGATTTTTGGTTTTAGGACTGCTTTATACTCATTAAAAAAATTTAGAAAGCTGGGCACCTGGGTGGCTCAGTTGGTTAAGCGACTGCCTTCGGCTCAGGTCATGATCCTGGAGTCCCGGGATGGAGTCCCACATCGGGCTCCCTGCTCAGCAGGGAGTCTGCTTCTCCTTCTGACCCTCCCCCTTCTCATGCTCTCTATCTCATTCTCTCTCTCAAATAAATAAATAAAAAATCTTTAAAAAAAAAAAAATTTAGAAAGCTGTCAAGATCATGGAAGTGGTGGATACAAGTTTTCCAAAATTCTCATTTGTGTTTCAAAGCTTAACTTTATCACTGGTCACAAATACCATTTGTTTTCATCAAAGTGACAAGATCACTTCTTCATTTTCAAGATGTCTGCCAAACACTCAAGCCTGAATAACCATAGCTTGCCTTTCTGTCATTCTTTGAAGTAAAGAGTGTTCTGTGGGGTAAAATAAGGGAGCAGCTAGTTCAGCTCATGATTCAATCACAAAAACTTTTCCTGGAGGTTAACTGTTATACTTCTCATTATGCCTCACAGAATATTAAAAAGATTATCTACATAAGGGCTATTAATGATTTTATAGCTTCAAGGACAGTATCCACCCCCCCAAAAAACTAGATGGGTGGTGGTGAGGAATACATAAATTACTAATTACTAATACAGTATGGTCCCACTCTTTGTTAGTATTAGGACCAGCAGTTTTTGCATCAGTGCTAATGTCCACACAGTGAAGAATCAATGGTGACTCAGTATTATCATGAAAATAATTGTGACCTCAGGGACCCCCTCTAAAAGGAGTCCATGCATCACTATTGATTTAAAGCAATCTGTGCTAAATACCATCCACCTTTAAATATCCAGCTCTAATTCTATGTTCTCCCTAAAGCTAATTCTCAAAACTATTCAGTTTAGGCCTATGTTTTCTATACCTCTAGTGTTTAGTGAAGAGCCTTTTTTTTTTTTTTTTTTTTAAAGATTTTATTTATTTTAAAGACAGAGCAAGCAAGCAAATGAGCGAGCTAGCACAAGCAGGGGTTGGAGCAGAGGGAGAAGAACAAGCAGACTATGTGCTGAGCAGAGCCCAACATGGGGCTCAATCCCACAACTCCTAAGATCATGACCTGAGCTGAAATCGAGAGTTCGATGCTTAACCAACTGAGTCACCCAGGCACCCCAAGAGCTTTTAATTAAAGAAGAAAAAAAGGAAATATCCTAATTTGTCAATAATGGACTAGTTAAATAAATTATATTACACATATATACACATAAATTATAGTACACATATATAACTCTACAAAACATTTTAAAAATGAGGTGTCAATATGGAATAAAGCCTAAGACATACACCAAAGTGCATATATGTGTGCACAAGTTCCAGAATACTTTGGGGAGTTTTTTGGTTTTGCTTCTTTCTTAAAGATTTTATTTTTAAGTAATCTCTACACCCAACGTGGGGTTCGAATTTACAACCCTGAAATCCAGAGTCCCATACTCTACTGACTAAGTCAGCCAGGTGCCCTCAGAGTACTTTGTGTATGATCCTAACTCATGTGTCTTCTTCAAGGATAGAATTGTTTGCATAGGAACCATAAATTCCCAAAAGGGTAAAAATAGGACTAAGGCTAATACAGATTACCTCTGAGCAGGTAGGACAAAAATCAGAAAATTTTAATTTTTTTTTTACTTCATATCCTATGCTCTATAACATCTAAATTATTATCCAGAGTAAAAAATTTAATTTTATACCTTTAACTTTTCACATACATATCTATTCTTAACCTACTTATAGGCTCTTTAAAGAAACAAGTTTTATACATATTAGGCACTTAAATATTAAATCCCCAGGCTGAATTACATATGCATAATTCAAACAGTTTCATTTTAATAGAACAGAAGAACCTAGAATAATCTTGAGGAAATAAACTTAGTTCAGCAACCTGAAAACTATCAAAAGTTCATCATCTTACCCAACTTCTAGTTAAAACATGATAGAAATTCTTAAGGTTGGTACTGTATGTTAGATAATGATTATTCTGCAAAAAAGAGAAAAAACAATATTCTGTTTTCTCTAAAGACCTAAGACATTGCTCCAAAATGACAAATGTTTGGGTGTTATAAGCACATATACAGATGACCCATGAACAACATGGGTTTGAACTTCATGGGTCCACCTAGAAGTGGTTTTTTTTTTTATAGTATGGTACTATAAATGTATTTTCTCTTCCTTACGATTTTTCTTAACATTGTATTTTCTCTAATTTTAAGAATACAGTGTACAACACCTATAACATACAAAATATGTGTTAACAGACTGTTTATGTTACTGGTAAGGCTTCCAGCCAACAGGAGGCTGTTAAGTTTTTGGGAAGTCAATAGTTATACAATTTTCAACTGCATAGGGGGGTGGTCTCCACCCCAACCCCCACGTTGTTCAAGGGTCAACTATATTCAGAAACAGCAGCCAAGGGGAGGCTAGGTACATATATATCCTAATATGCTTGCAAGACCCCTGGATAAGCTGCAGGGTTCTATGTAATGACCCTGAAGGAGGCTAAGGGAGACAAAAATCCAGAGATAAAGTCTTCCTGCTTTTCACTCCAACATTAATTTCAAAACCTCCCAATTTTATCCCAGGAAAACTTCTCTAATGCACTTCCTATCCCACCACTATTCATTAGATTTTCTTTAAACTTAAGGTCACTTTTTCTTCCTTTCTTTCTTAAATGAGAATCAATTTATAGACTAAAGGTCCTTAGACTAAAATCTAAAAAATTAACAAATACCCATTAGAAAATACACATTTATTTCAGCCCTAAAGAACAGTGACTATGCACTTAAATTAAATCACTGGCCTCTAGGCTGTGATTTGGGCTTGCCAATTAGAATACATGAAGCCAGCTAGCTAGTGAACTATGTCTTTCAAAGCAAAATTACAAGTTACAGAACTGGGATATCTTCCCTTTTCAAAGAGTAATCCATCAGAAAATGACATAATCTATTCAGAAAGTACTTTGGCAAAATACACCCAGTTCATAACCTTTGACAAAACAATCATACTATGTGGCGTCTATCTTAAAAAAAAAAAAAAAAAACTCAACTGATTAATAATACTTTTGTATCATACAGCGTTTCTACAAGGCTTCAGTGGTTTAAATTAATGTCCTATCTAGATATCTTGGTGAAGTAACAGGATAGTATCACGTGTCTCCTAGAGGGCACAATATCACTTCCAGGAAATGGAATTCTTCCCAAAACGCACAATCTGAATTATAAGAACTCACCGGAGAAATCCAAATTGAGAGACAGTCAACAAAATAATAGGCCAGTACTCTGAATTAGGGAAAATAACAGGCCAGTACTCTGAAGTAGGGGTTATAAGTGGTACTATCTGTGAATAAATTCTCTAGGTTATACAGTTTATTTCATCAGTTATTTTACAAAATGCTAATTTTGATAATTATACTGTGGTTATATACGACATGTTAATACTCAGGGAATTGGGTAAAGGATATATGGGAAATACTTCATACTATTTTTCCAATTTTTTTCCCTACATTGAAATTATTTCAAAATGAAAAGTTAAAAAATAAGGTAACTGGTTAGAAAGAATTTAACTACCATATGTAAAAATAAAAAGGCTATTTTCCATTTTTGTTATTTAATATTATATAAAAATAAGTTTTAAAGAAAAATCCTTTTTAATAGTGACTATTTCTAGAACATGACAATACCAGTGAGTTTGCTCCTCCACGCTCAGACCATTTTTGTGCTCAATTGTATTTTTCAAATTTCCTTATTTGATTGGTAAAATTTGTATTTAGGAGAGAAACAGCACAAAAACAAGTGCTGATACCTTTGTAAACAAAAATATGAGGGGTAGAAAGGAGGCTCCCACTTTTTCTTAGTATTCCACTACTAGTACTAAATTTTATTTCCATTAAGATAAATATGCATGTCATTACCAAACAGTAAATAGCCCCAGAATATCAAAGCAAAAGAACCCCTAATGAGACATTTATGGACTGCAATTTGAAAATATGCCCAGAGTATGTCTCCTTTGACTTGACCTCACTAAATACGTGAATGGGAAAGATCAAGCTCCCATAACCCATTACTGTTTTAGATTGTACTTCCATGGCCCTCTCCTATGAAAACAAATGGAGAGGTCAGGATACAGATATTCTACTTTCATACAAATCATGTATGAAAAATGCCAGTAGTTAACAAGAGAAAGGGGGGCAGGAAACTGAGACACAAAGGCTTTCACAAATGAGATTCTCATTATTTTCATTTAAGTACAGAATCCTAAAATGCAGTCTAAAATTGAAGCCACTGTTTTTAATGAAATTAAAGTAATTTTATCCAGTTATTCCAACAATCCTCAATCCCTCCTAAAAACTCATGCATTTATAGCAAAGTAAACATCATGTCTCAATCTACAACTAAGGTGATATATAATAAGAGACAAAGTATTATGTTTATGGTATGACCTAACATAAGTCATTAAACCTCTGAGCTTCAGTTTCTTATCTGTGAAAATAAAAAATCTAGGATGGATGCTGCTTCAAACCTAAAATTCAATAAGTCAACTCCCAGTTTATTTTATTATTTAGTTACAAAACTTTGTAACATCTCAAAGTCATTTTTAATAACAACCTCAATAGGAAATCCAATTTTACAGCACATTGTGTAAGTTCAAATTTCTAGTCTTGCACAATTCCCTTGTGTAAAGAGTTTTCTCAGAACTTTCACTTTATTCTGCAGAGCCACTGAGCCTTTTATCATTCCTAAATCTAAAATTCTAAAAAGCAAGCAGGCTTTTTGTGGCAACTGGGGCCCACTGACTTGGAAATTAGTCTCTTGCTCCCCCTTGTGGCTGAAATGGCCTCTTTCAACTGCAACTTCATTTAGTTGCTTCCAACCAACCAATTAAGAAAAGTGCTCCCAGAAATGCTAATGAATCAGGCCATGTCAAGAATTAATTTGCAGACATTTTGACTTAAACTCATCTTTCTATGCAATGTTGGCCTACAAGAGTAAAATTTTAGGTGTCCTATAAATCAGGTCATATAGTATGAAAAGACAAAGCCACTTAACTTCAAGGATGGGATCACAGAGGAGTGTAACCAATCACTTAGCTGAATGCATTTTCCATTAATAAATAAATGGCAAATCTTCACCATTTAACTTCTAAAAAATCAACAACTGAATTTGAGAAAACCAAGATATATTAACCCTGGTGTTTAAGGAAATGTTAAAGCCAGCCTTTAAAATTTCATCTTAAATCCTGTTGAAAGCTAGAGTAGTTGCTCCTTAAATTTTCCCCAAAATGAATCAAAAGATACCTGCAGAAAACTTAAAGCTGATAAAAAGCCTGGTGTTCTAAAACATTTTGTATGTATGTCTTTAAAAAAATCACCTCGGTGGGGCGCCTGGGTGGCTCAGCTGTTAAGTGTCTGCCTTCAGCTCAGGTCATGGTCCCAGGGTCCTGGGATCGGCCCCCCACATCGGGCTTCCTGCTCAGCAGGAAGCCTGCTTCTCCCTCTCCCGCTCCCCCTGCTTGTGTTCCCTCTCTCACTGTCTCTCTCTCTCTGTCAAATAAATAAAATCTTAAAAATAAATAAAAAAATAAAAAATCACCTCGGTGAAAAGACTCAAAATAAGTGGGATGAAAAACTGCTAAATTAAATCAGGTTCAGAGAATGTCTGCCTTTGGATTCTTAATACTAGGCAAAATAATCCCAGGATAATCAATGTTTTTACCTCATATTCAAAATGTAGCTCCTAATGATAAAATGATAAATGGTAGAAGGTACCAAAAAGAATTTATAGAGCACCAATTGATAACTGTTAAAACTGTTCTAACATGCTTGGGGGCTTTCCTCCTTCTCCCCTGACGCAGAACCCTTTTTATACTTGGCATCAACCCTGACCAGGGCTGACCACCAACCAAGGCCCCATTTCTCAGTATTTCCACCACAAAACACTTTTTGTTTAAAACACCTCATTTTTTATAGTGTTTTTCAATTTGCACATGCACACTGTATTATATTATTATAAACTCCCTAGTGGGACTAGATTTTATCAGTTGCTCTTTAAAAAAAGGTGAAGACCAGCTCTTTCATAGTTAACCAAACACGAAGTCTTTCTGTTGTATTATTTGGGTATGTGCCCACTTCCCTAAGTTGTCAAGATTTTTTAAGAGCAGAGGCTTTTAGTATTTATTATATCTATATATATAATATTTATTTGTATAAATATTATATATTTATTTTTCAATAACATAGGGAGCTTATAAAATAATTATTAAATATACAGAATTTATGCAATTAAAATTCTCACATTTAACCTCAAAATTAATAAATCAAGTCACACTGAAGTGATATCAGAGGTACAAAAAAAGGTAAGCAGTATATTTGCTTACCTTTAATATCACCATGGGTGTGTGTTAACTCAGTAATTCTCAAAACATCCTCAAGGTAGATACTATCACCATTCCCATTTTGAAGATGTGGAAACAGAGTCACAGAGATGGAATAACTTGCCCAAAGTCATAAAATGAGTAAAAATTTCAAACCCCAAAAGTTTGCATAGCCTGTGCTAGATTCTATCATCCCTTTAAAGGTAGTATACATTTAGAAAAATTACACAAGTTTATTCTTCAAGTCTTATCCCTGTGATCTAATTAAGTCTGATGAAAAGCCCCTCTATCAGATGAAAACCACCAAAGGAGAAACTGGAGGGAAAAGTCATTACTCATAGCAAAGAACACAATCACTTTAGGATGTCTATTTCTGAACATCTTCCAAACACAGTAGTAAAGTACTCAAATTATTGAACTGAGAATTTGTTCTAAGTATACTACAGCCTGCCTATATATAATACTGCCCTCAACTGTCAATTTCACAGAATCGCATTTTAAAAGTAATGCGTTTGGGGTAGGATTTCACCAAATGTCCCTGGGTTAAATGTGGTCCAAGCATGTCTACGTCCTCCTAAACTCTGGGCAATGGTGTTTATTGTATGTTTTAAGAAGCAAAAAAATTACAAGCAGACAATTCATGAGTCTTGGATCAACAAGTAGGTTTTTCTCAGAAAAGCATTTGCAATTGATCAAGATGAGACAATACACAACTCAGACTGGGTTCCTTGGTAATACTAATTAAAAACAAACAAATAAACAAAAAAAAACCCCTCTTAGATCCCAAAACTTGTTTTCAAGATAGGAATTAACCTCCACTAAAAAACGTTTTTAACTACTCATTAAACAATTCAAGTAAATGAAATCCCAATACAACAAAATTGGGCACTCCTTGAAAATTAAATGCAATAGGGTCTTTCCTACATTTTTAAAAAAATGAACAGGCATACAGGTCAACCCATTGAACAAAGTCTTATTTTGGTCTATTTAACTCTACATATTAACATTTGACAGACTGTCCTTACATTCTTAACTTGCCATCCTATCTGTGGCTAACACCACTGTAAGCGTATCTTTATTTGGGAGAAAAGAGAAGAATGCTCATACAAATTGTATCAAAAGAAAAGTCACAAAAGTTTAGATGTTGAAACCTTTTAGTAATCTATTCGAGTGTAAACAAATGTAAACAAATGTGCACGTCCGTATCACAGGATCATACTGATACCAAATCAGCTATACCTCCATGCTCTGTTGCCTTAAGAGCCACACTGTAGCAATAAAATAAGCCAACAGAAAAGAAAAGTGAACTCTGACAAGATATAGGACTCTTCTACAGAGCACCTGGGTGGCTCAGTTGGTGAAAAGTCTGCCTTTAGCTCAGGTCATGATCCCAGGGTCCTGGGAGTGAGCCCCTCATTGGTCCCTCTGTCTGCAGCTCCCCCTGCTTGTGTTCTGTCATATAAATAAAATCTTAAAAAAAAGACTATTCTATACACATTACTACTTATGTCACATTATCTTACCAGAAAATGCACAACTAAATCAATGACAAATGACAACTGGTACTACATTTTTGCAGATAGAAGTTTTTCATTCAGAAAGAACAAACGAAGAATGACCTGTAGCACAGCAATGTGCCTAATATCATGGAAACTGCTGAGATATGGTGGCTAAACACTCCATTCCTCCCAAGCCAAATTAAAATCTGTGCTACTTAAAAAATACTGATATGCTTAATATCAAATTAAATACCACAAACATGAACCGTCCATTCTGTTTTCAAGGAGAATGAAAGAATGGAGCCAATCCTCTGAAGTTGGAAACAACAAAAACAAAAACAAGACTAAAGTAAATTCTAAAGCAGAGTAATGAAGCAGAAATGCTCAGGCCATAAAGATGGGAATTAGCAATGGCTTGTGTATCAGGGACAGTGGTTAAGACCAAACTAGAGCCAAAGGCTCTATGTACGGGATTTTGGCAAAGATCGAACAGAAGGACAGAAGGGAATCAGGGCTTTACAGAAATAATAAGAGCTGTATGCAGCACAGAACTGCCAAAATTAAGTCGATAGAAAGGAGAGGTAACTTCGAAAGAAAGATGAACTCTGGCTTTTGGCATATTGAAACTTAGAGCAATTCCAAATCCCCTAAAGAGCATTGTTTATTCTCAATGTAAAACCATCATACTAATCAAACTACAAGAACCAGGATGAAATCACAATAGGGATCTTAGAAATTCTAGGGGGGAAAAAAATTTCTAACACCTATTATAATTTCAATGGAAAAGTTTTTTTTAATATGGCTGACTTCAGAACATCTATAATTTTAACTTTTTAAAAGAAAATTTCTCATATGCATATACATTCTTCACTATGAATGCGCCAAAGATCACTTACTTTGGGATCAAAAATGTATAGTCAGATTAATCTCAATGGCCCAGTAACATTTAACTCAGTATTGTAAAGGCAAAACTATTTCACATACGGGAGTCCCTTTATATGCTAGAACCACTTACCAGGTATGAAAAGATACTATATTTATGGGGGAAAAAAAAACCCAAGTCTTTCATAGGTTAAAGCCCCAGGTATAAAAACAAGATTAATGTATAAACAATGGTTAACTATATATCCATTATATGGGCACTGAGAATCTATTCTGATACTAGTAGAAGAAAATGAGTCCAAAGAACCAGATCAAATCTTCAAAAAATTTGTAAAATTATAAAAGCTGATTTTCCTTATAAAAACAACTATTTTTTGCATGTCTACCAATCTACCTTCTAAGAGGCAAAATTTGGTGTCACCTTCCAGGGCCTTAAGTTTTTCCACGGCCTTTGAAGTCCCCCACTCCTTAGTTTATAACATTATGCTAGCTATGTATGATAGTATAGTATAATCTAGCCAGTACCCATCTCTCCTAGTCTCATCTCTTGCAAAATTATTGAAAAAGCCTTTTAAAGGAAGCATTGTTCCCCCCACCTAACGTTCTAATAGAATGATCTAGAATGCAACAACTCTTCTACAAAACCTTAACTGCTGGATTAACCAAATTTCACTTAATTGATAACCGGGATTATACTATATTCTTCACTTCTAGGTAAGCAAACCCGACAATGCCCACGACTTAGGCTAAATGCTTGAGGATAGACTTTTCAGCTACTCTCTGGACTCCCCCTCAGCTTCTATCAGCAGTTATTGACATTTGTTAAGATATCCAACCAGTAGTCTGATATTTGTTTCCAAAACCATGCCACTATACAGGCTATAATTACTTAAAATGTTCTGTTATTTAAATGTTAGGATACACAAGTGTGAAAAGATATGTTACTATGAAAACTAAATGGAGTGCTTTGGAAGAGCATTTTTGGGGGGGGGTGAGGAAACAACTAGTTTTTAAAGGGAGTTACATACAGAAAAATAGCATGGGTTGGGCAACTAAAAGATTAGAAAAAATCACACATTTCTAGAGGGATTCTGAACTGATTGCTTACCAAACATTTAAATTCTCACTCTACTATGCAGACTCAAACTGTATTTTATAAAGGATACATCATTGATAGGGGTAGTTAGCAAATTATTTGAAAAGGCCTTCGCCTCACATTAAAAATGGACAAATGAACATATACATCTGTATTTTAATTTAAAACAAATGTTTAAAACAAGTATGATCATATAAACTACTTTTCAATTAACCAATTAGGATGCTTCTATTGTACCACTATTGAGGTGTTACCACTAGGATTTCTTTACTAGTAAAGCTGAGTGTTCTTAAAAGAACAAATGAAAAGCAAAATTACTCTTGGGGAGCTATTATAACTCAAAGGGAGCTTATTTTCCACCTTTCTAATTCAAAATGCCTCTGTGGGGGCCACATACAATTTCTTCCTTTTTCTTGGGTAGATTAAGAGTTGAATCATTTTAAGTGTGCCTGTACTTCCTATTCTTGAGATTTTAACTCAGGTTTTTCACTCTAATTCCAATTTCAAATCCTTTAAACTTTTCCTCTTAGTCCACTTTTAACACACTAATCATCATCATCATCTTCACAGCTCATCACTAAAACTAAGCATCTCCATCTTTTACTAGAACAGGTAGAAAGGCATTCTTAGTGAAGTACTGCTATACTGAAAAAGGATAGGTAGCCTGTTGCTCTTAAGTTGTTGGTTATTCTTCCCCTTTCCACCAAAGAGCAATCACCTGCCTTTCTATTTTCATTCCTTTATTTCCTTTCATTTTCACATCACACACCTCAGACTTTCCAACTGTATAAACTACCTTACCAGGTGCAATACTACTTATCATAACTCTCCAAAAATAATGAATTTTATTATCAAGAAGAATCTGTCCAATGTATTCCTCCCTGGAAGAGACTGCAGGTGTATCTACTATGCAACAGAAGGTCTTTGTATTTTCAAACATACCAAAAGCCATCTGAAAAAAACATGTAAATATATTAAGTAATAAAGATAAGTATGACACTGCAGAATTCTTTTGAGAAGCCCTTATTCCAATAAATAAGCTGCCTAGTGGTTGTCAGCTTACAATTCCAAATAGTGGTTTTTAAAGCCCAAGGCACACAATATATTCAGACCAGCAAAGCCCCAAAAGCTACCTGGTTTCCTAGCTTGTTCCTGCTTAATGGCAGTTCTGTAGTCTACAGATAAAAACCAGTGCCCAGCAACCACACCTTAAAACTGCCTGGGGCAAATAAAAATGTAGAGCATAATAAAATGGAACTCAAGTTAACTGAGTAACTATTGCTATTACTCAACTACTGTTGCCAACTGTTCCAGATGCCAGATTCAAGATTTTACTGCTTCACCTCCTATAAGCTGTTTTTTGCCTTATACCAGTGGCTTTCAGATTTTTTAATGAAACTCTGGAAAATTTACTAGTCAAAATGGACCCTCTGCCCCACAAAAATACAGTTTTTAAGGCTTCCTGGATCTTTTAAATCCCATTCCTAGACTCTAGAGTTAAGAGCCTCCTGATTTTCATTCTCTGTAACAATCCTATGGGGTAGACATTACTGACATTTAATTGAACTCAGTTTTCTCAGAGGAACTGATTGATTTCCTTAGGCCTTGTAACTATTAGATGGTAAAAAGTTGGTTCGACTCAAAATGTGGTGTTCTTTTTACACCACTACATTCTTCTTAGAACTGGAATTAGGTTTTCTAGTATGTATTTTGTCATTTCATGTTCAAGACAAAACTATCCAGTTTTTGGCTGCTTCTTGTGGATTTATGCAGAGGAGGTAGTAGAGATCACTAGTGTTGAGTCCTTACCCTACTACCAAAAGAGCTTTTGTCTAAGATCTGGCAGGAAAGGCAGATTGCATTAGTTCACATACTGCAAACTTCAAATTAACAACACAAGGAAGAACCCCAAGTTCTCTTGCAAAAAGAGAAGTCCATGTTGTGAAGAATATGCCTGTGACCATTTTCCACAATAATGCTCTATAACTCTTACACAAAGTAACAAGACTACCTTTTCTCTGTTTAATAAATGATATTAATTAAACACTTGATAAACGCTTATACCAGAATGGCAGTAACCATTTAATAAAAGACTAAACAGCTCTTCAGAAAAACTTAGCTCCTTTTTATGGGAAGAGGTCTTGGCCAGTATGATGCAGGTGCTCAATAGAACAATGAAGTCTGTTTCATTACTGATGCAACTGATCAGTAACATTAATTCTGAAAAAGGATTACCTGCTTATTGTTCTCAAACAGTGGGGAGGGGATTCAAAGTTCAGAAAAAGCTAGAATAAAAATTGTGATTATATATATATATATTTTTTTTTTACCATGTAAGACCTTACAATATAATTAAGGGAAACTTTCCCTGATCATCAAATATATCAGAAAGTTTTTTCTCTAGGAGAAATGTCAGTTCTGCTCTATTTTATTCTTCCATTTTACTCAAAGAGGGAAAAGGAATTTTATGCAAGATGTTTCCACAGCCAACATGACCTGTTTGAAAAAAGATGATGGGTCTACTTGAAAAAGAACCACAGTATCTGTAAATACCGAATTTTCCCAA
The DNA here is from genome assembly GCF_054177405.1 of Leptonychotes weddellii. Taxonomy (NCBI): domain Eukaryota; kingdom Metazoa; phylum Chordata; class Mammalia; order Carnivora; family Phocidae; genus Leptonychotes; species Leptonychotes weddellii. The sequence goes on from NC_138372.1 coordinate 138,428,521, forward strand.
GATGAAACAGAAAAGGTCTTGGAAAATTAGCAGTGCTGCTGACCTAGTTCTATTATCCTCTTTTCTGAAGAAGCCTTTTTGTTCATTTACTCCGCAAATACCTGAGTAGATACTAGATGTTAGGAAGCGTGAACTATGCAAAGATCACTAACAGAGCAGAGCTAAAAGATCTGCTTTTAGGTCACTAAAAGACCAAGGCTGGAAGCAAAAATTTGTTTAGCTCTGGTATGGTAAAGGAATTAAACTTTCATTTATCTATACTCTCAAGATGGAAATTTCATTTAGACTTAGTGAGAGGCCAGTACTCTTCTGAAGAACATGGATAGTCACCAATATCAAATCCCCTTAATAAAGATCAAAGATCAATCAAAGATCAATCAAAGAAGCTAGAAATTAGTCTAGTTATTACCATCCACTGATCCTATGCATTTTTTTTTTTTGATAAGGAAACCAAAGGGAAGCAAAGTTAAAACTGCTAGTCTTTTCCTAGAAAAATCCTCTCAATGACAGGAGCTTTTATACTTTGTGTAGGAAAAACATGCAAATACCTACCTGGAATAGCAAAGAAGCTTGTTAGTAAAGAGTAAATGTTACTACATCCCCTTTTATTCCTAAAATTGGCTTTTGTCTTAAGTTATAACTCAACAAATTCTTTGAAACCAAAATAAAAATTATCAGATGTAATTGCAGGAAAAACACCAGCGCGAAAATTCAGTAACATCTACACAGGTATTAGTCCGCATAGAGAGCAAGGGAGAAAAAAACCCAACACGTTTTATTATTATAGAAAGATGTATTTTTGAATTTTAAATATTACTACCTTAGCAAATCACAAGATAAACATGTTATTTAGCCTTAATAAAAACACAGAATTCCTTTCCCACCTTAGAAATAAATGACGCCTATTAATGTAAAGATTTAAAAGAAAAAAAAAAACAAAATAAAACCACAAAACCCAAAAACCCCACCCAAGACAGACACTACATGAGAAGACTTTGTGAGCCCCTGTTAAGATAAAAAATACTGTTCTTTGAAATACAGCCTAAAGAAAATACCATTTGAGAATAATTTAGGACTTAAAGCTATCCCATTAGTAATTAAAAACTTCTGTGAAGGAATCTTAATACCAACCCAACTTTAACAAAAGCCCTAAACCTAAAACCACAGAAATAATCCTATGTTGCTCATTAGAGTACCCCTTCCATGAACAAGTTTCAAGTAAGTGTGCACCTGGATTTCTATTCTGAGTCCCAGAACCAGTAACCTGTCCAGAGAAATTGGGATGCTCTCTCTATATATAAGTGCCCCACCATACTGAGTGAGACCCAAGTCCTATAGGTAATCATTTAATAAAATCAGTCCTGGTTCATTAAAAAGAAAAAGTATTGATGTATATGTTATATACTAAATGACTGGATCTCCTACCAATTTATCCTAAGATTTAAGCTTTTCTCAATGAGAAAGCTATCATTTTTAAGAAGGTTGATTAAAACTAGCTAAAATGCAATGTTCAATTCTTTTAAGCTTTTTAGAGAAGCAGTGCTTCAAAAACAGTATGTACTAAATTCTTAAAATACTTCTTGATTGAACCTAGAAAAATCAAGTTTGAGTTATTCATAATCTTTTATTGTGGTTGTCAGTGTTCAAAGTTGACTTCTAATACTTAAATGCAGGAAGAGGCAAAAAGCAACTCTGAAGCCACAGTTTTTTGTATAGCTGATTCATTACATTTTAGTGGCTAAACCAGGGAAGGATATCATGTCTACAATGAGTCTCCTACTACCTCTCTCTTACATAAAACAAGATACGTAAAATTCCTGTATCCGCAGATGTACAGTTAAGAAAATGAGCTCTATAACTACTACAAATACCTTAACCATAACTGAAATGATAATAGTTTATTTTTTCAATTAGCACAAAATACACTACTAGTCTTTTTTAGTCTACCTGAACTGATAATCAGTACTGCATTTATTTTATACCAATTTACCCACAACTGTTTTAATACCTTTTAGTAATGACACCCTGAAGACTTGAAAATTTAGAACATTCAATTTTTTAAAGGAAAAGAAAAACCAAAGAAAGAAAAAGTTGAAAGTAACACTTGACATTCATTACAGGAGCCCTATATTATAATGAAGCTAGTCTGAATGATTCTCACCAGTACATCATTGCAGATATCTCTTAGCTCGGTCTCAATTTTCTCTCTGTATTCTCGAGCCATCTGCTGTTTTTTCTCAGCACCTTCCGTCTTTTGCTCAATACTTGAGACGACCCTCCAAGATGACCTACGGGCTCCTACAACATTTTTATAAGCAACTGAGAGAAGATTCCTCTCCTCATTGGATAATTCAGCTCCTTGCTCAGTTACAGACTTCATGCAGGCTGCCATGTCATCATATCGCTCAGCCTGCTCGGCCAGTTTGGCCTTCTGCACCAGCTCATTTTTATCCATGACTGGATGTTCTGCAGGGAAAAAAAGTAGCATTTAGATTTTTCCACCGAACAGACTCAAAATTATACCTTTTGTAAATAAGTTATATTAACACTTCAAACTTTAATGCCTATGGAAGAATCTTCATGTGAGGAATTTAATGCAGCCTCACAAAAGGATGACCAGAATAGGAAAAAAAAAGGGAGAGGGCATACTCCGCATTCAGGGGACAAATTTAAAGCCATAAATACAAAGCAAATGAGAAGCAAAACTAAAATTGCATTACACCATCTTTGTTCAGAAGATCCTCATTTCACATAAAGCCAAAGCACATTTGGTAAAGAGGCTACCTTAAAATCTAACCCTTACCTTACTTGGCCCAAATCTCAATTCCAATTTCCAGTACCATAAGTAATCCAAAATTAAGCAGTTGTGTTTGTTTTTTTAGTGAAAGCACTGTCAACAAACAACATTACAACCTCTACCGTACTTCCACAGAATCATGATTCAGGTCAGTTTAATGTAACTCATGTCTTTTTACTTTAACAATACCTACTATTCTTGTCAGAAATGTGTAAGTTTAAATTTTATTAGTATTACCCCTACCCCAATTGCCAGCTGATCACAGCATGACAATTTTCTGGGAGAATAGGCCAAATTGCTTGATTTAAGGCATTCTGAATATAAAACAAGCACCCACATTCGCTAACAGATCCTAAAGCCTCATTACCTGTACCTTGTTTTATGCATACATGCTTCAAAAATACATCCATGAGTCCTACAACTTACCATGATACATGAGCACTAAAATGTGTATGTTAAGTGCTTCTAGTGCGGTCAGTGTTTTCTGTCACTGCTCCAGTTTCAATATAAAATTAGTGTTTCTAGTAGTCAAAATTTAACTGTCACTCAAGCTGCCTTTACCCTAACTTCTCACCTCATTCTTTCATTTTAAAGCTCCCTAGACCTTTTAATTTACCCGTTACACTTTTCCTTAAAGATATCCTTTTGAAAGGTGCTAAAACAGCACAGAAAGATACTAAGCCATACACTGATCCCCACAGAATAAGTGATTTTAAAGATAAATATACAGCCTGAAGTGCACTATTAAAAGGTGAACAGAAGAGCCACAGTCACTATAGGAACAGACTCCCCAGTATCACATCCTTTACCTTCCCAGGGAAATCCCATAATACCTTTTTTAAAAGCCAAATCGAACAGGGTAAAGAAGTAATCAGCTCGCTTATGTGTGAGGTATACCGTGCCAATGCAAAACTATTTAAAATTTATGATCTCATACCCCCCCCACACACACCCCTGAAATTACTAATTTTTCCCTTAGGAACTCAAAACGCTCTCAGGTTAATGCTGCTTCTAACGAAAAATTATCAAAAACCAGTACAAAGGTTTCTCTCCCCAACCCCTCGGGTACAAGGGGAAGTGCATTTCTCACAGAGTAGTACTCCAAAGCCTCGCCTCTGTATTGCGGAGAGGACTCGCCGCACCCATTTTAACCCTTAACCAACCTAAGACGTCGACTGAGGTGAAACGAACACCGACAGACCTTGACTCTAAAGTGCAAATCCTTCCGTGCGCGCTATCCGCAACCACCCCTCCTTGGCTCCGCCCAAGTCCCCGATTCTCCCTCTTTGTCATGGCGGATCTGTGTCAAGGAGCCCAACCTACTGCTGAGTGCTAATTCCCCCCACCAGAGCGAGAGGGAGAGGGAGGAGCAGCGCGCCCCCGCCCGAGCCGGGGGAGGGGGGGAGCCGCCCGCCCGCCCCGGGGGCAGAGACGCCAGCGCCTCCCGCAGAAGCGGAACCAAGACCGGCCGGGCGGCGGACACACCCCACTCTCCCACCCGCGTCTCCTCCGCCACCGGACACCAATGGTGCTCATTTAGTCTATAAGGACCCGACAGCTGCAGCAGGTGGGGGAGGGGGCAAGAGCCACACCCAGGCGAGCTGGGCCACCGCCGGCTGTTAGGCTCAGCCTCACCCGCCCCGAGAGGAGAACAGCGTCTAAAAAGCCAGCACGGGGACCCTCCCGTTCAAGCCCACCGGGCAGGCGAGCCAGACGCCGGCCCACCGCCTTCCCCATTCTCTCCTCTATCCCCACCTGGGCTCGGAGCCCCCCACTCACCCTGAGGGGGAACAAAAAAAACACACAAAAAAACCCCCACCGCAGCCCCATCCCCCACCCCACTGAGGAACCCAGGAAATTCGGCCCCAGGTCCCAGGCCAGCCCCACCCCAGAGCCGGCTCCCCCTCGTGCCAGAAACGAGGCCTCGCCCTAGAGTACCTGGCGGGCGCCTCCGGGCCGGCCTCGGCTCGCGGCCCGGTCCCCAGGCCCAGCCCTGCTGCCGCGCCGCCGCCCGGATGGGGGAGGGCTGGGTGCCGTCGCTGCAGCGCTGGGCGCGGAGGCTGCGCGGAGGAGCGGGCGGGAGAGGCAGGGGGAGGGGAGGGCGGCGAGGGGAGGGGGCGGCCTCACCTGCGCCACTGCAATGCCCGCAGCCACCGAATCATTATCTCGGGCGGGAGCGGGGCGGCGACGAGGAAGGGGCGCGGGTGGGAACGGATCGCGCCCAGAGGAGCCTCGGCCACCCCCGGCAGCCGGCGACCGGGCGGCTCCCCGGGTATCTAGCGTGTGGGCGCCCTTACCACCCCCGGGACGGGGTCCGGGAACGGACGCTTATCGGGGCCGAGGCGTCGATCCGGAAGCAAGTAGCCCGAGGCGGCCGCGAGCCGCCCGCCCGAACCAGGCGGAAAAGAAGCCGCCGCCCGTCTCCGCCAGAGGAGACTCCGCCTCAGCCCAGCGCCGCTACCGCCGGGCGAGCGGGGCTGAGGCGCTGTGGAGCGGAGACGGCCCCCACGCTTTCGGAAGCTTGGTCTGGGAAAGGAAGGAGTGAGACTAGGCGGCGGCGGCCGGGTCCCTTACCTGTGTCCGGAGTGGGTGGCGGCGGACGGACGGGGGCTCAGCAGTCTCTGGGCGGCAGCGGCGAGGCTGAGACTCTGTCCGTGGATCTCGCTGCTCACAGGCTACAGCGGCTCCGCAGACACGGGGTTTCCTCCAATCACCAGCCCCGACAGCAGGGGCACCACACGCACGATGACGTCAAACGCTGCTATGGCAACCGTTGATTGGTGCCCACAGCTCTGGGGGCCCAGTGTAACCGCCGCTCCCTAGCGCGCGCGTCCTGCCCGCCCGCGCTAGAGGGCGAGCGGAGGAGCGTACACTTCTCCCGCTACCAACGCTCCTCCCCACCCCGCTCAGCTTCCAACTTCTCTGCTCTTGGGAGAGTGAGCCCGGGTAGGAAGCTCCTTCCTTTTTCCTTCCACCACTGCCTGCCTACCTCGCCTTCTCGAATCCCCCGCAACCTCCACAGGCTCACTCTTCCTCTAAACCAGCAAGGAAATTCCTCCCCACCCCCACCTTAGCTTTCCGTGCGGCCCTTCTGCGCCTGTGCCAGTCACTCCCTCTAGAAGGGGCTCCGGTTCAGCAACATCCGGGACCTTTCACATCCCCCCCAACCCCTCCCCGCGCCCAGGCCCGCCCCGCCCTCCGTGCTTCGCGGTGGTAACTGCCTCCTGGGTCGTCCCGGGGCTGGATTACGCGAGTGGCTCCGCCGCTCTGGCATTGTGATCAGGATTTGGGGGTGGCAGGGGAGGGCGCGGTCAGACGGTCGGGGAGGGGCGGTGTGGCGCGCTACCCCCCCAGCCCGCCGCACCCGGTCGGCAGGCGGGGCCAACCTTAGCGCGTGGCCCCTCCCTTCCTCTCTTCCGCCGCGACTTTTACCTGCTGGCTCGCGGAAAGCGGCCTTAGACCTTTTAAGGCTCGGAATAGAGAGAGGAATCCGGCCACGGAGTATGGGCTGAGTGACGGGAAAGTTTTCCAATAGAGGACTCGGGATCTGTGCGCAGTGACAGCTGCGAGGGGACAATGGGGGCGCGAAGTGGGGGTGAGGTGGGTCGGGTGGGGCGGAGCTGGTGGGAGGTGAGGCGGCCTCTTTCAGAAAGCCTGCAGCTCCGGCGGGGAAACGGCAACCTTCTTAGATGGAGGGTTCGGGTGATCGTGGAGGCCTTAGTATGAAGAGAGGCAAAGAATAGAGGTTGGCCCGTACCGACTCGTTTCTCGTAGATTGGATTTTTCTATCCAAATAAAGCGTCCACTGGAAGACTTCATGTTGCAGTGATTTAAAACATAAAGATCACTACCTGCTTTCTCCTGAAGCAAGGTTTGAGGGACGTGGTAGTTCCCAGGGCCCCCGTTGACCCAGCTGGCAGTGGAGCAAGGACCTGGAGCCAGGAAGAGGGGGAAAGAGAAGAGCGGAAATTGCAGGTGCCATACAAACGGGCCAGCCTAAAACGGTAGAGCCTCCACCCAGTCAACTTAAGGAAGTTCAAAGAGCTACATGAACAGTGTAAAATGCCTCTGCCTCTTCTCCCTTTAAATGTTAGAGCTAAGAAAAGATTAGTGCTGGCATGACCTGCAAAACCAGCTGCAAAAGTCATCTAGAGTTTATAGTTAGCAATGAGAACTTAGAACTCTTCCTACTACCCCTTTGCAAACTCCATTTTGGCCTTACTGAGTTTTCCAGCATATCCTTTTTTAAAATCATTTTCCCTTCACCTTGATAAGTATACTCTTTAATGCCCATTCCCTATTCCCCCATCTCCCCACCTACGTCCCCTATGGTAACCATCAGTTTGTTGTTCTTTGTAGTCAAGAGTATGTTTCTTGGTTTGTCTCTTTCCCCCCCCTCAACATACCTTTATTGAGCACCTACTAGGGGGCCTGCCTTAAGGCACAGGTGACAAAGGAGCCTCACAAAAGAGTTCAGCCTCAAGAAGTGCAGAGGATTGAATTTATCAGTAGCAGACACATAAAGTCTGTCCTCACTCTTCCAGCACCTTGTCTGTTCTGAATGTTGGATACAGTGTTTCTGCCACAAACCGGTCTACAAATTACATTTTGCCTGAGGCTCCAGCTGGCATTTAGATAGTAAAGTATAAACCAGGAAGAGAGTTTTCCAGTGACCAGTTCAGTTTCAGGGTATTTTATTTTTTCCCAACTTTCCGCATCAGAACAGATTCATACTAAACTTGATGAACAAATTGATCGGGGTTTTATTTCTGAGATATTAAAGTCATCGTTCTTTTGACTCCCAAGTAAAGTCTTTTAGAGAGTGACTCATTTAAAATATTAATATTTCAACCCCCCCCCCGGCTTTTTAAGTTGTCTTTGGTTTTGTGCTAGGCATGGCACCAGAAATTTGACAGAAGATACTAAGTTAGGGGTACCTGCTGGCTCAGTCGGAAGAGCATGCAACTCTTGATCTCAGGGTCATGAGTTTGAGCTCCACATGGGGTGTAGTGATTACTTAAATAAATAAAACTAAAAAAATAAGTTAAATCTTATTAAAATGGAAATTGATGTTTCTTTAATCTCAACTATGTGTCTAGATAGAATAATACCCTTTTGTTTTAGAGGAAGTTTAGGGATTTCTTTGCATCAATAAATTGTGGATTTACTTTAGGAAACAGCTAAATTAGGTGTTTACCTCATGTTTTAAATAGCAAGGCATGTGTGTATGAAACAACAGGAATTATTAGGTTTACAAACTCAAATCAAGGAATTTGAGCTCATGGAATAAAGGTGTAATGCAGTTGCAGGGAAGCAAGAATAGAGAAAGTCATGAAAGCCCAAGTGATAAGTATTTTGAGGAATAGGAATATATATGGCAAGGATAATGGCAAAACAAAAAATAAAGAGGACCTATGAACTTGAACTCGGGAAAATTACTGGGAGAATTTCATGTAGCCTGACCTGTTTTATTTTCTTCACTGCTCAACTTTGTTGCTTCAGTCAATTTACTCAACCTTCTATGCCTTAATTGCCACATCAATAAAATACTGGTAATAAAAACACTTAGCTTGTTAAGTGGTGTTGAGGATTAAATGAAGTTTTATATATATGTAATATATAAGATGTAAGTATCTTATATAAGTACTTATAATTATGTAAGATGTATCTTACATAATTATAAGAGAAGTAATTATAATCATATATACATTGCTTAGCACCATTCCTTGCACAAAGTAATTGAACTATTATTATTCATTAATAAGTGGACATATCTGATGTCTCTACTGTTCAAAGGTTATGAAGATAAAATGAACGATATGGGGCGCCTGGGTGGCTCAGTCGTTAAGCGTCTGCCTTCGGCTCAGGTTATGATTCCAGGTCCTGGGATCGAGCCCCGCATGGGGCTCCCTGCTCCACGGGAAGTCTGCTTCTCCCTCACCCACTCCCCCTGCTTGTGTTCCATCTCTTGCTGTGTCTCTCTCTCTCTGTCAAATAAATAAATAAAATCTTTAAAAAAAACAAAATGAACAATATATTTAAGATGTCTTTAAAAAATGAGGTATAGGGGCGCCAGGGTGGTACAGTTGGTTAAATGATTCTTGGTTTTGGCTCAGGTCGTGATCTCAGGGTCCTGAGATTGAGCCTCAAGTTGGGCTCCGCTCAGCACGCAGCCTGCTTGAGATTCTCTCTCCCTCTCCCTCTCCCTCTGCCCTTCCTGGTTACGCTTTCTCGCTCTGTCTCTAAAATAAATAAATACAAATCTTTAAAAAGAAAAAGTGAGGTATAAAGATGTTCCCTCTGGAAACACAAATTTGTGTTAGTTTGTTAGCACTAATGAGACTTAAGGGATGAGACAGTGAGTAGGCACCACTCATGTACAAGGGACTGTCGTGACCTCTTCAGATCTATGCCCTACATTAAAATAAGAGTCCAGGGGAATTTGCATAGGTGCATTATTCAAATTGGAAAAACTTCAAAAGATGGACTCTACTGATGAAGCAGTAGTTAGGTGATCTTTTAATTTTAATTGCAATTCAGTCAGGTTATAGTCTCGCTTTATCATGATTTAATTGGAGAAATGCTGCATAGGGCAGTGGGCTTTGGAATCAGAATTGAGTGCAAATCTTGGTTTGTCTATCAGAGCTATGTTACCTTTGGCTACTAAATTGCACATACTAACACCCAATCCCATCAGATTACTGCAAGCATTAAGTAAGAAAGTAAGGAGAGAGCTGAACAGAGTGCTCTAGATCACGATTATCTATTGTTGGAATAATCTGGAGTTTGCGGCAGAGACAGACTTGTTAGCTCTTGACCAAACCCATTCTGCTCCATCAGAGCACAGCTGGACTCCATTGCCTGGGTCTCCCTTGCTGTTCGGTGTGGCCATGTGAGTGAGCACTAACTAATGGTATATGACCAGAGTGATGTGCTCCACTTGTGGGCCTGTCCCATAAAATCTTCCAGTTTGAACCTCTGTTCAGTCCCTGAATCAACCTCTCTCTGCGAACTGAATGGAGAGGATTGCAAGGCTTTAGAGGAGAGTGGGAACATGAAAGGATCCTTGAGAGCCTATTTGCTGATCATTTTAGACTTTATTAATTAGACTTAATTTTTAAGCTACTGAGAATTAGGTTTATCTCTTATAACAGCTAGCATTGTAGTATCTGTAAATGTCATTGGCAAGTTCAAAGCATGGAAAACATTAAAAAAAAAAGGAAAGAAAAAAGGGGGAGGAAAAAAGTGAAGTTAGGGAGTAAGAAAAAGGAAAGTGATCTTGTGGTAAGCTCAACTACTCTGTTGACTTCTAGAATGACCTTTAAAAAGTAGCATTTCCTCTCTTAATTCTAAATTAAACTAATTGTGTCACTACTTACTCTATTTTTTTAAATTTACTATTTACTTACAAAAAAAATGAAAAATAGAGCTATCATATGATCAGGTAATCACACTACTGGATATTTACCCAAAGAATACAAAAACACTAATTTAAAAGGATATGTGCACCCCTATGTTTATTGCAGCATTATTTACAATAACCAAGATATGGAACCAACCCAAGTATCCATCGATAGATGAATGGAGAAAGAAGTGGATTCAAGAAGGGATATTACTCAGCCATAAAAAAGAATGAAATCTTCCCACTTGCAGCAACATGGATGAATCTAGAGAGTGTAATGCTAAGCAAAAGAAGACACCATGTGATTCACTCATATGTGGAATTTAAGAAACAAAACGAACAGAGGGAAAAAAGTGACAAACCAAAAAACAGACTCTTAACTATATAGAACAAACAGATGGTTCCCAGAGTGGGAGGTGGGTGGGGGGATGGGTGAAATAGGTGAATGGGGATTAAGGGTACACTTATCTTATTTTTTTAATTAATTTTTTTGAAGTAATCTCTATGCCTAGCGTGGGAATCAAATTTATGGTCCCAAGATTAAGAGTTGTGTGCCTTACTGACTGAGCCAGCCGAGTACCCCAAGAGTACACTTATCTTAATGAGCACTGAGTACTATATAGAATTGTTCAATCACCGTATTGTACACCTGAAACTAATTTAATACTGCATGTTAATTATACTGGAATGAAAATAAAATTTAAAATAAGTAAATTAATTTACTCTTGATGTCATCCTCATTCCTTTGTCTATTACTTTAGCTTTGTTTTTCTAAAAAAAAATTATATTTTTTCAGCCCATATCTTTTATTTATTTATTTTTTAAAGATTTTATTTATTTATTTGAGAGAGAGTATGAGAGACAGCATGAGAGGGAGGAGGGTGAGAGGGAGAAGCAGACTCCCTGCTGAGCAGGGAGCCCAATGTGGGACTCGATCCCAGGACTCCAGGATCATGACCTGAGCTGAAGGCAGTTGCTTAACCAACTGAGCCACCTGGGCACCCCACAGCCCATACCTTTTAAACTCTAGCCTCACATCCCACACTCTGGCCCTATGTTCTATGATACTTTGGTCATAGATGGGGTTTTTTGTACAATGATTTAAAAAACAAAAATGTAAACAAAACCAAGGCAACTGTGAGCTCTCATTTCATACATTCATCAAGCACTTAATGAGGACCCACTGGTTAGGGGTTATGTTGCTCACTGGGGATAAGAATGTGTAGATCATGGTCCCTCCCTGAAAGAACTCATAGTCTCAGACAGACACAGACACCAAATGCAATTACAGTGAAGCACAGTGAAGTAACAGCTAGTTGTATGTAGGGAAATCTGAGCTGTAAGCATTAACTGTCCATAGAAAGGTGAGGAAGTTTCCCTGAAAAAACTCACACTCATCCTATAAATTACTGATTTGATTATCAACAGAATCTATTTTGCTTTCTTGCCTCCAATGAAATTTTTAATTCCCCAGTGAAATTTTTAGTTTCCTCGCATTCTTAATTGATGGGTCACTATTTGATAGATATCATGTCTCCTTGCATTCTATTAAGGACACAGACATTTTGTAGAGTATTCTTTTCCTACAGTAAGTCATTTTCAGATATATGCTCTTCATTGGAATCTTCAGATAGTGTTCTGTTTCCTTGAACTGTAGAATTTTTGGTCCCTCTTATGTTGTGGTGATGATTGTTTTCCTATTACATGTCAACGAGGGAAGTTCCTTCCAGTCTGAGTTGGCCAACAGATAGATGAAATTTCCTCTGCTTCTCTTTACCATCCTCTTGAGAACTGTTAGGTCTAAAGTTGTAGGAGGGTACAAGTACATGCTCCCTTGGCCAAATTCTGGAATCCAGCAGACGTTTACATTTATCACCTGTCGAGCAGCCACGGGGTAAGATCTTGTCCTGACTCACTGTCCAGTTGTCTGCAATGAGGAGACCTTATGTTGTCAAGAATCAGAGGTTATCTGTGGTTCTTTTTTAATCAGCTGTGATAAATGTAAAAACTACAAGCATGAATACTGTGGGCTCTCAGTGTGCTTCCACGTGCTGCTTCATCTGCAGCTCTTTATTCTTGGGGCCTAGCCATCACATTTTGTAACCGGCCTCACCCGCCTCCCTAGCCCTCTGTACTTTGTGGTGCCACCTTTGGGGATTTGTAGATTCTGATTGAATAACAGTTTGAAGGCTTAACTTCTACCTTGCAAATTTGCTCTTCTTTTTTCAAAATTTTTTTTGAATTTTTATTTTAAGTAGGCTTCACACCCAATGTGGGGCTTGAACTCACAACCCTGAGAGAATAGTCACATGCTCTACCTACTGAGCCAGCTGGGAACCCCTGCTCTTCTTTTTCAGAGGATAAATTATCCATGATAAAGTTTCTAGATTTAGCCTCCTCCGTACTGTAAGTGGAAATTCTTCTTGTAAATAGTTGACTCTTATTTTTCAAAAACTTTTTCATGGTATTTTAGTGGGAAGATGAATTTAGCTTGACACCGTTTTTAGCATCTTAACACTCAAGTCTCCAGTCAGTTGTGTATACACACACACACACACACAATTTAATATATATATATATTAAATATTTTAAAGAGACAACAGGCCCCAAATGGAGTCACTTGTACTAAGCCCACATCACTAAACCAAGATTTAATCCCTAATGTAATTGCATTTTCAGCTTCTCCCAGGAATGCAATCTTAACCAGACAGTTTGGAATTTCCTGGTCAGGTAATCCACCTGATAGACCCCTACCATCCCCAAAAGGAAGGTGACCTTGCCTGAAACAACCCACTCTTTGCTTCTAACCCCCTTTTCTTTTGTCCTGCCCCCTCTGCCTATAAAAGTCTTTCATTTTATAGAGGTCTTTGGAGCTTCTTTCTATATGCCAGATAGTATGCTACCCAATTCATGAATTGTTGAATAAAGCCAATCGGATCTTTAAAATTTACTCAGTTAAATTGTGTTTTTAAACATATATAGTTTTTTAATTTTTTTAAAGATTTTATTTATTTGCCAGACAGAGAGAGAGGGAGAGTACAAGCAGGGGGAGTGGCAGGCAGAGGGAGAAGCAGGCTCCCTGCTAAGCAAGGAGCCCGATACGGGGCTCGATCCCAGGACCCTGAGATCATGACCTGAGCCAAAGGCAGACGCTTAACCATCTGAGCCACCCAGGAGCCCTAACCATATAGTTTTTTAAAACATATATTTAGTAGAACTTATTTTTTATTGTAGTTTTACATTCACAGCACAATTGAGAGGAAGGTACAGAGATTTCCCATATACTCATAGCCCCAACTCATGCACAGCCTCCCGTTTTCAGCATCTTGCACCAGAGTGGTATATCTGTTAAAATTCCTAAAATTGATTTGTTAAAATTGAATGGTATATTTTGCCAGAATACATTCACAAATCATCATGACCTGAAGTCCAAAGTTTACATTAAGTTTCACTTTTGGTGTTGTACATTCTATGGGTTTGGACAAATGTATGATGACATGTGTCTACCATTATAGTATCATACAAATCATATCATACATCCATACAGGCATACCATATAGTATCATACAAAAATCCTCTGTTCCACCTATTCATCTCTCCTTCTTATCCATGTCAACCACTGATCTTTATATTGTCTCCATAGTTTTGTCTTTTCCAGAATGTCATAGAGTTGCAATCATAGAGTATATAGCCTTTTCACATTGGCTTCTTTCACTTAGTATTATGCATTTAAGATTCCTCCATGTCTTTTGGTGGCTTTCCTTCATAGCTTTTTATTTCTTTTTAGTGCTGAATAATATTCCATTGTCTGAATGTACCACAGTTTATTTAGCTATTTGTTTCCAGGTTTTGTCAATTATAAATAAAGCTCATCTACTTTGGAGAAATACAAAGGAACACCATTGCTGGATTATATAATGAAAGTATTTTTAGTTTTATAAGAAACTGCCAAACTGTCTTCCACAGAGACTGTACTGCTTTGCATTCCCTCCAGCAATGAATGAGAGTTCCTGTTGCTCCACATCCTTGCCAGCATTTGGTGTTGTCATGGTTCTGGATTTTGGCCATTCTAATAGGTATGTAGTGGTATCTCGTTGTTGTTTTTCTCACTGTTGTTTGAATTTGCATTTCCCTGATCAGATACAGTACGGAACATCTTATCATATGCTTATTTGCCATCTGTATATCTTCTTTGGTGAGGTGTCTGTTAAAGTCTTTTGTCCACGTTTTAATCTGGGTGTTTGTTTTCTCATTGTTGAGTTTTAAGAGTTCTTTGTATATTTTTGGATAACAGTCCTTTATCAGATACATCTTTTGCAAATATTTTCTCTTGTATGTGGCTTGTCTTCTCATTCTCTTGACCTGTTAGGTTTTTTAATGTATCATAGTTTTACATTTTGTAAAAGCAAAGGTAAAGACTTTAATTTGGTGTTAAGTATTAGAACAGCTTTTGGAAGTTACCACTGAGATTAGTGGTGCAAAGACGAAGGTACTGGTTTATAATACATACCAGGAATTTTGTCTGAATTCAGGAGTCATTTTATATGAGGCGTACTCATATGTACGAAGAAAAATGAGAAAAAATACAGGTACTACCACATCTGCTCAACCAGTGGAGCTTGTCCCCAGGTGACAAGGCTTGGGGAAGGTAAAGGCAGCTGGGCGCTTACAGTTTCAAAAGTGCATAATTTACAATTCAGAAGTGATCAGTGGCAATCATGGAGTAAAAGGTTAGAAAAAGAATTTGTTCCTTTCTGGCATGTATTTCAGTGCTGGAGTACCCAAGAATAAGCAAAGGGAACATTTGGAATTCATTAAGGATTTAAAATACAGTAAGAATGCATACATATCAGAAGACACTTAAAAAAAAAACAACTCCCCCCTCTAGTAAAACAGGCATCTGGAAAAGGAATCAAGGGCAATGCGAATTTCCGGCAGTTTTCCCAGGACCCGATACAAAATTTTTCCTGGACCTAAGAGCAGAATTTTTGTTTTCTAGTTCTCCTGGTCTTCCTCTGGGGCAATTGCTCTCAACTTGAAATTATTTTTAGGAGGAGTTCACACACTTTCTTGGCCATGAAATCCTCAGGAATCCCTGAAATATTTCAATATTTCAGCAACTTGATAGGAAATTTACACCAAACCCCCTCTCTAGGACATAAGATGGTTATTCTGGGTAAGTCATATGTGTGTTTTTGACATGACTAACTTTCATACAGTTAATGCCTCACTTATTTGTTAAACATTGATTTTTTTCAATCAGGCTAATATATAGTTAGTAGCCTTCAGGCTTGAACAATTAAAAAAAGAATAAGTAACAACTAGAGGAACATTTGAACTGGTTAGTGATCAGTGAAAGGAAAGGACACAGGTGTATAACTATTTCTCTAAACCACCATTTGTTAAAAGATCTATCTAAGCAGTTTGTGAGAAGAGGTCACCTTCCTTTTGTGACTTTTCCTATCATAGCAGCACAGCTAGAAAGAGCTTATGCATGCGAGCAGCATAAATAAGTTAAAATATATCAGCTAGGCAGCATCTGTGGATACGAGGGGGTAGGGATTAAAAACAGTACGAAGGTCAAGCTTTAGAAAGAACAATTAACCCTGAGCTGCTGACAAAAAAAGGCTTGATTGTTTTATAGGAGTAAATTGAGAGTCAGAGGTCAGGGAGAAGTGGGTGTTGTACTTGACCAAGAATAGAGGGAATGTTAAACGCAGGGAAAGCACCTGATCTCTTCTGAATAGCCAGAAAGGAGAGCGTGTTCTATGATGATGCCTTGGTTATGATATCCTACCGTTCTCCTTTGCTGAAAACTCTCAAAGGCCTTTCTAGAAGGGCAAGTAAATATTATCAGGACCAGGGAATTCTGGAATGTCAGTGAAACGTGCAATATGACCGTGAATAGCTTTTATGGTCTTTGGGAAAACAGAACACCATCGATGGATCTGGGTTCTGGAAAGACCACATTTATTCTTTTTCTTCTTTCATTCATTCTTGAACAGATACTTATTGAATAGCTCTTGGGTGCCTGGGTGGCTCAGTTGGTTAAGCGTCTGCCTTCGGCTCAGATCATGATCCCAGGATCCTGGGATCGGTCCTGCATCAGGCTCCCAGCTCAGCGGGGAGTCTGCTTCTCCCTCTCCACACCCCCTCCACGCCCCCCCAACCCGTGCTCTCTCTCTCTTTCACAAAAATAAATAAATAAAATCTTTTTAAAATATTAATAGCTTTTTTTTTTTTTAAGATTTATTTATTTGAGAGCAAGAGAGCGTGAGCAGGTGGGGCAGAGGGAGAGGGAGAGAGAATCGGAATCAAACTCCATGCTGAGCGCAGAGCCTGACTTAGGGCTCCATCTTACAACCCTGAGATCATGACCTGAGCCAAAACCAAGAGTCCGCTGCCTAACCGACTGTCACCCAGGTGCCCCTGAATAGCTCTTTAAATACCAGATGTAATATGCTGAGTGTAGAAAGATGGAAACGAAAAAGACACTTCTGGACCACAGTGGAGTCACATTTTAGTGGAAAAGACATATCCTTATAAGTAATTGGTAAAGATTGGTAGAATGGAAGAAAGAAGAATAAATGGACTTTTATAAGAAGAGAATAGCATTTTGGAGATTCCTAATTCTACTATATATGAATAATAACACAAATAAATGAAATTCACTGATGAACACATTCTCAGTATTTATTTAAATCCAGAAATTCCAGGAAGTATTTCTCTATTCATTAAAGCTGAGTAAGTTTTCTTTATGTTCATTTCTCTGCAAGGAACCCTGATAGAGATTTGGTTACTGATGAAATGAGCTAAGGAATAAAAGAAGAGAGATAAGACCTGGATAATCCAATTATGTATAAATACTGAAAATAAATGGGACATTGTCATTTTTGAAATATTTACTTGATTCAGGGGACAGATTCAAGACATTTAAAGGGCTATTAAAATTCAAATATCAGGGTGCCTGGGTGGTTCAGTTGGTTAAGCAGCTGCCTTAGGCTCTGGTCATGATCCCAGGGCCCTGGGATCGAGTACTACATCGGGCTCTTTGCGCAGCCGGGAGTATGCTTCTCCGTCTCCCTTTACCCTCCCCACCACCTCCACCCCGATAGTGCATGCTCTCTGTCCCTCAAATAAATGAATAAAATCTTTTAAAAAAATAAAATTAAAATATCATCTTTAAATCTTTTTCTGAAAAAATATCCAAATAAACAAAGGGTTATATACAACAATAAAAAGTAATATTTTTTAAAAGCCAAAATTTAATCCCTTGTTTCTTAGATCATTTCTATAGAACTAAAAAAAAAAAAAACAGGTATACTTAAAAACTACATATCAGTAATAATGATGTGGGAAACAAAGGCAAAAGAAAAAATACATTTCCTTACTGCCTACAGTCCATTAACAAGTCCTTGAAACAGCAGAGTGACCTTACTCTGGGAGCTCAGCTGGCTCGATGTTGACACTTTGCTAAGGGCAAAAGACAATCTTAGCCCAACCCCCAGAATCCTGTAAGTCTTCTTTAACACATAAAAATTCCCTTGGAGGGGTGCCTGTGTAGCTTAGTCGGTTAAGCGTCAGACTCTTGATTTCGGCTCAGGTCATGATCTCAGGGTCGCGAGATCAAGCCCCGTGTCAGGCTTCATGCTCAGCGACGACTCTTGAATTAGGCTCAGGTCATGATCTCAGGGAGGGGGGCGAGATCAAGCCCTGTGTCAGGCTCCATGCTCAGTGACGACTCTGCTTCGCTCTCTCTCTCTCTCCCCCCCGCCCCCCCCCGCTCACTCGTGTTCTCTCTCTCACTCAAATAAACAAACAAACAAACAAATAAATAAAATCTTTAAAAATTCCTTTGGAAACTTCCTTTATCTCTACCCCCATGATACATGTTAGGAATCATCCTCTAAGCATATGGCCCACTGATATACATCTGAAGGGTCTCATGATGAAGGTTTACTAAACAGTAATAAATGACCTTTTCCTAACAATAGCTAGCCCCCTTGTTTCCAAAATATCTTGGAGGGCTGTGCTATCCCTAACCCCCTCCCAACTTGGAAGTATATAATGGGCCACTCCTCATGACCCCAATGCAGCTCTTTCTGCCCATGGGTCCTGTCCCTGTGCTTTAATAAAACCGCCTTTTTGCACTGAAAGCATCTGAATAATTCTTTCTTGGCTGTTGGCTCCAAACCCCAACCTTCAAACCACATCAGTAAGGTTTTTTTTTTTGTTTTTTTTTTTAAGTAATCTCTATGCCCAACATGGGTTGGGCTCGAACTCACAACTCCAAGAGTTGCACATTCCACTGACAGAGCCAGCCAGGTGCCCCAATAATAAGGGTTTTTTAATTGCTACTAAAAATGAGGTATTTTTCCCCTTAACAGTGTGTCTTTATCTTAATAATTTAGCAACTAGCACAGTTTCTTAAAAAAGGAAAGTATTTCTATGTTATTTCTGTGTTTATTGAATGAATGCTACCTCAGTTAATGAGTGTTGGGTGTTTTTAGATTTTTATAGGAAAACTGTACTTCTTGTTCAGAGCTTTCAAGATGATAGAGGCTTGAGAACCTTTGAAGAAGAAAATGTAAATGTGGCCTGTGGGAGACTCTGCAATTTTTCTCCAATATACCTTCCTCCTTTTCTCTTAGTAATATCAATACAATTTCTAATAAACAGCTGGGCACAGTGCTACCCGGAATAAAGACCACATTTCTCATGGCCCACTCACCAAGGTGGGCCTTGTAAATTAAGTGATGGACAAGAAGTAGAAGGGGAGGTTTCACATGGCAAGTGTCCATAAAGGAAAAGGATGACCACTGCTTTGTCCCTTCTCTTTCCTGATGGCCAGAATGTAGACATAGGGACAGCTAAGGCAGCCAACCTGGACCAAGGTGGAATTCTAAGGAAAGTGAACATCAAAGCACAAGTGCCTTGGGCTTTCACAGTTTATGGGATCCGGGGTACCATCCCTAATCTGTATTTTGGTTGTTGTTAACAAGTAGAACCCCATGTAATTAAGTCCCTGCTAATTTGGGGTTTATGTCATTTAAGGCATACCTAATCCTAACCAAAAATGGTATAAATAGCCCTAAAATGGTTATCTATTCTGTATACTTGTCATGGATACTGTGACTCAAGGTTGAGGTTCTTTTTTTTTTTTGGCTATAGATGTCCAGTTATCTAGAACTATATTTTGGAAAGGCTGTCCTTCTTCCATTGAATTTCTTGTGTGCCTTTGCCAAAAATCAGTTGGGCATTATTAGCGTGGGTCTATATAATTCATTCTTTTTATTACTGTTTAGTATTCCATGTATGGACATACTAAATGTCTTTATCCATTCACTGGATGTTGGACATTAGGTTGGTCTATTTTGGTTTTGTTTTTGTTTTTGGCTATTATGAATAAAGCTGCTGGAAACACATACCAGTTTTTACATGGACATATGCTTTTGTTTCTCTTGGATAAATATCTAGGAGTGGGATTGAAGGATTGTATGGTAAGTATATGTTTAATTTAATTTAATTTTTTTTAAAGATTTTATTTATTTATTTGAGAGAGAGAATGAGAGACAGAGAGCACGAGAGGGGAGAGGGTCAGAGGAAGAAGCAGACCCCCCGCTGAGCAGGGAGCCCGATGTGGGACTCGATCCCGGGACTCCAGGATCATGACCTGAGCCGAAGGCAGTCGCTTAACCCACTGAGCCACCCAGGCGCCCTAATTTAATTTTTTAATATTTTTTTTAAGATTTTATTTATTTATTTGACAGAGAGAGAGAAAGCGGGAGCACAAGCAAGGGGAGTGGCAGGCAGAGGGAGAGGGAGAAGCAGGCTCCCACTGAGCAGGGAGCCCGATGAGGGGCTCGATCCCAGGACCCTGGGATCATGACCTGAGCCGAGGGCAGACGTTTAACCAACTGAGCCACCCAGGCGCCCCAGTATGTGTTTAATTTTATAAGAAATTGCCACACTGTTTTCCAAAGTGGCTGTATTATTTTATATCCCCACAAGTAATGTATGAGAGCTCTGGGTCTACATCTTTGTCAACATTTAGTATTGTCAGTCTCTCATAATAGCCACTCTAGTGGGCATGTGGTGCTATCCCACTGTGGCTTTAAAATGCATTTCCTGGGTGCCTGGGTGGCTCAGTTGGTTGAGCGACTGCCTTCGGCTCAGGTCATGATCCTGGAGTCCTGGAATCGAGTCCCGCATTGGGCTCCCTGTTCAGCAGGGAGCCTGCTTCTCCCTCTGACCCTCCTCCCTCTCATGCTCTCTCTCTATCATTCTCTCTCTCAATAAAGAAATAAAAATTATTAAAATAAAATAAAATAAAATGCATTACCCTAATGACAAATGATGTTGGGCATTTTTTCATGTGTTTACTTGCCATTTGTGTATCTTCTTATCTTTTTTTCATTTTTAATTTTTTTTTTGGTCTTACTAGTTATGTGTCTAAAAAACACCAAGTAAGTGTTTTGAGGAAGCTTACCTTCATAGGAATCTTGAAGTAGTTCTTCCCAGGTTCAAAGGATCTTAGGTCTTTTAGAAAACGAAAAGTTGCTCCTCATTAAAAAAAAAAAACAAAAAGAGAGAGAGAGAGAACTATTATAATTTATCTGGTATATATATTTGGATTTCCATGTACAGTACTAAGTTGTTTAAAGAAGGATATATAACTGAATAACTGAAAAAAATATAGTGCTTACTGCTCATTCTTTGGTGACTTAAAGTAAACATGATATTTTGGTGGTCAAACTGCTAACTAAATGTTGAAGGAATTAACTTCTTTAAGCCAATGTTTTAGCATTTTAGTGAATAACTCCTCTTAATAATTTTTCCAGCCCCTCCCACAGGTAATCATTCCTTCTTCTAACTTTGCAAATCCTCTCTATGTTGCAAAAGATGTGTCTTGGGGCATGCCTCTTCTAGAAATGGCAATAAGTGCCACAAATCCAGAAAGTATTGGCACTAGACAGGGCTGGAGGACAGTGGAATCTTCCATCTTGCTTTTCATTTCAATCCAGTAGATTAAAGACTGGTAGTAGATTTGAGACCAAGGTCCATCAGGCACTATAGGAACTATGATGCCAACCCAGGAGTACAAGTTAATCACACTGTAAAATGTGTTAACATACTGATTGCAACAGAGGGCAATTCCTCTGCTTTCACTGCTATAAACCAACCATTATAGCACAATTCACTAAAGTAAAGGAGAATTCTGTAGGCATCAAGCCCTTTGGTAGTGAAATGTGCTGCCTCAAAGACAGTAAGCTTCCCATCATTGGAAATATTCCCACCAATGTTACATGACATCTGCCAGGAATGATGTGGAAGCTGCAATTGGTTACACTGTTTAAAACATTGTAATTTTAGGGACGCCGAGTCGCTCAGTCGGTTAAACTCCTGCCTTCGGTGCAGGTCATGATCCCAGGGTTCTGGGATAGAGTCCTACGTCAGGCTCCTTGCTCAGCGGGGAGCCTGCTTCTCCCTCTGCCTGCTCTGCCTGCCGCTCCCCCCTGCTTGTCCTCTCTGACAAATAAATAAATAAAATCTTTTAAAACATAAATAAAATATCATAATTTTATTTACAGATTAATTTGATTGCATTACAAGCCTTAGAGGCAGTTGGCATAGTAAGGAGATTGGGGCATAGAGTCACTTGCCACCTCTCTGACCTTCTGATCCTCGGTTTGTTCATCTAATAATAGTACCAGATATAACATGAAAATCAGTGTTTTGTGAACAAAATGTCTGCCAATATGCTTGGCTCAGAGTAGAGGGTCAATCAGTAATAACTATTATTCTATTTCAGTCTTCCTAGTCTATAGCTTAAGTTAACTACTTAAACATTAGAAGTGATCATTGTGATAAGGTTTTTATTTTAAGGTTGCATTTTGTTGTAGGTCATTTTCATTAACTGGCCACTTAGCATGTGCCAAGTTGTGTGCTAAGTGCTTTATATATGAATTCTTGCAAAACTTATATGAAGTAGGTTTCTTTATTCTCATTTCATAGAAAACAGAGACACACAAAATTGAAGTAACTCGCTCAAGATTCTTCAGTTAGGAAGAGGCAGTGCAGGAATCCAAACAAAGCCAGATTCTGACACTGGTATTTTAACCACTACGGTCTCCTGCCTCCCATCTTTATTTGTACTTGTATTCTAAGCTTGAACTAACCTAAAACTCACCTTGCTTTAAACCTGCCCTCAGCTAGGTTTGCAGATATCATCCCATATATTATCCTATAAATTTTTTGGAAACTCACATGTATAAACTTGAACAATGTGTGATCTATTAAGCATACCTAGGTTTTCTCTCCTATAGGCCTAAGATCTGGAAGCTGATTTCTTCCAGTTGATATTCCATTCAACTAAAAAATATCAAAAAATTCCCAAGGATTAGTGTAAAGGATGAATATTGGTATTTGCTAATATTAATTTTTAATTAATGTATTGAAAAGAAACAAACAAGTTTGAGTATTATCCTTATAACTTTTGCTTATCTTTTCTTTTTCACCTTTGCACTTTTTAAAATCTTAATTTTTGAATTACAATTTTGATTTTATTTCAAAATTAAAATCCCCTGCAACACAACCTCTTAGTGGTTCCCCTTTTCCATTTTAACCTGGCTCCTACCTGGTCAAAAGCTCAAAGAAATAGAAGGTTCTTATTCCATGACCTGAAGGTCAAAGTTCCAAACCTGTAGTAGAGGGATGAAATTACAGGAGCAAGGCTCCCTGCTTCTAAGCTGTGTGTGTGTGTATGTATGTGTGTGTGTGTGTGTGTGTGTGTAGCTCAATTCTAGGTTTTGTTTTTTTTTTTTAAAGATTTTATTTATTTATTTGACAGAGACATAGCAAGAGAAGGAACACAAGCAGGGGGAGTGGGAGAGGGAAAAGCAGGCTTCCTGCTGAGCAGGGAGCCTGACGCAGGGCTCGATCCCAGGACCCTGGGACCATGACCTGAGCCGAAGGCAGATGCTTAATGACTGAAACACCCAAGCGCCCCTCAATTCTAGCTTTTAAGTATGTTTTTACGATTTTACATATTGGGGGAGTGCACAGATTTGGTATAGAATGTATGGTATTGTAAACAGTTCTACTTATATAGAATAACTTTAAATGAGATCTGCTTGAGACAGGGTCCTGCTAATTAGATTGTGAACTATTAGAGTCAAGGATAGTTTTCTTTTTTGTATCACCTGCCGCAGGTGACGAATGTTGAATTCTCATTAGAATCATAGAACCTAGACTTTAGAATTCATGTGGCCCAATCACTCATTCGATAAAAACAGCCTTCTGAATAGCCCAGTGCCAGGAGTTTCCCATCTCAGGCAGCAACTAATTTGACTTCTGTTGAATATTTCTAATTGTTATTTTTTTTTTAAAGTGAAAGAAAGAAGAAAGAAAAGAAAAAAGAAAAAAATTATAACATTGAACCCAAACCTGGTCATTTGTACCCATTTTTCATTTTTTTCACGTGATGGTTATTCAAGTTTTGAACATATCATTTCTGTTTTCCTTTATACCTCTCCTGTCTAGGAAAAAGTCAGTGGTACTTTCCACCGTTCCCAATTGGAAATAAGAGAATCACTGGGACGGGTGCAGGATCTTGGGAGACTTTTTCAAACGATACCATGCATCCTGCAGTGGGATCTGACAAACCCTCAGGGTTAAGGGAAGAGAGCCACTGTCACAGCCTAGGTTCTCTAAGGAAGTAAAGGCTAAAAAAAGAGGCACCTACAAAAGGTTTACTGGGAGGGAAGACCTACCAAGGAAAAGGGGAGGAAGCAGAACTGGGCAGACAGAGCAGTCAAAGGGCCATCAGACTTGACCAAGTTGGCTAGCCCCATGAGGAGCGGCGTCTCAGACAGGGCTTGCTAGAGGAGGCTCGCACTGAGGGGAAATGGCTGTCTTTGCACCACCATCTTGTTCAGTTATTGGCCGGGGATCCTCCCAAGAAGAGTGTGACCTTGACTTGAGGAGCTGAGGCAGAGCCTGAAGGATCCGACAGCTGGAGGCTATTGGACAATCACACTCCCCGCAGTTGGACAGCTAGTCATTTCCTGAAGCAGGCTCTGAGCAAGGCATGTCTGTCTGCCCTGGGAGGGGAGGAATGGAACAATCTGACAGAGAAGTCATGAGAAGTCTTGATGATTGGTCAGATATACAGGCGAGAGGTTACAGATAACCCTGATGGCTAGGACAGCCCTGCCATCAATAGACACAGTTTGGGTGGGAAATAACTTCTTCCCATCATACTCACAGCTGCCTTTTACTGAAAGTAGCCTAATCATTTTCTGCATAAGTTGTCATGGCTCGTGCCTTCTTTATTGACTGACTAACCATGCTCTTTGGCTGCAACTGATAGGGCTGGCCAGGGGATTAATCCACAGCCCAAGGCAGCCATATGTAGGCTAAAGGTGGCTTGATGTGAAACTGTCCGTTTTAAATGGGGACAAACCAACTCAACACTGTCATTTTGGAAGTCTCAAACATTAAGTGAACGAGGAGAGGTTGAAGCAGGTGCTGAGGCCGTATTTTGAAGGACACTAAGCTATTGTTCTCCTTCTCTCCTGCTGCACTGAGCTGCCCAGAGAGCAGAGGGACCTAGAAGCTCTAAAGAAGCAACAAGTCCTTTGCCACCCAATATCCTTATATCATCACAGGTGATCTGGGCATGTCACTTCCTTAAAGAGTCTGTTTTTGAATTTCAAAATGACGGTGCTGATGGTTATTTCTTCTTTGTAAAAGTGGGTGAAAACATTGCTTGGCCCTGAGCCTCTAAGAACTATCCCTTAGTTCTTGGTTTGGGCAAATTCATATGCCTTGAACATACCCAGCTTGCCTCCTCACCTCCCATGGTTATTTTGCCCCCAGTGGGAGCTGTCACTTCTCTAAATTTTGAATGTCAGGCTGGTCTGTCTTCTGCACTTTTATGGCATTCCAAAACACTAGCAGGCTACCCAAAAGTTGCCTAAAGTGATTATTTTCTGCATAATATGTTTCTGCATTATTTTGCCCCCTTGCCCTGAGTTCCAAAAAGATGGAATGACTTGTGCAATAAACTTCTACTTTGCTTTGCCATAAAGCAGTCCTACTATCTGTTTTGTCACTCATTCATTTATATGTTTATTCATTTTTGCACACCCCCACCCTGACCATTACACGTATCCTGCCCACCAGAATTCAAGTGCACTGAGTGGGCAGATGTATTTTAGGATCTTTGTAATTCTACGCTGCCCTCTGTATTTTGAATCATGCCACTCAAGAAGACAGATGTGATGTTTATGTGAAGCTTGGGCATGATAAGGATGGGTCAGGATAGAATAAGGGATTACAGTTCCACACCCAATTCTAATGTGTGTGGAGCTTCACCCCCCCACCCCCCCGCCCCAAGCAATTCTCAGCCACCAGCTGGGTATCCTACAATTCAACTGAATTCTGACACTGTGTATGGGAAGATAGCATCAGCTTCCATATGGTAAGGGCTCCCTACTACAAGACTGCTCCCTCCCCCCATCTTCAGATGCCAGGCACAAGTCCAGGTTATCACCTGCACTTCTGCCCAATGGATTGTAGATCAGTTAACTTGCTGGAATGGCTCACAGAACTCAGAGATACTTTTATTTACTAGATCACCACTTTATTGTAAAAGGAGATAACTCAGGAACAGCCAGGTGGCAGAAATGCATAGGGCAGGGTATGGGGAAGGGATCAGGGGCTTCCACACCCTCTGGGAGTGGGCCACTCTCCCCAAACCTCCACGTGTTCACCACGTGCTCTCTGAATCCTGTCGTTTTGGGTTTTTACGGCGGCTTCCTGACATAAGTGTGATCTTGATTAAATCATTGGCCACTACAGCCCCTCTTCCCTTCCCTGGAAGTCAGGGGGATGGGACTGAAAGTTCCAACCCTCTAATCACTAGGTTGGTTCCCCTGGCAACCAGCCCCCATCCTTAGGTGCAGTCCAAAAGTCACCTTATTAACATAACAAAAGACACATTTGTCACTCTCATCATTTTGTAAATTCCAAGGGTGTTAGGAGTTCTATGGCGGAAACACGGGACAAAGACCAAATATATATTTCATATTATAAATCACAATACCACAGGAATAATTACTTGCTTCATAGAAGGATTTTTGTTCCATGTTTTAACAAATAAAAATATTCACCTCAGGATCATCTTAGAATGTCTCCATGATGCATTTGAACTCTTTGATTTACAAAATTTGAATTTACACTTCTCTTTTCTCAGAAAGCAGCTATTAAGTTAAGTAGATATAATATGCTTGAAATAATTGCTCTTCATAATTGTAGATGACACACAGTGATAGCTTGCTATTCTTTTTTTTTTTTTTTGCCTTTATATGGCCGAAAATACTTGAAAAACTGAAGAAACACTGATGCACAACTTAAAAGAGACCCAGAGGCTCTCAAAATGAGGAATGAGGATCTAAAACAATCTGTCATTTTATGTTATGCGAACAATAAACACAAGCCAGTTTTACAGCCAGGGTAAATGAGACATGGTAAAAACAGCTCTGGTGTACGAGACTCCTATACAGCAATGTGGAGATGGTGAGGCAGGCATTATTGGCCCCATTTGGTGAAAGGAAGAAACGGACCATGTTTTTCTTTTACATTTCAATTGTTTTAAGTAGCTACTATTTTCACAGGACTCAAAACTCAAAAGGTACCATACAATATGCAGTGAAAAGTCTCCCTCCCACCCCAGCCCAGGGGAACACTTTGAGACCTCCTTGGCATCTGACGGGCATCTCCTTGCCTACCACTCACCACCTCCACTCATGGGCTCATTCAACAAATATTTACTGAGAACTGTCTCGTGCTAGGCACTACTCGCAGGTGCAAGGAGACAGCAGAGAATAAAACAAATCCCTGATCACCTGGAACTGACATTTTAGAGGTGCAGAGGGCAGACAACAAGGAAAAATGAAATCCACAGTATACCTGATGGTGAGAAGTGCCATCCCGGATAAGGAGTGCCAGATTAGGGAAGGTGCAATTTTCAAAGGTTGGTCTTGGAAGGCCTTTCTGAGGAGGACATATTTGAACAGATACCTGAACGAAGTAAGCAAGCGAGACACATGGCTCTTTGGAGAAAGCCTACTGGAGAGAGGCAACAGGAAACACAAAGACATATTCCAGGAAGACTTGTTTCTTGGACTGCTCTACTGTAAGAGCAACTTCTGTTCCTGTTCCAAAGGGAGCCTCATAGGAGAAATCGCCTTCTCGATATTTTATTTAAATCCCAAGGCTGAACTTGAGTTGGTCATGGTGTTGCCTTTTTTTCAAACCTAGCAACAGTATGAATTGGGCCATTAAAAAAAAAAAAAAGATTGACTTATTTATGAGAGAGAGAGTGGGTGTAAGAGTACAAGTGGGGGGATGGGCAGAGGGAGAAAATCTCAAGCAGACTCCCTGCTGAGTGTGGAGCCAGACTGTGGGGCTCAATCTCACAACCCTGAGATCGTGACCTGAACCAAAATCAGGAGTCTGCCGCTTAACCGGGTGAGCCACCCTGGTGGCCCTGGGCCATGTACTTTTAAGAAAGGATTGTGGTGGGGCGCCTGGGTGGCTCAATCGTTAAGCGTCTGCCTTCGGCTCAGGTCATGATCCTGGGGTCCTGGGATCGAGCCCCGCATCGGGTTCCCTGCTCCGCGGGAAGCCTGCTTCTCCCTCTCCCACTCCCCCTGCTTGTGTTCCCTTTCTCGTTGTGTCTCTCTCTCTGTCAAATAAATAAAATCTTTAAAAAAAAAAAAAAAAGAAAGGATTGTGGTGTTTTTTGTTTTTGTTGGGTTTTTTTTTGTTTTGTTCTGTTTTTATTTTTTGACTAAGCTCTACACCAAATGTGGGGCTTGAACTTATGACCCAGAGATTAAGAGTCATGCTCTACTGATTGAGCCAGCCAGGCTACCCCCCACCCTACCCCCCGCCCCCCCAGAAAGGATTGTTTTTCTATAGGTGTACTTTGCTTAACTAAGCACTTTTTTTGGTGGTGGGGAGAAATAAGATGTGTTGATTAGATTTTTGTAAATCAAATATTTTTAAAACATTATAAAATTTTGTACCATCTCTGAACCCAACAAGTATTGTGCATACTTCTAATCTCTCTTCAATGATAACTTTAGAGCAGTGCTTCTTAAATGGGGGCAATTTTGAACCCCAGGGCACATTTGGTAATGTCTGGAAGCATTTTTAGTTGTGACAATTGCACTGGAGGGGAAGTTACTGCTGGCATCTAATGGGTGAAGCCTAGGGATTCTGCTAATTGTCTTATAGCAATGAACAGGACTGCTCCTCAAACAAACATTATCTGGTTCCAAATAACAACAGTGCCAAGGCTGAGAAACCCTGCTCTAGGATAACAAGCTTAGGCTAAAACTTACAGGAGAGAGGACAGCTTTACCTTATGGGGCCAAAATTTCATCTAGTGCCCAAGTAGTCCAAGCAGGGAAAGGAAGACCCAGAGGCCAAGTCTGACCTTGGGACACGCCTCCTTTTTTTACAGAAATCAAACACCAATTTACAAAGCCATTCAATCCCAGAAAGTCAACCCCCAGGAAGGTCAGCCAGGCCCATGGACCAGCGGGCTTTCCTGCTTTCTAGCGCCTTCCTTCCTTCTCTTTTCTTGTCTGTGTTTTTTTTTTTATTATTCCCTTCTTCTGCCTTATGCAAGAGGTGTTTTCTTCACTATATTACAAAATAGGTTTTGCATGCATTCAGGAAAGAAAAAGAATGTTTTAAATAGATGGCTATAGCAGCTTGTATAATGGTAGATTAAAGTTTTTTTGCTAAAAGCTTTTTCAGCAAAAGTCGTGGAGGGTGGAAAAGGTGTGAGTGTGAGGGGAGGAGCAGGATCATGACGTTTTCACCCAAGTAACCACAATCTGAGTGGAAGAAAATCACCCTAGCTGCTGAGTAGCAGGAGATAGAGGAGAGGAGTGTGATCTCTCTCTTCTCAGTTTCTTACTAGGTTTGGGAAAGCTTGGGAATGGGAGGGGATGTTAATATTTATGTTGCATTCAGTGTCACTTTGTATAGGAACAAAGAGCTGGGGGGGAGGGAAATTGGTTTAGATTTTACTGAAACCACATATGTACCCTTAGCAATGTGGTGTCCCCACTCCTCAATGACATGGGCGCCACAAGGGTATGAGCTCTGTTTTTTGCTCTTGTGACTATAAATACTACAAGAATAGCTCCCTTTCCTATTGTGGGCTTAAAGGCAGGTGCTGGGTTAAAAACTACATTCATTATCTCATTTAATCCTTAGGATACCTCTACAAGGTCTGTATTATTATATTCTGAGGAAGCAGGGCTCAGAGAGGTAAAGTAACATGCTCAAGGTCACGTAGCAGAGACAGGAAAGACACCAGGACTCCCCACAGCTGAGTTCTCAGGCCCCTTCCATGTGCCTGTCCTGCTGGGACCTAGGTTGCCTTTTGTGTTCTTTTTTTTTTTTTTTAAGATTTTATTTATTATTTATTTGACAAAGAGAGACACAGCGAGAGAGGGAACACAAGCAGGGGGAGCGGGAGAGGGAGAAGCAGGCTTTTCACAGCTTTTGATGAAAGACATATTGGTTGTGCTACTGAAGGCCCTTCCAAGAAGGAAGTGACTATTTATTTTTGGGGGGGGTTCTCCACTTTCTGTAATTTTATCAGGACCCAGTGTATGCTGGCAGTTTTGAATGGGGTTTCAGTATAAGCCCACAGAGAACAAAAAATAGACTTGGTCAGCAATGATGAAGCTTATTCCTTTTATGGAAAAGATGAGACATGAGAAATTAGAAGGCAAGAAATAATGCCAGTGTCAGAAAAGGAGACAAGAAAAA
Organism: Leptonychotes weddellii; assembly: GCF_054177405.1. Lineage (NCBI taxonomy): Eukaryota > Metazoa > Chordata > Mammalia > Carnivora > Phocidae > Leptonychotes > Leptonychotes weddellii. Next base: position 138,458,580 of record NC_138372.1, read on the forward strand.
GCGATGAACAGAAACAAGAAAGAAACAACAGAGAAAAATGTAGAAGAGAATGAACTGGTAGAAAAAGCCAGAGCCCTAACAGGAGAAACCTCCAGACCCTAACTCTAATGTGGCTCAGAGAACTGGAAAGAGGACCTCGGAGCAGGGAGAGGGGAGGCCTCCGCTAGTGAACCCAAGGCAGAGAATCCCGATTTATTTCTATTTTTTAATGATTGTAACTATTCCTGAAAGTCTAGTAAGAGCTTATATCTCCTCCCATGTGATACAACTATCTAAGTGATCTTCACAGTCCTTGACATCAGAAGGAGAATCTTTGGAAAGGAGCACCCACACTAGACAAGACTGTTAGGTGACAGATGGATCAGGAAGGGCCGTGACTGTGGGCATGGTGGGTTCTCCATGGGTCAGCACAAATCCTTGCTCACGAAAGTTAGCAGGGGAAAACACAAATAGGCAAATGCGAAACTTTACTAGATCTATTCAGAAATCTTTGCTCATGCCATGTAATAATACTCCTCAAAAATAGTCAAAAAGCAAGGGGTGAGGTCTCTTTTTAAGGACCGCTTCATTCATGATCATTTGAATGTATTTAACACCTGTCTTACAGGTTGAGGATTCTTGTCCATCCGTATATGGTGGCACCCACCACACCTGCTTTTTGACCACTCATTAACCTGGGAGAAGGAAAGGCAAAGAGATGTCACATGACTGTAACTCAGGTGGCTGCAAGTAGGTGGCAGTTGGCAGCCAGGTGGAAGGACCAGAAGATGAGTACACGTGGGCACTGGTAAGTGCTCCATATGGCCCACCACAACATGTCAAAGGCTCCTCTTCATGGTGGTATTTATGTACTCTCCTGAAGGCCTTACATCACACTGAGACCATTAAAGAAGCTCCTCACGTCCTCTAGAACCTTCACCATCTCACAGGAATGGGGATTAGCATGGTCTACTACAAAGTTATTTCAGGAAAACCAGGTATTTTCTTTCCTTTCATTCTCACAAAAGCTCTAGGAGTAAATGGAGACACAAAGTGGTCCAGTAATGTACTCTGGGTCTCCCTGCTAATAATCGCTGGGGTCAGAATTTGAACCCAGCCCTGACTTGTTGGAGTGCTTCTTACGCCCTCTGGCTGCTCTGTGGCATTCACATGAGGGCAGCTGCCGAGCACTGAGAGGGTGAAGAGCTGAGGATATAAAAGGGAGTCATTTATGGTTGTTTCACCCGTTTTATTTATTTTATTTATTTATTTTCCCTGAAAACGTCCTCCTCAAAATAAAAAAAAAAAAATGTTTTGCGTTGGCATGCTTAAAAAAAAATAAATTACAACTGAAGATGAGATATTCATAAGACTTTTCAGCTGTATCTTCCACAATATAAAAAAGTCTAAATGAGATCCTTACAGTGAATAATATCCTACACCCATCCGTCTAACTCTTCGTGTACTTCTCGATCTAGAACTGCCACGGCTGCCTTCTTTTCTTTTTCCAATGCATCATTGCAAGGAGCATCTAATCATTAGTCTCAAGAAATCAAATATTTGATGCTGTCCTATAAAAAATGTTCCTGGCTTTGTCACTGATCCAGGGGCTGGGGGGAAGGGTAATGACTAGACAAATTTATATTTTCTAGAGCGTTTACAGCCTACAACCAAAAATGCATCCTGGCAGGAAGTGCTTTAATTATTAAGATCAGCATATTGTTTGCCTTGCAGCCAGGCTCTGAGAAAAGTCTTCCCTTAGAGTCAGAGTAGGACTGGGGAAGGGAATCTGCTTAAGTAGCAATCCATCAAGCATTATCTTTCAAAATATTTACAGATTAACAGAGAGAGGTCACGGTTTCTGTGATATCAACACCCCAACGTATTTTTGGTTAGCTTGTTTCACGGAGAGTAGAAGACAGAAAGATTGTAGATATCAGGTATCAATGTGGGAGGCCCCCCAAAAGACAGGGAGAGGTGACTGGTTTGCTGACTGAACAGAACAGGGGCACAGTGGAGAAACAGAAAGGAGGGCTGCAGATTATCGCAATAGGATGCTCTTTGCAGGGCCCAAACTCGCTTCCTCGTGACATCATCAAGTTGGGTGTTCTCCAGAGCTACAGGAGATCCAAGAAAGGGAGAAGAAATATAAAAAGCTATTCATAGGAGAGCTGCTGTCTTCAAAAGAAAAGAATGCGTAGGATAAAACAATATCATTTAAAACCCTAGCAAATTGATAGGAGCGGTGTGGTCCTATATTTAGGGAGGCCACTTTTTAGTTCCTTAGTTTTAACATAACTGTACCTGACGAGGATGTTGTCTCCAAGTGGCCCTGAAGACTTTAAAGCGGGGTTTATGCGGCGACTCAAAGGTGGGGGGAGGGGAGCATTGCGCTGGGGCCTTGGGTTTAAGAGCTTTGCCTTTATCTTCAGTTGAAGAAGTACTATATGCTGGCTGACTGAACATAATTAAAAAAATTAAAAAGATAAAAAAGTAAAATAAAATATTGCATGATAAAAAAAAAAGTACGGTCACAGAAAAGCCTGATGGGATTAAAATAAAATGATCTTCATGCAACTTTGACTTAGTCCCATGACAAGCCGCACCAAGAGTTACGCATTCTAAATTAATATTTTATTTATTTATTTATTTATTTTTAAGATTTTATTTATTTATTTGAGAGAGAGAGAATGAGAGAGAGCACATGAGAGGGGTTAGGGTCAGAGGGAGAAGCAGACTCCCTGCGCAGCAGGGAGCCCAATGCGGGACTCGATCCAGGGACTCCAGGATCATGACCCGAGCCGAAGGCAGTCGCTTAACCAACTGAGCCACCCAGGCGCCCCTAAATTAATATTTTAATAAATTCTGCAATTGTCTAGCCTTATTTTATTGCATTATTATTATTACTTATATTATTATTTCTTAATGCATTGTATCTTCATATGTGTGTGTGCATTAAGAGCTTCGGTTTATTAAAAGTATGCATTTGAAAAAAATACCAAATATTTTTACCCTACCCATTTGAAAGTCTCCATCAAAAGAAAATTAGACCTGGATCTTCAAAGAATGAAAGCGACTCCAGCCTTTTTTAATCTCCCAGAGGTCTTGTCTAAAGCCAAGTGCCCTTGTGCCAGCTATCAATCAGGCAAAGACCTTGATAAATACAAGTAAAAAAAAAAAAAAGAAAAGGCTTCACGTTTATTTCCATTTGGAAGGTTGGGAGGAAATCAAAATGCTTACTGAGAAGCAGGAAGTAGTCAGAGTGCTGCTAGCTCCTGGGCCAGAAGGCATGTGCATGAATTATGGTGCTCCTGAATTTGTTTTAATTACAAAGCCCACATGGCCACTGATGTGGGGGGTAGGGCTTTAAATTTTGCAGGACAGGAAAAGCTTTTCAGGTGTTTTGTACAGACGTTTGGTCTGAGATTCTGCAAACACGCCCTCCTCCCAGCTCTGCTTCTGACACATCCACCCTCTAAAACACGAACAGGAATCTGCCTCTGTCTGTCAATACTTACAAGGGAAAATGCAACAATATGGTCTTTAGAAAGATAAAGACGTGTTGTCCCAAGAGAAATCCTCATTATTTCCAGATCCTCTGAGATGATTAAAACACAGCAATAAGTTTAAAAGACTCTTCTGGCAATGGTTTGCAAGAATAAGGAATATGAGAAGGTTACTTGTGTGTGTGGCAAAAACTGTATTTGGCGAGGCTTTCTCCTCCTTTCTTTCTTTCTCAGCCTTTTTCCTGAAAATGGGGGAGGGGTACTTCTTATAATTACGGGACACTTAATGGACACACAAGCTTTTTTATAGTATTGATGGCTTATTCTTAACTTGGCTCCATTCCTCATGAACTGGCAAACCCCTAAAAGATGCTATCAGCAGCTTGGAATTCCGGGTGTGTTAAAAAGTGCAAACAATTTAGAACAAAAATCAATCAGCACATTTATAATTAACAATGATTAACTTTAAAGGCAAACTATACCAAGCATAATAATTTTATGGCAAAACTAAATTACACATAATATCTTTCATATTCTTAAACAGGTTCTTTTTGACTTTTAGAGTATTAAAATTAACCACTGACCTTATTTTTTTTTTAAAGCCTCTACCCCCCCCTCTACTCTAAACCACTACACAATTTTCTCTCTAAAAGTAGATGAACTCCATTTCTCATGAATGCTACTTTTTTCCCCCGTGCCTTTGGTTCTTTTTGTTGGCAAGGAGTTTCAGCTTCTAGTGATCTTGTAAAAACTTGGCACCCTCAGGCAGCGGGGACAAACACGTGTCTAAGTCTCCCCTCTAGGTTTGGAGCCATCACAGGACCCACAGGGGGCTCTCTCTGATTTGTCCCTCGCTGCAGCCACATTCCGGGTGGATGCCAAGTAAATATTTGTTGACCAAAGTGTCCAAACGCAAGCCATTCTTGAGGTTCTCTGCGAGTATGCTTGTTATTTATTAAGCGCCCACAGTGGGTCAGAGAGTCAATGAATTTCAGAGCTGGAAGGGATTTTAACGGTGACCTGGTCCAACCCCTTCATTTTATAAACAAGGAAACAGATCCAGAGAGAAGGGTCCTGCCCAAGGTCAAACACCTCGTACTCGGCAGAGCTGGAAATGAAACTCCCAGCCCAGGCTCCTTCTGCTTTCCCTACGGGAGCATTATGCCTCTTCGGACCTGATCCTTGCCTGCTAAGGATTTGTAATTGAATTAATACCACATTTTTGAAGTTTTAGATATTTGCATAATGAGAATGATGGAGTTGGGATCTACTTTTGGGTTTAGGGGGAAACTGATGAGAAGACAGAAATAGCAGAAAAATGAGCACCCCTAACATAGATATTTTTAAAATGGATTTGGCTTTATTTATATTCCACTTTGTCCCCAAAAAGATGTTAAGAAGTTTTATTTTTATTTTATTTTTTTTTAAGATTTTATTTATTTATTTGAGAGAGAGAGAGAATGAGAGAGAGAGAGCATGAGGGGGGGAGGGTCAGAGGGAGAAGAAGACTCCCCGCCGAGCAGGGAGCCCGATGTGGGACTCGATCCCGGGACTCGATCCAGGGACTCCAGGATCATGACCTGAGCCGAAGGCAGTCGCCTAACCCACTGAGCCACCCAGGCACCCGATGTTAAGAAGTTTTAAAAGGGACATACAATATCACAGAATGAGACAAGTAAAGACGATACTATAAAACAAGTAAGAGAAACGACAGAAAAGAAATAAAGGAAGGGCGCCTGGGTGGCTCAGTGGGTTAAGCGACTGCCTTCGGCTCAGGTCATGATCCTGGAGTCCCGGGATCGAGTCCCGCATTGGGCTCCCTGCTCGGCGGGGAGTCTGCTTCTTTCTCTGACCCTCCCGACCCTCCCCCCTCTCATGCTATCTCTCTCTCAAATAAATAAATAAAATCTTTAAAAAAAAAAGAAAGAAAGGAAGTAAAGTAAGTTGGGAATTAGAGCGAGATTAGTGTACAAAGTACAGGTGATAAGGCTCAGATACTCGCTACATGGAGGCAACAGATTTGCTAAGCCTCCTCACGAGAAGCCGGAACTGTTACAAGATTCATAATTCCCAGATAAAAAACAAACCCAGCCCTGGACAAACACAACTCTTCTTACTAATGAGGCCAGAGAGAAGGTCCTCCCGTGTGTCCTCAGATATCCCAAAGTACATCGGGATAGACTGGAATTGGAATGACAGCCTTTCCGAGCCATTGGTGATCAGCCGGTCAACTCCCGCCCCAAGAACTAGAACAGAGACTTCTCAAGGTCACTTCCTGGCAAGGAGTATACTGGATTTGGAGAAGGAAGAAAGGATCCTGGTAATTTCCCTTCCATAGCAGACCTCAGGAGAAGGGCAGGATGCATCTTGTAAACACAGGTGCCCTTTTACCTGGCCGAGGAATCATTTTCCTCCTCTTTGAGTGCCCCGACACCAGAGAGCTGGCTGGAGCTGCAGCTCCCCAAAGTTGGCCCCCCTCCCCCTCAGTTTCGAAGATTTCCCAAGGGAGTTCTCTGAGGCCCCAGAAGGGACGGCCAAGGAGATGGAAGGAAGAACCTGGGGCCAGCTTCTAAAATAGCTGTTTATCCTGAATGGCTGGCAGGATTGGTTAAAAATGCAGAAATTACTGCTCTGGGTAGAAGGCAGAGGACCATTTAGAGCTCTAAATATCTGGTATATAATGGAAGGAGGCTGAATTACTTGGGGGGAGGGGAAAGGAGGGGAGAGAGAAGTTGACTAAAGGGACAATGGCGTCCATCGACCATTTCCCCCTTAGTGAAAACACCAAAGATGACACCTGGGTTCAAAGGTTGAGAGTAAAGGTGTATTTAGGTTACTTTGCAGTAGAGGCAGAAGGAAATCTATGTTACAAAAAGGTGATTTGTATTTTAGTTTTTATTTCTCATTTTGTTTTCTAGTCTAGCTAGGAAATTGCTATTGAGAACAATAAGTAGAACCTGAACCAGCTCAAATGTTTAGGCTGATATCCTACCACACAGGGGAAAAGGAATATATATGCAGATGGAACAAACACTTTTTTTTTCCTTCAGTTTTAAACTTCTTTTTGATCTTTATTACTATATCACATAATCATTGTGAAAAATGCAGGAAGTAAACTTTAAAGGAATAGAGGATAAGACCCCTGTAACCTCATCCATTTTAAGGTTCTGGTAAATTTCCTACCATCTTCATTCTTATGCATTATTTGTATACCTAATTATGATTCGATTAGGAAATTAATTTGAAAATCAATTTCAAGTTGCAAGACAGTTCTTGGATTCGCTTCTTGTCATCATTCTCTAAGCCCGGAAGATTGGATTTCCTCTGCAATAAGTCTGTAAGTTATGACTGTAAGGACTTGATTTATAGCAAATCTCTCAGAACTTAACCATCTAAGTGAGCAAGTCCTCTTCAAGGTGTCTTGGGAGTTAGTGACATAATATCACCACACGTTTATTTTAATGCTGCTGACTTAGCTCACAATATTTCTGGAATTTCTCCTGTGGAATTACTTTCTGAGCACTTTCTTTTGAACATTATCAGATTGACAAGTTCTCCCGCTTTGAGGATGAGTTTGATGTTTAGAAACTGCCAAAAATTATCAGAGGTCGGATCTGATGAATAAGGTATGTGATTCCACAAGCTGGGCAATATTGTTTTTGGTTAAAAACATGTTGGGGCACCTGGCTGACTCAGTCGGAAGAGCATGTGATTCTTGATTTCGGGGTTGTGAGTTCAAGCCCCATGTTAGATATAGAGATTATGTAATAATAAATTAATGTAAATATGTATGATTTTTTACAATCATACATTTTTACAATCATACAGATATGTAAATAAATAAATTAATAAACAAACATAAAAAAATACCAAGTCCTAAATCTAATGAAACGTTTTCTCATGTGGTGAAAAGATTTTGAAGTGGAAATCTTTTAGTAGAAGGGAGATTTACCCTCTCTCTATGAATCTTAATGAATTCTATAGTGTGGAGGGGAAAATTATCTCTGTAGGACCAATTTATTCCAGATTTTCTGACTTGTAATTACACTTTTGCTGGCCAAAACCTATTTGTTTTATAAACTCCATAATTCCATTCTCAATTTCTAGCAAAGCAAAAAGTATTCCATATTCAAATATATGAGAGTCACCAAGGCAAATTGTTCTTACCCAATTAATGAGCTAAAACTACACTTACCATTATCATTATCTTGAGATATAGGCTTCATGCTTTAATTATTCTGTTACTCATTTAATAATGTTCTTTCTATTCATTTCAGCCTGAACATTCTTTCCCTGGTTTCTACATCAATCTGGTAGCATAAAAGAGGAAATTAGATGGCCCTGTTTCTCAGTACAGATTGTTAATATTTCTGAAGGTTGCATACAGAATCATGTGTAGCTTTTTGAATTCTCAAGCTTGCATAGTATTTTAAGTACAAAGTACAACTCTACTTAGTGTTCTTTTATCATGTTTTTTCTATTTGACAGCAAAAGATTGCAAGTGTTTTTATCATTCAAGGATTTTAGTAAACATCTTGAAGAAGAGCCAACAATATTTCACTTTATACTTTTTTCCCTTTCAAATTCTTGTTTATTCCTGAGAAGTTGAGAAATAGAAATGGTGAAACCAGGGTGGGGGTCAGTGAATAGATATACATATATTAAAAAAAATTTTTTTTTGCTCTCTTGATATTCACTAGTTTTCTTATTCCTTGAACACTAGTCTCTTCTCTTCCACCTAAAAATGTTTTTCCTCTTTTGGTTTGGTCAATTCTGTAAAAGGAAAAAGAAAGTACTATCTGTGTATTAGGCAGCCATTTGAGTAAAAAAAAAGGATGTGGGCATAATTGTGTATACATATTGCTTGTAAAAATCGAATCTACAATATGTAGACTATTCCTGGAAATACAAAAAGACCTGGTAATATTGGTTGTCTCCAGGAAGAGAAATGGGGTGGCAGAGGGTGAGGAGGGAGGGCAACTTGATCACTCATCTTTTTTGAATCTTTTTAATTTTTGGACTATGAATAATGCTTTTATTAATTAAAAAAAAACCCAAAAAACAAAAACCAAAACAACAACAACAACAACAACAAAACAACCCTGCCAGTTTAAAAAAAAAAGAAAAGAAAAATCAAGGATGAAGAAAAAAAAAACTTTCTGTTGGTCTGAGTCTGGAACTTAGAGCAAAGATCCAAAGAAAATCATTGCCTTTCTTGCTAACTCCATCTCTACTAAAAGCCAACAGCTTTTAGCTCCTATTGATCAGATAAGAACTTAGAACTCACAAGGAGCAAATGCATTAAGTGTCCTCAAGCTGCCCCTAAATTCTGCAGGATCCTCAGTAGACAGCCGGGTGTCCTCCACAGAAAAGATGGAGGCCACCTCCTCTGGTTTCCTCATCACAGCCTTAGCCTGGACACGTGGTAAGTAAATATCTTTTAATCAATGTGTTCAAAACCATGTCCTTCTTGAAGTACTCTAGGAGTGTTCTTTGTCCTTTGCCATTCATTAAGTACCCATGTTTTTCTCACCTCTAGGCCTTCGAGCAGGTAGCCTCTCTTTGTCTAGGTAACTCTTACCAACATTTAAGGTCTTTCTTTCTTTCTTCTTCTTTCTTTCTTTCTTTCTTTCTTTCTTTCTTCTTTCTTTCTTTCTTTCCTTCATTCAAGATTTTATTTATTTATTTGAGAGAGAGAGAGGGAGTGAGCGAGAGAGAGAACACAAGCCGGGGTTGGGGACAGAGAGGTAGAGAAAGAAGCAGACTCCCTGCTGAGCAGGGAGCCTGACGTGGGGCTCAATCCCAGGATCATGACCTGAGCCAAAGGCAGATGCTCAACCAACTGAGCTACCCAGGTGCCTCTAAGGCCTTATTTCTTGAGCTCAATGAGACTTAGTGTCTGATTAGTACAGGCTGCCTCCTCCTTAAGTAGAAGGTGATTGTCTTTGACCTCCCTGCTTTGCATTTCCTCTGTCCCCCACACCCCACAGCCTAATTTAGGACTTTCTGCTTTTGCTCCTTGGTGTCTGGCAAAGCAAACATCTGTGGAATAAATAGATGAATAAATGAATGAATGAAAATCTTGTACACTTACCCTAACTTTACCTCCTAGCCACTATATCAGAGGATCTCTGTCTCTCCTGGGTCTCGGGGGCAGGGTAGGATTTTCCCAGGCCTTAGCAGTATAGTCCATATATGTCTGATCTCCGTAAACTGAGTGCCCATCAAGTTGAAGAATGCTGTTATCCTCTTGCCACATGATGGGTAGACACTATCTAAATTGGAGTTTCAGTAGACAACTTGGATGAAAAATAAAAATCTCAAGTCCCACCTCTCAGAAATGTTATTTCTTGTCCAGTACCATTGGGCTTATCTCTTTCAGGCTTATTTTCAACTGTTTGTTTATGAATAGCTATAATAGAAGCAAAGTTTTAGGTAAACAGTAATCTTTGAGAGCTAAACCATAAAAACCTTACTATTCTATGGGAAGTTGACTTACATAACATGCATATACTATAAAGTTGGAAGAACTGATGACAAAAATTATCCAAAAAGTTTTTGAAACACTGAAAAAAGTTGAAACTAAAAAAGATGAAGTTTGACAGGATTAAATTAAAGCTCTGCATTTAGATTAAAAAAAATCAATTGCACAAGCAGAGGGTGGGAGAAAGCAGGCTTGGAAGCTGTTCATATGGAGAAAGTCAGTTATAACTGACTTAAATGTTCAGCCAATGGTATGATGGTGTTACTTTAAGTTAATGCATTTAGATTACCTTAAAGACACCAAGGTTTGGACTCAGGAAGTAGAAGCCCCTTTTGCTCGCTCAAATCAGTCGGCTGTATCAAGGCTCCACCTTCTGAGAATATCTACAGACCAGAGCACATCTGGAGTAGTGATTTTCAAACTGTGGGTTGCCACCTATGAGTGAGTATAAAATCCACTTAGCAGACAGCAATGAGCCTTTCAAAAAGTAGAACTGGACACAATAGATTACTGTTTTCTGGAATTTCTGCTTCACTTACATCATGTATATTCGTACTGATGATATATAAAATGGATTTCTTTCTGTGGGTCGTAGTCAACGGAGTTCCAGAAACACTGATCTAGGGAAAGATACCCAGATGGTGAGAGGGATGGACACCTGGTTATTCAAGAAACAGTTGCAACAATCAGGAATGTTTAGCTTGAAAGGAGAGGACTACAGGATGACATAAGAGCTGTCTTCCAATAGTTGAAGGACTGTCATGAAGAGGAGAGAATGGCTTTGTTCTCTGTTATTTCAGGAGACAGGGGTTCAAGGGAGGGCGTTTTGAGATGATTACCCAGATAAGCTATCTGACAATTGGAGCTGTCCATCAATGGAACTGCAAAATAACACATTCTAAAAGTGCTTAAGCATAAGACAGGGGACCATCTGTCAGGGTTACTGTGGCAGAGATTCTTACATTGGAAGAGAGGTTGAATTAGACATCTCTGAATGTCCCTTTCAACTCAAAGATTTGACCATTCTATTTTCCCCCGTGGGTGTGTCTGAATTTCGTAAGTTACGTGCTTTAGATCAGGTGATTAATTCAGCCGACACTTGAAACTAATGCTTATCTTATATGCTTATCATATTCTGTGTCACACCATTTAATTTTTAGTCATGACGTAGCTATTATTTTACAGATGACATTACTAAGGTCATTTGGATACTTGGGGAGAAGTGAGATGGGACCGAGGCCTCCTGAATCTAGGCTTTCCACTTACCTGTGGCAGCCTCTCAACCCTGAATATCAGCACTGACATTGCTTGGGTTGCGACTCTGTTGGGTTCCCACCTCAGGATCTGTTCTCTTCTTGCTTGTAAGAGAACTTACAGTTTTTACCTGGCCATGACCACCTGCTGTAAACCCCATTGTCTTCCAAGCTCCCTTGCAGCTAGATATGGTTAACTGGACCCAATTATGTCCAAGTAATATGCATGGAAGGCAGTTTCTGGAAAACTTGCCAAAAAGACAGCTGCTATATGCCCTTGGCTCCTCGATCTCCTCCTTCTTCCCCTTCTCCTTCCTGTTGGGTGGATCTCAAACAGCCATCTTGAATTAGGAGGCGGAAACCATGTGCCAAGGATGGTGGAGCCTGGGTCCCTGAAACCATGCAATTGCCATAACAGCCCTAGAGTGGTTCTTTTATAGGATGAAAGAGAAGGAAACTTCTGTCTTCTTTAAGCCAATGTTATTTGTTTGTTATATGCAGTTGAAGCCAATCTCAATTGAGAAGCGCTGTCTTTCTCTCGCATGTGGACATTGGGCATCCTGACTTTATTTGCTGTAAACCTGACAGGATACCAGATCTTCTGAAGTTAGAATTTTGGCATCTTAACATCTTTCATAACAGGTGAACACCTAAAAATGAGCCAGTTTCTGTCTAGGTATTCCCAGGATTAAAATGGGGTATATTTGCAAGCAAATTGCTCTTCTAGTATATTAAATGCTTCCTTCCTTCCTTAGTAGCCCCAGTTAATGAGACTTCCAAAGCTTCCTGACTCAAACACTCAGAGAACTGGACCCACCCATCACCCTTCTCCCCTTCAGACATTTTTTGCAATAACAATAGTCCCCTTCCTCTTTTTCTAGTCTCAATTCATCCTTGCAATCAAACACGACCTTGGTTTGTCATCTTTTTCTCACCACTTAACTGCTATAAAATGGGGCTTTAGGTGACTAGGATTCTGGGCAGCACCGGATTTTAAAGAACACAGGAAACTTGTACAATCCTTTCCATTCTCTCAGGAAAAGGGGAGTTTGAGATGCTCCTTGCATGGTCATACAAACAGCTGGCTGAAAGAGTCTGTCAGAGTCCTTGTGCAAAGAACAAAGAATGATGTGTAAGACCTGAAGATGGAACTTTTCTATTTCTGCTGCTACTGTCTCTTTTCAGATTTGCAGCAACAAGTAGAATCTACTAGATCTTCCAGTCAATCTGATTCTATTCTATTGTAACTTACTCTTGTAACTTGAAATGACTATGATGTTTGAGGATAATAGACTTCTTGATTCCTGGTTCAGAGCTCTTCAGTAGTCCCTGGTGGTGGTACTTTGGAATAAATTTGATATACTGGAAGTTGATATCACACACACATGTCCTTCATAAAATTATACTGTTAGAACAGAGAAAACGTAATAGAAAGGCAAATCATTGTTTTGGGGCTGTGATTCCCATAGCAACCATTCTGATGATGCCATGAATTTGAAGGATTTATGGCATTATAGAGCTTTGATCTAAAATCTGAGGTTCTGCCAAGATTTCTTTTAAAAGTGCATTTTACTTAAGAGTAAAAAAAAAAATCCACATATTTAAATGATATTCTATGCATATACCATAGCAGAAAAAGAATTATAATCCACTGAATAGCATAGCTAAAAATGTTTATTTCAAAGACAATCCAGAGTCTCTGTAAGAAAGTTCCAAATTGGACTAAGAGTAGAATAAACATGGCTTTTGCAAAAGCATCTGGTGTGGTCCAGCAGAGCCACAGTGCCGCTCGAGGCAATCTCCATAGCCACATTGCACTTCCATTTAGTTTAATGCCTCAAAAATATATTTAAAAATCATGTTTAAGACTCATTCATAGTGAGGCATTAAAGAAATATTAGATCTCTAAAATCTGACTTTGTAACACATACTCTCACACTCACACCCTTCTCTCTTCCCCCACCCCCTCCTTTAAAGTGAACTACCAGGCTATCATACTCATAAGAAAAACAAAGGGAGAAACCTACTCAAGCAGAGTTGCTTCACTTTTCAGATCAAATCCTTTTGAAGAATTTTTCTTTCTTTCTTTTTTTAAGATTTTTATTTATTTATTTGCCAGAGAGAGAGAGCACAAGTGGGGGAGAGGGGCAAGGGGAGAAGCAGACCCCCTTACTGACCAGGAAGCCCTATGCGGGGCTCAATCCCAGGACCCTGGGATCATGACCTGAGTTGAAGGCAGACACTTAACTGACTGAGCCACCCAGGTGCCTAAGGATTTTTCTTTTTTTGGTGAATACCTTTAACATGAGAGAATGATGACAAAACCACAATAAAGATCCATAAAAGATGAAATGTGTCAAGTGGTTAGGACAGGAATTCTTTGGCTCCTATTTGGCATCCCCCTGTCACTTTGGACCACTCAGATTTCATACTGGCTCAGCTTCGCCAGCTCTAAAGGGGAAAGCAATACCTGCCTCTCGAAGACAGAAATACATTATTGTCTTGATTTAAAGGAAGTCCATCCTCACTACCACAAATGTGAGAACGAGAATCATTTTGAGCCTGAATAGCTCAGTTATTTAATTACAACAAAATCCTAGTGATACAGGATACACTGATGCTCATGGAAATAAAGTGGACTTCTGTGTAGTCTGCATGAAATCAACACAAGGACCAAATCTCGTTTAAATGAAATGCCTCTGAAATTCCTCAGCTTGAAAAACTTCACTTACAGGAGTTTGCTGACTAAGACACATTCTCTCCTGCCCCTTCAGAAGCCTACATTACTCATTCTCAGCCTTGCCCCTCCCAGGTGTCTCCACCCAACATGATCACCAAGTAAGGCAATCCCGCAAGTGAGTTTTCCTTCTATTTACTGGAATTATTTAGCGAACAGGAGGATTTTTAAAGCAATAGAGGGTTCCCTTTCCTTTTTGACACTCTTGACTCATCAGCCAGAGAGAGGTTTGGAAGCCTATAGAACAGTGGTTCTCAAATTTGGTGCACAGCAAAATTACTTGGGGAAATTTAAAAATACTGATGACCGATTTATGGGGTTGGCATCGGGATTTATTAAAGTTCCTCAGGTGCTTCTAACGTGTGTGTATTTTGGGCTGGGGGAGTTGGTGAGAATCACTATTAGCTCTTAAAATTTGTGCTCCTTTAATTCGAGAAGCCACAGTTGATAATAAAATTAGTTGTCACTAAATTGAGCACTCCCTGGGCCAAGCACTCTGCTAAGTGCTTCACATGCATGATGTCATTGTATCCTCCCCACAACTGTGTGTCAGGCCCTAGTGATAATCTTCATCATCAGTCTAATGCAGCAAATATTTATTGAACACCGCTGTTGTTCTGGGCACCACTGTGAAAACATAGATGAGTAAGACACGGTTCATGTCCTTGAAAAGTTAATGGTAACAGGGATTCATGACAACCATAATATAATGAAGAATGCTTTTCACGAGAGAGTTCAAATTACCAACAAGGTTCAGAGGAGGGAGTGCATACCTCAGATTGGGGGAGTCTAGGAAGGTGACACTGTAGGCTCAGCGGTGTGCTGGAACCAGCTCCTTTGGTCTCTGAGAACTGATAGTGAAATTTTCCGAAATTTTGTGACTCAGTTGAACTCAGGTTGGTTAGCTTGAAATTGGCCTTGGTGGGAGTATTAACACTATGAAAATTGGCAAAATGCTACAAATCCGGGCTCTTTCTGTTCACATAGCTTGTTGTTCAATATTTACTGACACACCACTGATGCATCTTAAAAGGTCTGTAGGATTTCATCCTGAAGAGGGGGCACGTGCCAGGTAGAAAGAAGAGTAGGATCGAAGACAAAGAACTGGGAGAGAATTCAAGCTTGCTCAAGTAAGAAAGAATAGTCTAGTTTGCTTGGAGTAAGATACATGTGGGAGATTCATTGGAATTACAGCTGAAAAGCTGAGGGAGGACTATGTTAATCAAGTCTAAAGCTTCCATGTAAAATGTCTAATAGAGTAGACACATAGTAGGTGCTTAGAAGAAGTGAACACTTTTTCCCCCTTTTCTTTCCCAAATAAAGTTCAAACTTTTGACATCTAAGGCTCTCTGCAAAAACCCTACGAAGGAGGTATTTTTTTTTAAATGATGAGACTGAGGATCAGAGAGATAAGAAATTGGGCAAGAACCACAATTAATCACTGAGTCTTCAGGCAGCAAAGTGAGGTGGATAATCACTCTGAGATGGTGACTGGGAGGATGGAGGTACCATCTACAGAAATGGGGAGTAGAGAATGAGGGGGGACTGACAGCAAAAGTGGAATTTAGGAGAGAAGTAGGGGCTAGAGGTACATGGTTGGAAGGCCACTACCCAGGGCTTGGTGAACAGGAGCCTCTCTTCCATTTCTTTCTTTCCTTTCTTCCTTTCTTTTTTTCCCTTCCTTCCTTTCTTCCTTCCTTCCTTCCTTCCTTCCTTCCTTCCTTCCTTCCTCTTCTTCTTCTTCGTTTCTTTCTTTCCTATTTATTTTTAATTTTTATTTTTTATTAACATATAATATATTATTTGTTTCAGGGGTACAGGTCTGTGATTCATTAGTCTCACACAATTCACAGCACTCACCAGAGCACGTACCCTCCCCAGTGTCCATCACCCAGCCACCGCATCCCTCCCACCCCCCTCTTTCTTTCTCCCCCTTTTCTTTCTTTCTTTCTTTCTTTCTTTCTTTCTTTCTTCTTCCTTTCTTTCTTTCTCTCTTTCTTTTTTAAAGGGTTATTTATTTATTTGAGAGAGAGAGAGCACGCGTGCAGGAACAGGAGTGGGGGGAGGGGCAGAGAGAGAATCCCTAAACTGTTTCCCTGCTGAGTGCGGAGCCTGAAGCAGGGCTCAATCTCAGGATCCTGAGATCATGACCTGAGCTGAAATCAAGAGTTGACCACTTAATCAACTGAGCCACCCAGACGTGCCCCCACCCCCCACTGCCCCACTTCTTAGGATCTATTGGGTGTGAAGGGCCCTGGTTTCTCTCATTCTCATTCCCCTCTTGGAGGCTGGGAGGCCCTTCACTTTAATCTGTAGCAATTTTAGGGATCATAGATCAACAGTGGCTCCCCAAAAGTACTAAGGATTCTGGGAACGGCACATAATATCCCTGGAGGTTTTGGCCAATCTCTGGAAGCTAGGATGCTTCTTGGGAGTATCGAGCTGTACCAGGCTCTTGAACTTTCAGACAGACTTCAGTTTTCAGGGTGGAAAAACTCTGAATCAAGTGTTTCTGTCTCTCAAAACCAGGAGAACCTGACCTTTGGCTAAGAGAATGAAGCAGATTTCCTGAATCCATCCCAGTTAGGCCTGACCACGTGAGGAGAGCTATCTGCTTCATCTCCCTGTAACTGGCCCATGGCAGACAGTCCACCCCAGCAAAACTCTATTAAGTTGAGCTTCAAGAATGGGTTTGAGGGTCAGAATAGTCTTTTTTAGAAGTAGCTATTCTGTTCACATCTCAGCACTGGTGGAAGGCCCAAATGGAGGATTCTCCTGCCACATCTTTTTTTTTCCCTAATTTTTTATTTTTATTTTTTTAAGATTTTATTTATTTATTTGACAGAGAGAGACACAGTGAGAGAGGGAACACAAGCAGGGGGAGTGGGAGAGGGAGAAGCAGGCTTCCTGCCAAGCAGGGAGCCCGATGCGGGGCTCGATTCCAGGCCCCTGGGATCATGACCTGAGACGAAGGCAGATGCTTAATGACTGATTTTTTAGAAGGTAGGCTCCACACCCAACATGGGGCTTGAACTCACAACCCCAAGATGAAGAGTCACATGCTCTACTGACTGAGCCAGCCAGGTGCTCCATCTCCTGCCACACCTTGAACAAACTCCTGAAGTACAAAGACTCTCCAGGTGTGGAGAGGCCTGCCTTCTTATAAAACCCTACATACTCTGAGGAACATCTTTTAATCCTAGATTGCATTTAAAAATTTCTGGGTACCGATTGTTCCAATTAAATTCTTCAATGTCAAAAGTTTCTTAAAATAAAACTCCTTAAAATAAACTAAATCGGCCATTCTGGATTCCAGCCAACATAAATCAAAGTACCTAACCAGATGGGGATTCTGTAAACTAAAGGTAAGAGCAGTTGTTCACAGCTTAGGGCCTGCTGAAAAAAGCAAAAGGCATGGGATAGGTCATTTTTCCTTTTCCAATTGTTTTTCGAAACGCAGGGCTACATCCCAATAAATGAATTGTGCTTCCTGCAGCACCTGTTCACAGAAACCCCAAAATATGCCTGTGACATTCTGAAAAAAGCTGTAGTCCAGTTAGCAGAACAACTGAATTTATTGAGAGTGAGAGAGGAATCCAGTAGCTGCTTGTCTAACCTGGGGAGAAGTGTGTGGGGTCCCTCACTCCAGTCGCCGTCAGCCTGAATGAGAGCATCAGCAGGATGCAACCTGACCTGAGCTAGCAAGCATGGTCCCGCTCACCGTGCCACCGAGACCTAGCGGGGTGCTTGCCACCAACAAGACGCAGCTCTGCTAGAAACGGTTCCCTGTACAACCACTGACCATACCACAAACAGCAACCCTGCATCAGGCCCTGAGTTCTTGTCTGGAGAGCAAAACAGAATTGTTTGGAAAGAAGGGCTTTCTAATAACCTAAGGAAAATGATGCCATCGTATATCTTGCTACCCTGCTGGGTGGGGATCCTCTGAGCTGTCAGCACCAATGCAGGAGAAGTGGGTGGGAAATGACCCAAGCCAAGGTCGAACACAGACAAGAACAGAGGCAAGTGTCCAAGCCTGGGCTGTGGAGCTGTCAGCACCACAGGGCATTGGACAAGGTCAATGTGGTGTCAACAGCCCGAGCTGCCAAGTGGGGACAGGGGTAGTTGGTTGGCGGACAGAAGGGGTAAAGAGGCCAACCAGGGAACAGGGAGACCCCTCTTCTTGCTTTTCCTGGCTCACCACTGAGCATCCCTTGGGCCTGGGCTCAGACCTCATTTTCTCCAGGCAGTCCCCAGGGCAGGGTCAAGTGCCCTCATTCACTCTCCTAAAGCCCTGTGAGTCTCCTACAGAGCACTTACAACTGAAGTGATTTATTGACGAGTAATTGTGCCGTCCTCCCTGCTAGAAAACTCGACAAGGTGGGCCTGGGTCACATCTGTCTTCTTCATGGCCCCATCTCCAGTATCCAGTGCCGTGAGTGGCCTGTTGTCAGCCCTTCGGACATCTTTTTGGGAGGAAGAAAAGATTAATAAAGGGCACACAGGAGAACAGAGGGCTGGAGGGAGGTGCACAGAGAGCTTGGTTCCGTTGGGGATCTCCTTTCTGAGAGCTGTGGGCAGGCTCGCCAGCGTGGGTGGGCATGGCTGACCCAGCCCAGCAGCTGACGCGCGTGGTCGACAGTCAAGGGCAGATGGTTGTGAAACCTGAAACACGAATCTCTCCTGGAAAAATGGTCTCATTTTATTTCTTGGCGTTCAGCTCTTGGTGAGGTTTTTTTTCTTTCTCCAGTGTTCTGAGATGAAAACGTGCTGTAACTTGAACTACAGATACTTCTCAAGGATGATGGTATGTTAAAAGAATGTAGTTAAAATGCTCATTAGGGATCATCTACAGTTGTGAAGAACAGGATAGAGGAACAGACTCCCTCACTCCTTGAATCTACCCAACAGGATATTACCAAAACAGGATGAACCTCTGAAAAAAAAAAAAAGCATTTATTATACCATTCAGACAAAATCTAATAAAAGACACCTGAAGGATACAGGCAAAGAAACAGTTCTAAGAAGACTGCATTTGACAGGCAGAGACGTTTAACAATAGCTTTGATACCCATAGAATTATTGTCGTTGGCTATCAGATCAGTGGCAGATGGGAAACCCAAGAGTGGAAAGGTGACTGGGACAATGGGTTTGGGACTATTAGCTGGGGAGGGGAGCAGTGCTCCTTACACTTTACCGTTCTCACAATTTACTGGGTTGAGTAGGTCTGGGTTGGGGGTCTGGATTCTGCTTTTTTAACCATCTCCCAAGCAATGTCCCTGCGGGTGGGTTTTGGACCACACCTTGAGTAGCAAGGCGGTAGAGCGCTCACTGCAAGAGGCTGTGTTGCTGTGGAGAAAAACGCGGGTGAAGACAGGGAACTCCTCGAGCGGAGACACCATCTTCAGGAATTCTGTTTTTCCCTGTAGTCTCTTGCACACATCCAGCACCCATGTCTTTCTGTTTTACTTAGATTCCTCGGGCTGCAAGAAATAAACAGTCACTCAACCTCATTCAAGGGCTGAAGTTGGTGGTGAAGAAACGGCAATGCAGTGAGGGTGATGGAGACTTCTGGAACACAGGATCTGTGGACCAGCCACGCCTTGAAGAGACTGGAACCCGATATCGTTGGGGAATCCGGGGCAGCTGGAGGGACCTCAGGGGCAGGGATTTGTGGAATTCGTCACCCTCTTGCTATTCCTCAAAGGGCTTTCCTCTGTCTCACAGCTTTTACCTCCCTGTATCTCCTCATGACTTCTGTTTGTTCGCAGGCTCCCCAGGGCCGCCTCTGACCCATGGCCCCTGTCAGCTTCCTGTCAGCATCTCTCCTGCTGAGGGCGGGGCCCCTCTCGTTCCTTCTTCAGGCTCCCGGGAGCGAGGACGGGACTGGCTGCCCTTGTGTCAGGCAGAACTAGTCACTTGGCTTCTCTTCCCTTGGGTCAGGTGTGCCTCAGGAAAAGGATGAACATGGAGATGACCAGGAAGTCTGCCCCGGCTGCTGGGGGCAGGTGCATGCTGTGTTCCAGTGTGTGTGTGTGTGTATGTGTGTGTGTGTGTGTGTGTGTGTGTGTGTTGGGGGGCATGGTGTTTGCCTTCTCCAGGAAACCCAGGGCTTGATTTCCAGCTTTTGTGGTCCCTGGAGAGTTACTTGCTCGTGGTTGCTCTCTGAGGCAAAAAATGTCTTTCCTCAGAAAAGCATTGGGAGACTTCCTATTTGGAAAGTTCTGGTCTGTTCTCCTGAAGGTGGGGGAAGGGTTGTTCATTTTGCAGTTTTTAAAGGGTTGATGGTTTTCTGAAGCCTTCACTGAGGCTAAACCCCGGATCCTTTCCCACCCCTGCTGCCTGTGGGGGATGATTGGCTTGGGGTCAGTTGGTCGCTGCTCCTTGTGGTGGGCTACGGGATGCGCACCCATGCATACGTGTACATGCATCATCCAGCCAGTCCTTCTATGAGTATTTATTGATCCTTCAATGTGCCAGGCACTAAAATCAGGCTTAGGGATACAGCAGTGAACAAAAAAGAACATCTCTGCCCTCATAGAGCTTACACTGTAGTGAGGGGAGGCAATGGATAAATATAACAAGAACGCAAATTCTACATTATCTTAAAATGTGGTATGTACTTTGAGGGAAAAGTTACCACAGAGTTTAGGGGTTAGGGAGTGCTGGTGAAGGGGAAAGATGGGTTGAGATCTTTAGTAGCGTTGGGAGGATAAGTGTCATTGAGGAGCTGATGGGCATAATAGCTTGCACATAGCATAATATTTCTGACCAGGAGCCAAGCCTAGGAGGAGGTAAGGGAAGTCTCGAGGATTTTGCAATATCCCTCAGGACAAGACACTAGAGGCACCTTGGAGTCTTGTGAAACCAGCCCTGAACACACAGGGAATAAACAATGGAGGAGTAAGAGTGTGACAAGTCAGGAATATTCCATGGCCATATACCAAGAATGGCCCAATGCAAATATTTTAGGCTCAGTGGCAGATTTGGGAAAGAAGGAAGAAGCAATAATATGGGAAATAGTAGCAAAACCAAGGTTCACTTTAGTGTATTATTCTTTCAACTTTTTTTGTACTTTTGAAAAATTCAAAATAGTTGGAAAAGTCTCAGCTGTTGACAGTGGTATTGTGGTTATGGAGGAAAATGGCTTTATTATTAGGAGGTAAAGTATTTAGGGGTAATATGTCATGAGGTCTGCAACTTTCTATCAAATGGTGCTTAAAAATATCTTACAGAGACAGAGATAAAACAAATATGGCCCAATGTTGTCAATTGCGGATCACGCTAAAGAATGTACTGTAATGCACCATTCTAGCAACTTTCCTATAGATTTGAAATTTTTCAAAGTAAAAGGTTAGATTTCACACTTACGTATTTACTCAAGATAAATGAAAATATATGACTATACATAGATTTGTACGTGAATGTTTATAGCAACATTATTTATCATTGTTCCAAACTGGAAACAATAACAGTGTCCATCAATTGTTAAGGGTTAAACAAAATGTGGCATTTCTATGCAGTGGAATACAACTCAGCAACGAAGGAGAAACTACTGATATTTATGCTACTGGGTGGATCAACGTCAGAATATTATGCTATGTGAAGGAAGCTAGAAGCAAAAGACTATGTATTAGGTAATTTCATTTATGTGAACCATCCAGAAAGGGAAAAGGGAATACAGATCAGAGATTGCCTGGGGCTGCACTGAAAGTGGGGATTGACTGCAAACAAGTATGAGAGAACCTTCTGGGGTGATGGAAATGTTCTAAAACTGGTCTGTGGTGATGACTGCTCAACTCTATACATTCACTAAAAATTCTCACATTGTAAGCTTATAGTGGGTAAATTTTGTGGCAGGTAAGTGATGCCTTTATAAAGGTGTTGAAAACAAAGTTAAGAAAAACCTTGAAGTTCATTTCTCTACCTGGGAATCTGATGGTGAGACTTTATTCATTCAACAGATATTTTTTTGAGTCCTATTATGTGCCAGGTACTGTGTGCTGAACCCTGGGGGTATGGTTTCGCGGTGTGATAAGCTTTATGAGCTATCTGTTGGGCCCATTTTCTAGGAGACCTGCCTGGGGTTAGAGGCATGGACTCCATAAGCTGTATCTCCTTTGCTGCTTGCTTTGTTTCAGTTCTACTGAAAGCAAAGCCTGAGATGAATGTGAGTTATTTATTTGGCAGGTGTAGTGGGTAAAATGGTGGCCTCAAAAAGATCTACTGGCATCCCAGGCTTCACAACCTGTGAATGTGACATTTGGAAAAAGAATCTTTGCAGATGTGATTAACTTAAAGATCTCAAGATGTGAAATCATCCTGGATTACTTGGGTGAGTCTTAAATCAACAACTAGTGTCCTTAGAAGAGACAGAAGAGGGGAAGACATGGACAGAGGAGGAGAAAGCCATGTGGGGACGGGGACAGAGACGGGGACAGGGATGCAGCCAGAAGCCAAGGGACACCTGGAGCCTCCAGAAGCTGGAAGAGGCAAAGGAGGATTCTCTTCTAGAACCTTCAGAGGGAGTGCAGCCACCACCTTGGCTGTGGACTCGTGGTCTAGAACAGGGAGACAGTGAATTTCTGTCATTTTAAGCCACTGAGGGTGTTGTGATTTGTTCTGACAGCCTAGTAAATAAATCCAGCAGGTGACTGTAGGTGAGGGAGTGAGGAGGTGAGACACAGAAGGGAGGCAAGCAAATCAAGGGAATGTAAAGTAGTGCATCTCTGCCCTGGGGGCCCTTCCGAGAAACAGTGAAGAAGGGGTAAGAAGGCTTGGGCATCCACCAAGCCCACTCCTTGCTGGTTAAAGGTAGCTCAGTATTATTAATATCGTTTATTAATAGTTAATGGAAGGTTCTCATGTTCCCATTACAGTTGTCTTACGTGTGAGCTCTACAATCCTACCCTGAATCAACCATCTCCTTGCACATATGCCAGAAATGCTGCCAGATGCTTCATGTGGAGCCCGGAGCTCCTGACTTCAGCCCTCGTGGCGCCCAGCTTAGTGTGGAGACACAGCAGGTGAACTTTTGGGGTTCTCACTCCCCTTCCCTGTTGCTCCTCCTGCCTCTGGGTCCCAGTTGTAGTCACTGCCAAGCAGTGCTTCCTGCAGCTTTTGCTTTTGCCTGCCTGTACTTTTTTGCTCCCAGAGAGCGATGGTCTTTTTTTGTGTCTTCTCGTTTCTCTCAGTGGAAGCCTGCAGTGCTCTTGGCCAAGACTGGGTGGGGAGCTCTCAGTGCCCAGCTGTATCATTTGATAAATCTCCCAGCATCAGACTTGATATTTTATATATAGCTTTGCTGACTGGTCGCCTGGTCACCAACCCCCCCACCCACCCCCAATGGGGGCTCCAGGGTACCATTTATCACAGAATACATGTGCATATTGGAAATGAAAAAAGAAAATGTATCTGGTCATATTAAAACTCAGCTCCTCCTTCTTGGGTTGGGGAAGCTCCGGGAAATGGCATGTCTTTGCTTGTGGGTTCTCCCCCGGGCCTCTTGGGTATGATCCTGGCTGTGGCCTTCCTCTTTGCTTGGCTGTTTACCTCTCCTATGATTTGAAACCAGGATGGAAGAGCATCCAGAGGACTAAGGTAATTTAGTTACTAGCCGTCTTTGGCTTGAATCCTTCTGGCACCTTCTGACAAGCCGAAATAGCATCTGCACTAATGGCATTATCTTAGCTGGAAGAAGTGATTTTTTCAAATGCTCTAACAATAATAGCTCCCATCTACTGAGTGTTGGCCATACGCTAGGCTCTGTGATAACTGCTCGGCATTCTTTATCAATTTTAATCCTCACAACAACCTTCTAAAGTCATTCCTTTATCATCCTCACCTCACAGGTGGGGAAACTGAGATGTGGGGAGTTCAAGCCCATGTCTGGAGCTGCATGGAGGGAGGAGCTAAAATTCAAGCTGAGGTCTGTCTGACTTCAGAACACGTGTGTTGAACCTTCCAGTTGTGTGGCCTTAGATCACAAAACCCCTCGTCTTTTGTTCCTTCTCAGAGAGAGTTAAATGGAGACACTGAGAAAGCAACCGCTTCTGAAAGTGTCCTTAGGAAACCCCAGTGTCAGGAGCCAGGTCCATCAGAGTCGTGCAAATAAAGCAATGGGATGCTGGCCAGCCCGAGAGTGGCCTTTTGCTGTGCAGGAAGACAGTATTGCCTCTAAATGGAGATTTGCTGCAATGGGCACTGGAAGGAGAGAGTGAACGCTTTGGACCACGGAGATGGAGGGGGATCGAGGCCTGAGCATCGCAAGGACCATTCAGGGCAGCAAATGAGAATGAAGCTCGAAGCATAGGAGCCTGGTATTCTTGGGGGCATGGGAAGAGATGGGTGGACTGTTGGCATTCAAGGCCCCATGATATGGGGTCACTGGTGCACGGGGTGTCAGTGAAACAGTGGTAACCTGACCCCTCATTTGGTCAGATGGGAAGGCATCCATTGTGAGAATTCTGGCCCAGCATGTTCTCTGCCTGAAGTGTGGCTTGGCCTCCTGTCTCTCCTGGATGTCTGGCTTTTATCACAGGAATAGAGGAGAAAAATAAATTGGGTATATGGATAACATTTAAGTGACTCTGAAAAGTTTTGTGGCAACATGGACCTGTTTCAAGAATTATTTTTAACTGCAGACATTTGGTCCCAGTGGGAAATAAAACTTAAAAGGACAGTTATAATTAGGTCACATTTTGAGAAACTTATTACATTTTGCTGTATGTCCCATGAGTAGTGTATCTTAAATGATTTCAGTATTTAGATTCAATCATGGTGCAGAATTCCATTTTTCTATGTGATAATGGGAAGCATCCAAGAGAAATTATGATAGCAGTATTAGACGAAAGCAAAGACAGGAATAAATTTAATTTGGGAGAGAAGAGAGAGAAATTTCATATAATTTGTCTCCTTACTCCCCTCTCTGCCTTTTCTCCCTGGCTGCATCCTAAAATAGTGTCTACGGAGGGAGCCTGGATCATTCCATCTGTATTCCCCATTAAATGCCCCTTTATTTCTGCTCAGGGCGCAAATGTGACTAAAGATGACCGTGTCATTTCTCAAGTACAGCATAGTGAAGCAATTTAGTGGAGAAAGGCTGGTATCTCATTGGAAGCAAGAAAATAAACATTAACTGCAGCTGTAATAATGTTTCTATGATCTCTGTACAGGTTTCAGAGCAAGGCCCCACGGGAGACTGTTTATAGGACCCTTGGGAGTGAGGCTGGTGGGAAAGAGGAAGAAAGGTTGAAGGTGGGGTAAGGGCATGACAGTGGCAAAAATAGGGGTCATACCACCCTTCCGTGAAAGATGTCCCACGAGAACTTTATTAGAGCAGAGACTGGCAGAACCCAAGGGCCCTTGGCTCTGTGTTCTATAGACAAATGATGAGATCTGATCAATCTCTTTTCCCAAAATCATCCCATGCACCTGTGAAATTTAAAAAAGGAACACTAAAATTTATCTACATAGTAGTGAATTAAAATGGGCCAGAGATGTTTTCCTCTGCTGACGAATATGTAATATATTCTTACAGCTAAGTATCTGCCCACAGAAATGATTTTACTAGATTCCCTTTAACCCTTTTTAATATAAAAGGTTTCATAAAATCTCTATTCTTTACCCTTCAACTGGGATTAAATCATGATTTGCCTTGGATGAGGGTGTGTGTGGCTATTTACCAGGTTAAATAGATTGGATTGTGTAGAGCGAGCAGAGGTATGTGTACCAAAATACTCCTTGCATTTGTTTAGGGAAAAATGGCACAGTGGGTCCTCTCCCTGACTGGAGAAAGTGTGAGGAGTCAGCAGCCTTGGTAACCAGCTATATGAGGGTAAGTGGCAGCCATTCATGATGCAATGGCCATGGTGACAGATAACTCATACTGAGCGTCCTCTCCTCTAGGCAGATCAACATGTCTGCTGCTTCTTGCCTCATTGGCCCTCCAGCTTGTACCTATTCTTTTTTTTTTTTTTTATTTGAGACAGAGAGAATGAGAGACAGAGAGCATGAGAGGGAGGAGGGTCAGAGGGAGAAGCAGACTCCCTGCCGAGCAGGGAGCCCGATGCGGGACTCGATCCCGGGACTCCAGGATCATGACCTGAGCCGAAGGCAGTCGCTTAACCAACTGAGCCACCCAGGCGCCCTTTTTTTTTTTTTTTTTTCCTATTCTTCTATACAGAAGTCAGAAAGTGTATTTTGCTGACACAGAACATATACTGGGGAAGATCAGTAGAAAAAAATACTCAGGGATCATCAGTTAATGAGCCTTTCTATCTTCCATGTCCAATAGTCCCACTGACCTGGTGTCCAGGCAACTCCAGCCCACTCTTTTCCATGCCATTCTAAGAGACGGCCTTTCCCCTCTAGATTTTCCTATCTGACAGATATTCCTATGATCTGATAGACTATTCTGTTATTAGTTAGTGATGGATGTGTTACAACTTCCAGAATATACACCAACACCTTAACCTAGGTATCACTAACTCCTGTGCTTAAAGGAGCCAGGCAAGTAATATGAGTGGGCACAGGTCCAGTGGGGACTAACAGAACTGTAGAAAAGATGCCGCTTCATAATATGGGTATTATGCCAGAATTTCCAATTTTTTAAGAGAGAGTTTGGGAATCTGAATTTTTATATGATCTCCTAATATTCAAATGTTGGGTAATCAATTCAAAAATTAAATAACTCTTGTAGTCTAAAGAAACAAAATGTGCATGCATGTGCGTGCACATGTGCTCACACACACACACACACACACACACAGATGTTCTAGACTCCATGGTAGAAAATATCTTGGCACACCAAACTATTGTCAGTGATTACCTCTGGGAACAGGCGTGGGAGTATATGGGGACTTTTACATTTTTCTCAGTATACTTTTATAGTGTTTGAGTTTTTGACAATGAGAACACATTTATATATTGCTTAGGTAGTTATTTAAAAAAATCAACAGCTGAAAAAACACAAGAGAGACTGGATTTAGGAGTTGGAAGACTCCAACATTTGAGAATGACTAGAGACTTATGTTTAACATGGCAGATTGATTGCATGAAAGACAGAAACCAAATAAAAAAAGGAACTTGAAGGAATAGGAAAAAAGTCAGGGAGCAGAAATAATCAAAAGCACTGTCAAATTATGAAAAAGAACAGGATCCTATAAAAATCAGAGAACAAGAAAGAGCACTTAGAAATTAAAAGTGCAGTGATGTGGGGCACCTGGGTGGCTCAGTTGTTTGAGAGTCTGATTCTTGGTTTTGGCTTAGGTCATGATCTCAGGGTCATAAAGATCAAGCCCTGTGTCAGGCTCCACACTGAGCATGGAGCCTGCTTAAGATTCTCTCTCTCCTTCTCTCTCTGCCCCTCCCCCAGTTTGTATGCTCTTTCTCTCAAAAAATAAAATAAAAAATAAATAAATAAATAAAAGTGCAGTGGTGGAATAACATTCAATAGAAAGGTTAGTAGATGAAATTAATGAAATCTCATAGAAAGGAAATGGAAGATACAGATTTGGAAAGTAGGAGAGAAACAATATGAAATGAAGAGTATTGATTCAAGAGTCCCACATTCAACTGATAGCATATTCAGAAAGAAAGAACAGAGAAAACTGAAGAAAGAAAATTACCTAAGAAATAATTCAAGAAATCCCATGGAATGCCCAAACACAAAAATAATTGTAAAATAAAACGTCACATCGAGGCACATCATCATGAAAGTTCATGGGACGCCTGGGTGACTCATTTGTTAAGCGTCTGCCTTCAGCTCAGGTCATGATCCCAGCCTTCTGGTATCGAGCCCTGCATCAGGCTCCCTGCTCAGTGGGGAGCCTGCTTCTCCCTCTCCCACTCCCCCTGCTTGTGTTCCCTCTCTCGCTGTCTCTGTCAAATAAATAAATAAAATCTTAAAAAAAAAAAAATTTCAGGACACCAGGAATTAAGAGAAGATTCCAGAGAGGTTTCCTGAGAGAAAAAATAAACCACAGCAAAGGACTAGAAACAGGATGACATCAGACTTCTCAATAGCAACACTGGATGCTGGAAGGAAATGGAACATTTGGAAAAAGTATTTCTGAACTGATCTATAAAGCCAAACTAACACCAAATGTGAAGGTATAATGAAAACATTTTCAGACATTCAGAACCTCAAATTTTTTCTACGTACTCTTTCTTAAGGATCTTCTAGAGAATGTATTTTACTAAAATAAGTGAGAAAATCTAGGAGACTCGGGATCCAGACCACATGATGAATGGATCCAACACATGAGTTCGAGTGAACAAAAGAAAGTCTCAGGATGACAGTGAAGACAGGTCTTAAGATGGCTCTCTGCAGCAGGACTAGAGGGAAACAAGTGCATACAGCAGAAGAATGAAGGGGAAAATTCTAGGAAAAAAAAGAATTGTAAAGGATCTCAGATTTATGATACATAGAGTACTGCGGGGATAAATTGTTGATAAATACACTAAAAATGGTCAAATGAAAGTGAAATGGCCAAATGAAAAACAAAGCAGTTATTAACTTCAGGAAAAAAATTAAAATGGTCAAGAAAGGGGTGCCTGGGTGGCTCAGTCGGTTGGGCAGCTGACTCTTGATTTTGGCTCAGGTCATGATCTTAGGGTCCTGGGATCAAGTCCTGTGTTGGGCTCCCTGCTCAGCGAGGAGTCTGCTTGAGGATTCTCTCTCTCCCTCTCCCTCTTCCCCCACCCCACTCATGCTCTCTCTCTCTCTCTCAAATGAATAAATCTTTAAAAAATAAAATAAAATGTTCAAGAAAGGAATTTTAATAATTCTATACCTATGTCTCAACTGTAAGCAATATCTACATAGTCATAATACTCAAATATGAACTATGAATTTAACAAAAAATTGTAATGTAACCATTTGGGAAAATGAAGGTGAATGCTGAATAGCTCTGTGTGTGCATAAGGGGTGGAGGATATATAATAGAGCTTAATACTTCCCTTCTATAGTAGAAAATCAGTAGATAATGCTTAAATTAAAAATTGAGAAATAATATTAACATTTTAAAAGAGACATATACAGGTAAATATCTGAAAAATCAATTAACAGATTTTAAAAATTCTGGTAATTGAGAATTGGGGATGGGGTTAGGGTGGAGCATGGGATGGATTTTTTTTTTTAAGTAAACTTTTGACATTTTTTAAAAACTAGTCACTGGGGTGTTTCTAATGTTCTGCTAATACCAACAATGCTGAAGTGAATAACTTTATACATATGTTATTTCATTTGTGTGCACATAAATAAGCTGTGGGATAACTTTGCAGAGGTCAGAGGGCAAATGCATTTATACTATTGATAGATAATGCCTAATTGTTCTCCCACAGGGTTTGTAGCATCTTATTCTCCCACCAGAATTGTGTAAAAGTGGTTATTTTCTCACAGTGTTGTCAAACTTTTGAGTTTTTTTTTTTTTAGTCTGATGGGTGTCAGTCTGTTCTCATTATGAGTAAGGTTAAGAATCTTTTATATGTTCAAATTGTGAAGATGTCAATGCTACCTAGAGCAATCTACACATTCAATGCAATCCCTATCAAAATACCATTCACTTTTTTCAAAGAAATGGAACAAATAATCCTAAAATTTGTATGGAACCAGAAAAGACCCCGAATAGCACGAGGAATGTTGAAAAA
>NC_138372.1:138488689-138584265 GCF_054177405.1 Leptonychotes weddellii
GTATCTTTTTCTTCTTGATTTCTACGAGTTCTTTACCTTTTAGGGAAATTAATCCTTTGTATTGCAATTTTATTCTTCAGTTTGTCATTTGTCTTTGCTATTATTTTCTGCTAAGTTTTTGACTGATATGTAGTCATATTTAGAAATATTTTCTTTGATAGATTCTGGATGGTGAGTCATAATTAGCAGGGTCCTTTACATGCAAAGATTATAAAGTAATTCATCTATGTTCTCTCCTAGTGAAAATTTAAGGTGTTTTTTTTTAAAATTTTTTTACATTCTTTGATCCATTTAGAATTTATCCTATATATTGATCCAGCTTCATCTTTTCCAGATGGCTACCCAGTTGTCCCAACTCTAGGGGGTATAGCTCAGTGGTAGAGCATTTGACTGCAGTTGTCCCAACTCTATTTATTATTTGACCCTCACATTTAAGTACATATATTACCTTGATTTAAAAAAAAAAAAAGTAATCAGAAAAAGAGAAGGCAGGGGGCAGAGAAGTCCTCCTGATGGGCTGAACTGAAAAGGGAAAGGGAGGAAGTGGGAAGGTCACATCCTCTTTCCTGGCCTCTGTGTCCCTACATGGCCATTCGGATGGCCATCTATATAGCGATGTCCCACCCTGTGACTGTTTTTTCAGAGGGGATACTTGACTGCAGTGAGGGGCTCGCTACCGTGAGGCTGGCCAAGTCAGACTCTGGAAGGATGAGTTGAACTTCAGACTCTGGGAGGGATGATAGCAGGAGCCACTCCAGGAAATTCCCTGTCACAGGATGACTCAGCTCTAACTGCCTTCCTGCTATGAAGACACTTAGGGTTCCAATCCTTGGGAGAGATAATTTGATGGACCCAACTTGGTCACTTGTCCATCCCTGTCCAAGTCCAGGGGTTAGCCATCCACCACCACCAAGTGCGTGGGGGTGGGATGGGGCAGCATCTCCAAAGGAAGAGGTGCTGGGCAATGAAACCAAACAAAGCCCCCACAGCGGCTGTCCACAACATTTGCAAAAATAGTAACAAAAATAGCAGCTATTTGTGGACTACTGCTATAGGCTGGGAACCATGTTAGGTATTTTCTCACTTATCTCTCCCTTGCTGTGTGAGGTTGACAGGTGAGGAAACCAGGGCTAAGGGACTTCCCTGACACAGTAAATGACATCACCAGGATACAAACTTGGGTGTATCCACCCCCATCCAATCTCTGCCTTTTAACCCTTCAGGGACTGCCCTCTGAGCAAGAATAAATGCTCTCTTTGGTATAAGTCAACTTCTGCACTCTATGCTGCTGTCAGCCTCCATGGGCTTTGGATATGGCTATAGATGATTGTTCGGACACCCAGGGGGCTCCTTGATGTTCTCATCAGTTATCCTGGTGCTTGTTGCCTGCTCTCATGGTAAGCACCCCGTGTCTACAGCACCTCCAGGAGCAGAGCTTTCTCATTCATTCTTTCCTCACGGCCATCTTTGGGTAGGTCATGTGGGCTGGACTGCTGACCCTGTCAGGGAACCATCTCTTGCTGCATGTGCAGGTCTCCCTCAGACCCGGAACCCCTTTCTGGGCTCTCTTGTGCCCCTCAACCTCTCTTCCCTTGGGATAGGGTCCCTCGTCATGGGTATTAGCCGCCCACCACCACCAAGTGTGTGGGGGTGGGATGGGGCAGCATCTCCAAAGGAAGAGGTGCTGGGCAATGAAACCAAACAAAGCCCCCACAGCGGGGGAGGGGGGGGCTGGGCAATGAAACCAAACAAAGCCACCAAACAGCCCATGTTCCAGTGGAATAGATGCCACATTGTCTAGATCATAACTGCCCCTTGAAGAGGATTCACACATACCTCTGCAAATACCCCTGCCCTTCCACCTGCCCTGGGGCCCCTCTAGCCTAAATTAGAACTGGGTGCCTCCATAGACCCCTCCGGCACCCGGCCTACACTGCTTCATCCCTACCTCCACCAGCCCGAGGTACCCTGTTGGCAAGGGTCTCCTGAGAAATTCTACATGGCCTGTAGTGTGCTGACCCCCTTTTAGCCACACATAAGCCTGGAATGTCTTCTCCTTCCTGCTCCCTCCTTTTATGTTTCAGAAAACTTCAAAATTCTGCCATTCCCTGGGCTGGGTGGCTTTCGTTGGGTGTGGTCTGGAGCTTACCTTCAGTTGTTGAAACACCACAATCCATTAAGCACTGAAAGTACACAGTCAACATTGCAAAAGTACTGCTCCTCCAAATGGGTTCTCTTCAGGATTGAGTGGCTCACCTGTCTTTCCCCCTTGGGTGCAGTGTGTTGTATGCACATGCTGCCTGCAGCTTATCTCAGGGTGACACAGAAGCTCCCCCTGAACAGCCATGAAGGTCACCTGCAGCTGGGGATGGCCACAGGAACACCTCCTCCTATGTGATCTGGGGGAAGGGAATGTTGGCAGTTCTCAGGGGCTGCAGAGAAACTTCTCTCCCCATCCTTGTAGTCATAAGGGAACATGGTGACAACCACCAGGATTCACATGGCTTATGTGGTCATATGGTGGACTATGAGGCCATGCACAAAATGGTCTCATTACCTCTCCAAATCACTGCCTGCCCCACTCTGTCTTCTCAGTGAGGACAAGTCTGATGACTCTATTCAGAATATAACTTGACTCTAGGATTCTGGAGCTCTCTTCTCCCGATCCTTTTTTCACCAGACCACTGAAATCTGCAGCACACTACAAAATGTCCTTGTTATGCTTGTCGTTTCTTTTCTATCTCTCTTCACTAGAATTTAATTTGACAAGGGCAGGCAGGAACGTTGGTCTGTTTTGTCCTGGATGTGTCCCAACCTTCTAGAACAGTGTGGGCACACAGTGGGTACTCAATAAATACTTGTTAAATGAATGAATAATTTACTCCTAACTGTGGTGGCTTTAAAATGTGTTCATTAATACTCTGGGGGTATTAATGACACTGCTCACTTCCAAAGTTGAGCTAATTCCCTCCCCAACTGAGGGACTGACTCCCTTCTAATGAATCAGATGTGACTTCTAAGGCTGAGTCAGAGGAAGGACAACTTTCCGCTGGCTCTCTCTCATGGGTCACTCACCCTGGGGGAGTCAGTGGCCTTGCTGTGAAGACATTCAAATAGCCTGAGAGGCCCACGTGGGGAGAAAGCGAGGCTTCCACCGATGACAGCACCAACCTGCCAGCCATGTGAGCGAGCCATCTCGGAAGCAGGCTGTCCAGGAGAAGGCGGCCCCAGCCAACATCGTGGCTCTAACCTTAGGAGAGACCCCCAAGTCAGAACTACCCAGCTAAGGCACATAGAATTCCTCACCCACAGATACTGTGAAGATAATAAATATTTACTATTGTGTTATCCCCTATGGTTTGGGGATAATTTCCTATGCAGCAATAGAGAACTAACACACTTTCAAGGTCACCTAGCGCATTTGAAATATGATTTGCTTTATAAAAACTCCATCCAGCCCCAACTTGATAAGAAAGCAATGCTGTATAAAGTGAGGGATGCCACAACCTAAATGGAGGTTGTGGAGGTTTGATGGAGAGAGAAGAGGCCTGGGGACATAAAATAGAAAAAAGACCTGTCAGATGGTCTCCAATCTGGCACTTACCCTGGGAAAAATCATTTCAAGGCAGTGAGTCCCCAGGAGAAGCACGTATTTGCCAGGAAGTTGGTACAAAGCCTGGAGCCCTAACCCAGTGGCACGTGCTGGGGGGAAACACTTGTGGGCTGCTCGCAGAGCCCGTGGTCCCATTGTTGGTGTACTCGCGGTGTGGTGGTGGGGAAGTGCAGGGGGGGAGGTGGGGGGTGAGGAGGTGGACCTGGGGGGAGGGCTGCGGAGCGGGGAGGGGGGCCTGCCCACCCTTCCCTGATCTGGACTCCACAAAGGCTGCGGCCTGTTGTTGCTGCCTTCCCCAAACTGCAGAGTGACCGTAAGTTATATCCCTGAGCGGTGGGACAGCCAGCACAGTCCACTGTTAAAGATGCTCATTAATCCCAACAGGATACACAAGATAGAAAAGAACCCACTCGGAGAGCTGCTGTGTCCCGAATCCTCACCGGCTTGGCCAGAGCCATCTGCCAGGGCTCTGTAGCACGTTTCCTTTTAGTCCGTGAATGGTGCCAGATGGAGGCTCTGGGGGCTTCCTGCCTCCCACCCTTCTGCCACCAGGGATCACCAGCCATGGCCTGATGACTTGATCTGACAGAGGCGTTCGGTCCCCGGGGCCCACTCCTGCTCTTGGTGTTGGCCCCTGCGGCTCAGAGGGGCAGATCCAGCCGGGCTGGGTGGCCATTCGAGCCATACAGGAAACTTGGCCCTTATGAGAATGATTGGCTTTTGGCAGAATTACTGGAAGTTCTCCTTTGGCTGAAATTCTCTTATCTGGGAGTTTCACCAGATTATGAGGGAAAAAATTGAGAGGGCTTTAGTCACTGACTGTTCAGACTACTCCTTTGATCAGTCTTATTTAACAGATGGGAGGAAAAACCCACGAAGTGTGGGTGTCTCTGAGTGTTGCAGTAGGGAAGTCAGAGTTTCTTGGAGACCTTGCTTGCTGCTGGTAATAATAATGATAGTAGATAATGTTTATTGAGCATTCGCTATCTTCCCAGTGCCATGTTACACACTTTATTTTCCTATTGAAGACTCATGATTCCCCTATGATGTAGGTACTATTTTTATCCTCATTGAACAGATGAAGAAACTGAGGTTCAGTACAGTAATTTGCTCAAGATTACATGGC
Organism: Leptonychotes weddellii; assembly: GCF_054177405.1. Classification (NCBI taxonomy): domain Eukaryota; kingdom Metazoa; phylum Chordata; class Mammalia; order Carnivora; family Phocidae; genus Leptonychotes; species Leptonychotes weddellii. Next base: position 138,493,429 of record NC_138372.1, read on the forward strand.
TGAAGTAGGGTCTCATCTCAGGTCTGCCTACTAACAAACCTATGGCCCTAGGTAGTATGTGGTCACTGTCCTGAGTATTGGTGATTCCTGAGTATCTGCCTATTTCCAAGGTTGGGGAATGTGCTGCGTCTCAAACCTGTCATATCCAGACAATGCCTGACATCAAGGAAGGAGAAGGCAGGAAAACCAAAAAGTAGGCCCAGCTCTGAGCCACCCCTACACACTGCAGTGGTTGTTCACAATGATCATCCTGGGTTATAGCAACTTCCCTATGATCCAGCAATCACATTACTGGGTATTTAGCCAAAGAATACAAAAACACTAAATCAAAGGGATACATACATCCCTATGTTTATAGCAGCATTATCTACAATAGCCAACATATGGAAGCAGCCCAAGTGTCCATTGATGAATGGACAAAGAAGATGCATATATATATATATATATATATATATATATATATATACACCTATATACACATATAGGTATATATATATATATATGTAAAATTATATTATTCAGCCTTAAAAAAGAATGAAATCTTGCCATTTGCAACAACATGGATAGAGCCAGAGAATATAATGCTAAGTGAAATAAGTCAGTCAGAGAAAAACAAATACCATATGATTCCACTCGTGTGTAGAATTTAAGAAACAAAACTAATGAACAAAGGGAAAAGACAAACCAGGAAACAGACAAACCAAGAAACAGACTTAACTATAGAGAACACACTGCTGGTTACCAGAGGGGAAGTGGATGGGGGGGATGGGTGAAATAGGTGATGGGAATTCAGGAGTGCACTTGTGATGAGCACCGGGTAATGCACGGAATTGTTGAATCAGTATATTGTACACTTGAACCTAACATAACACTATGTGTTAACTAACTGGAATTAAAATAAAAACTTACGAAATAATGTTTGCACTAATAATAGTAACCATTTATGGAGTGTCTGCTCTGGGCCAAGGCACTGTGCTAGGGCCTTGCATATGTTAGTTCCTTTGATCCTCTCAATTACTCCATTGGGGTAAGTATTATTATGTTCATTATATAGATAAGAAAACCAAAGTGCAGTGAGCCCAAGCAACTTGCTTAAGATTACAGAGAGAGTAAGTAGGGTTAAGGCACAGATTTGCACACCAATCTTTTTCCAAAATCCCTGTCTTTTTCAGACAATCTCATTGCCTTAGGTCATGATAGGCAAGGAAGAATACCCTGGACAGCTGGGGATCTTCATATGTGGAGAGGGAACTGAGAACAACTTCTATAAATATAATATTATAAAGTTAGGTTGATTAAACACACACACACACACACTCACACACACACTTGATCTGCTTACTCAGGATGAGAGCCATCCTTTAAAATAGTCATCCTGGAAGACTATTACTTCTTCTAAACACCATCTAAAATGCTTGCGATTCCTCTTTGAAAACTACAGTCACAACTAGCTTACATTACTCTCTAATCCTGGTTTCTTTTGGTTATAGCCAGGTTTGACCAAATAATGGTGTTTCCCATCTTGATCACATACCTTGGTCACCAGATTTACTTTCGAATGACTTCAGTTGTTTCCAAAATCATCAAATCTACTCACAGAAGAAGATTTGAGGCCAGGGAGAATTTTTCATAAAAATCTGCAGCAGGCTCTAGGGATAATTTTAAAATATCGTGAGCCACAGGCAGCATGTTTGGAAAAACTTTACTATTTGGAAATGTAAGCTCTGACTTATTTGTTAAAGTAATAATAAAGTCATATTATTTGCAGTGCCCAGCTTGTTACACTAACCCTTCCTGGGCTCCACTTTCTCTCCTCACACTTTGTTAGCTGGCTGTGGATTTCTCTGTTGAGATGGAATTTGGAAGCTCACCAATGAGACTACATCTCACTTAGTACAACCATAATTGCAAAGGACAGGATTTCATGATAACCTAGTACCTTGATTCTTCTGTGAGGGCAAAGCTTCCTTCAACATTTATGGGATCATTTCTCACCCAAGGGGCTCTTCATGGGCTTCTGATTTGAATCTAGGAAAAACTGGTATGGGGGATGGGTGAGGGAAACATGGGCTTAAAGGAGCAATGTTGATATGGGTTTAAGGTTTTTCTTAGATTAGGTCAGTGTAAAAGCATAATGGGAAGGGAAGAGGTAAGAGTAGCCAAGAGAACAGATGGTGTGATAAACGTTTGTGGTATTCTCTTTTGTTCTCTTTTAGGTTCCCCCATCCTGGGTTTCAATTATTCCTGGGTGGTGTAAGCCTAGAATGTTGGGAAGTTAGTTGTCCTTGGTGTGTCCCCCAGTTTCAACGAAGGCCAAGCCCTGATTCTGTCACTTACCGTCCATGGGAGTTTGCACTGTCCCTCACATGTGGAATGGAGCCAAGAAACATCTAGTACCATGGTTGTAAACCAGTTCAAGTTGGTCTTAACTTGATCCACTGAAACAAAGGATTATTCAACTGGTTATTGGGATAAAGTGTCAGCGTCATTGCCAAACAACATTTATTGAGATACCAATAAGCAGGTAAAATTTTACCACCTGTGAGGCATTAAGAAATCATTAATATACTATATATTCAGAGTTTCTAAACCAGAGGTCCTCAAACTTCAGCGCAACTAATTACCTGGAGAACTTCTTGAAAATGCACATAACCATTTCTTGAAATTCAGGTGCTTGGTGTATTTTAAAAAATATATTTTTAAATTATTTTTAAAAATTCATTCATTCACTTATTTATTTATTTGAGAGAGAGAGAGAGCGAGCGAGCACGCATGAGCAGGGGGAGGGGCCGAGGGGGGGCAGAGAGAGAGAGAGAGAGAAGCAGACTCCCCACTGAGCATGGAGCCATTGTGGAGCTTGATCTCACAACCCTGAGATCATGGCCTGAGCCCAAATCAAGACACTTAACCGACTGAGCCACCCAGGCGCCCCTGAGCATCTGCATTTTTAAGGATTCCGTGGTTGACCATGATTCATACCTAGGGCTGAGAACCAGTGTCTCTGTGGAATACTGGGAGCCCATGGAGAAAGCTCAAGAACTCTGAAAAGATATGATAATTTAATAAAACAGAAGAATGGAATCACCTAGGGGAGAACTAACATTTGTTAGGGGATGAAATGCATTAAGCACATCACACGCTGTACCAGTCAAAATGCCATCAGGAAAACAGAAATTAAGATAGGTATGTTAATCAGAGAGCATTGAATAGAGTGAATGGATTTCAAATGTGCTGGAACATCCAAAAGAAAACAGTGAAGTTAGTAAATACAGGGAAGCAACTTAGGGCTGGAGGGAATGAAAGGAAAGAGGTATAACCAGAACTTAGGAATGCAGAGGAAAAGGCACCATTTTGGTTGCTGGGCTGCTGTAGGACCATCATGTACCTGGTACTGAGACGGCCAAGGGGGCACTGTGTGGCTGGTAATGGGGCCTCTAGAAAGTGACATGTCACTGGCGTAGGGTCAAAAATTGCCAGAGTTGTAGCTGTCCAGAGGAAGATGCAAAGAGAAAGAGAGTCCCTTCCTCTCTCTTCCTGCTTCCCAGTCTCCCAGTTGTGCCTCCCAATTGCAGACCCTCACTGGAAGTCAGCTAGCAAGGGAATCTGGGAAATCTAATTTTCAGACTCCAAGCCCACAGAATTACAAATCAAAGTATAAAGGGTGTACATGGAACTAAGAGGTAATCGACAAGCACACATTAATCAATTCACTTAATACTCTACAAAACTGTGAATAAATAGAAGAACCAAAGCTCAAACCAAGGTCTAATACCAGGATCCTTGCTCTTGCAGTAAGTTTGAACTCAGTTTATATTTATACTTTGCCCTTGACTTTTTTTTTAATCTTAGCATTTACTTAATACTGGCTGTGTGTTGGGTGCTGTGCTAAGTGCTTAGGCTATGATTATCCTATTTATTTACTTATTTTTTAAAGATGTATTTATTTATTTTAAGGAGAGAGAGAGAAAACACGAGCAGGGGAAGGGACAGAGGAAGAGGAAAAGGAAGAGAATTCTTTTTTTTTTATAAAGGTTTTTAAAAAATTATTTTTATTTTTATTTTTTTAAGATTTTATTTATTCATTTGACAGAGAGAGAGTGAGAGAGCACAAGCAGGGGGAGAAGCAGAGTGAGAGGGAGAAGCAGTCTCCCCATTGGGCAGGGAGCCCAATGCGGGACCTGATCCCAGAACCCTGGGATCATGACCTGAGCCTAAGGCAGTCACTTAACCAACTGAGCCACCCAGGCACTCCAAGTAAGAGAGTTCTTAATCAAACTCCCCGCTGAGCAGGGACCCCAGAATCATGACCTGAGCCGAAGGCAGACGCTTAACCGACTGAGCCATCTAGATGCCCCGGGATTAAACTCTTTATATATATGTTTATAAGTAAACATGTATTTATTTATATAAAATTATGTGTATATATATATATGTATGTGTGTGTGTATATATATATATATATAATTATGCAGACCACTTAGGTGAAAAAATACCATAATTAAAGGAAAATAAAAATATTGTCCTAAATTGTTCAGCATGTCATTCTAATCAAATTCAGTTCATTTCAGAGCATAATTATTAAATGCATATGTGTGCTCAGCACTGAGCTAGAGATAATGGAGGATACAAGAAAAATATATGATAGGGACCCTGTTCTCAAGAAATGTAGTGTTTAGTTCTGAAATTAAGCCTTAGCTACATGGAACATCATGTATAATGAAAACATAAAGGTCAAGGAATGCCCTGGGAAGTCACTGAGGGCTGCAGTTGTTGGAGAAATTTGTTGGGAAGGAAGAGATGAGGCCCGAGGGGACAGTGAAGGCAATATGGGTGTGGAAAAGTGGACAGAACTTTCCACGTTAGGAAAGAGCATGAGTAAAGGCTCAGAGGTAGGGCATGAACCCACTGTGTCGAATGACAGCAAAGGGGCTGGGATATGAGTGAAAGAAGGAACATTAGTCAGACGGTGGAGCTGAGTCCTAGTTCTTCTCAGTATCCATTCTCCTCTTTTTCTATAGTGATGGAAGGTTAAGCTGGGCACATGGCCAGCCTTCCTTGCAGCTAGGTGTGACAGAGCAACTAGATTCTGGCAAGAGGATATCAGCAGGAGTGAGGTGTGAAATTTCCAGGTCATATCCTGAAAGGAGATGGATTTGTCCTCCATTGCTCCTACTTCGTCCTTCCTGCAGGCTGGAGTGTGGATGGGCTGTTGCGCCATTTTGGACAGTGTAGATAGGACAGCATCCTACAGCAGATATAATCTAGAAGAAGTCCAGACTCTCAGTATTGACAAGCTGCCATTCCAATCCTGGAGCGCCTACAGCGATTGAGAAATGAGAGGGAGGATTCCAACTGACAGGCACAGGGGAGTCTTTTGCTCTCGGGCATCCACAGCGACGACTGGGGAGTCTGGTGTTTCTTCATCTGATATAGCAGGAGTTCCTCCAAATGTAACCTTACCTTGTCTGCACATTTGCACGATGGCTGCTAGGAGTATCTTTCGGGAAGACCTTTTAAAGAACTGGTAAAGCAGTGAGAGGAGCGATTTTCTCTCCATATGTTTGACAGGGACGCCCAAGATTCTGGCCAACCACGTTCTGAAGGAATATGGGGTTCGCTGCTAATCCAGAAAGCTGCTGTAAGAACTTACAGTTGGTGTGGGGGAGGTATTAAAAAACACTAATATTTCTGGAATGGAAGCTTTAATTGAATGCAAAAAAGATATCATAACCTAGAACAAATTGCTTTTGAAATCAAATACATCTTGTGCAGACAACAAGACCTGTCTTTTTGGTTGGCTCTTTGCAAAAGAATCCCCTCTGAAGGCTGAGTTGTTGCACTAGTTCCTCATCTGCAGAATCTTTCTTTTTCCTGGTACAGCAGGAAGCAAAGATCCTGGAACCAGACTTGGGGAGAAGGTAGACTTGATGGTCTTCAGCCTCTTTCAGAATTTTTCAGGATTCTTTCATGTTGGAAGGTTGTCATTTAAAAAAAAAAAATTGAGGTGAAATTCACATAACAAAAAACTAACCATTTTCAAGTGAATAATTCAATGGCATCTAGTACATTCACTCTGTTGTACAACTATCTAGTTCCAACACATTTTTATCACCCCAAAGGAAACAGTGTACATGGTAAGCAGTTAGTTCTCATTCTCCCCTCTTCTTACCCCTGGCAGCCACCAGTCTGCTTTTTCTCTCTATGGAAGTACCTGTTCTAGATGTTTTGCACACATGGAACTATATAGTTCATGACTTTTGGAGTCTGGCTTCTTTCAATTAGCATAATGTTTTTCATCCAAGTTGCAGCAATTCATTCCTTTTCGTGGCTGAATCATACTCCGTTAAATGTATACACCACAATTTGTTTACCCATTCGTCTGCCGAAGGTCATTTGCCTATTGTGAATGGTGCTGCTATGAACAGGTACATACAAGTACTTGCTTGCATACCATTCTAATGAATTGCCATTTTAGTGAATTTAAAACTCAGGACTCAGGTAGGGGGGAATTAGGAGCATCTAAAAGTCCAAGTTCTCATTCTTCTTCGACATGTCAGAGCAGCAAGCCACCATGAAGAGGCTTGCTTCGGTCCGGGGCTAATGGGCCCCCAAGTTGCAGAGCAGAGTGGTTCTGAGCGTGAAGGAGTCTGGTGGAGTCAGGGACCCTGACATCCCTCTCACTGCTGCCACTTCCTTTCTTTGAAAGTCCAGGCACACTGTTGAGTCAGACTGAAGGCCCGTTTCCCCTCCCCGTGGCATGCTATCTGCCAGATTGTTCTCTTGGTTGCCATTTGCCCTCACACGTTCTGAAAGATGCCTTCCTGGCCCAATCAGAGAAAGAGAACTTTCCAGGTTAGACCAGAAGGGGCCCCAAGCCTCCTGATGAGAGACCAGAGGACAACTAGGAAAAGGGACCAGTTCTGTAAACATAGTAATAGCTGCTCTTTATGGAGCATAGAGCATTTGGTCCATTCAACAGCCCTCCGAGGCAGGCACTAGCGGCTGCATTTCAGAGCAGAGGAAGTGAAAGCTCATGCAGGTACAACTGAGGCTGATGCAAATGCAGGCACATCTCAGAGACGCTGTGGGTTTGGCTCCAGACCATTGCAATAAAGCGAAGCTCACAATAAAGAGAGTCCAGTGAAGGTTTTGGTTTCCCAGTGCATATAAAAGTTGTGTTTATACTACGCTGTGGTCTAGCAGGTGTGCAGTAGCATCAGGTCCAAAAAACAATGCCTATTCCTTAATTAAATGTTTAACTGAAAAATGCTTTGTTGTTAAAAAATGCTAACTACAGGGCGCCTGGGTGGCTCAGTCGGTTGGGCGACTGCCTTCGGCTCAGGTCATGATCCTGGAGTCCCGGGATCGAGTCCCGCATCGGGCTCCCTGCTCGGCAGCTTCTCCCTCTGACCCTCCCCCCTCTCATGTGCTCTCTCTCATTTTCTCTCTCTCAGATAAATAAATAGAATCTTTAAAAAAAAAATGCTAACTACATCTGAGCTTCTAGCGAGCTGTCGTCGCTGGCCCTAGATCACCATTACAAATATAACAACAAGGAAGAAGTTTGAAATCCTGTAAGAATTACCAAAATGTGACCCAGTGACAGAAAGTGAACAAACGCGGTTGGAGAAATGGCACCAATGCCCTTGCTTGATGGCAGGGTTGCCACCAACCTTTGCTTTGTGACAAACGCAGTCTCTGTGAAGTGCAGTAAAGCTCAGCACAATAAAATGAGGTATGCCCGTGGTAAATACTCTCCTAAGTTTACTCTGCCAGGAAATGGTGAGGTCAGGGATCAAATTCATGCCCTGTGGCTCCCTATTTGGACTCTTCATCCCAACTCCCACAAGGGACCTACAGCTAGGCAGGCCAGGGAAGAAAAGGTGTTGACTGGAAATGGGTTCTGGGCTACCAGTTGAACGGTTCTGGCAGGGAGCCAGGATAATCACGATGCTCTCACCTCAAGACCCTAAATTTAATTATACCCCAAAAGATCCCTTTCCATACAAGGTCGTATTCTCAGGTTCCAGGGATTCGATATCTTTTATCTTATCTTTTAGGGGGCACCACTTAACCTCCTACCAAGGGCCTGAAGCCCCGACAGAGATAGAGAAACCACGGGTTCCAGGGTGGCTGAATTTCTTCCTCTCTGTTGTCATGCAGCGCGTTGCTGCCGGGCCCCAGCATTCTCCCCTGCGACCACAGGTAGACTATAAACCTGAGAGGACGTCACAGGGTACCCCAGGAATAAAGGTAAGGAAGCTAGATTCTCTGGGCTGCTCGCTGGGTCCTCACAAGAGTGGTCTGGCTGAGCAAAGCCACAATGACCTGTCTTGGCTCATTTTATGAGCTCAGTAGAGATTCCTTGATAAGCCTGTAGGTAGCAAAGCTTCTCTAGGGAACAGGAGGCGGCAGAGAGAGCTGGAAAGGGGATTGATAAGGCTGGGCTTGGTTTTCCCTAACCTCCTTCTGCTTGGCCACTCTGAAGCCATATTTTCCTTTCCCTTCTCCCAGCACGAGCCTTGTTCTTCAGCAGAGTCTTCACCTGGACCACTGACCCATTGGCTCCTAAGACCGAGGCTATGGTCCTTGGGACGTGTGATGGTTTTTAGGTGTCAGCTTGTATCAACTTGTGCTAAGGTGACCAGATATTTGGTCAAACATTGTTGTAGATGTATCCATGGGGACGTTTTTAGATGACCTTTATACTTACATCAGTGGACTTTTGAATAAAGCAGATTGTTCTTCATATGTGGGTGGGCCTCATGCAGTCAGATGGAGGCCTGAATAGAACAAAAATTTGACCTCCCCTGAGCAAGAATACATTCTGTGGCAGATGGCCTTTGGACTGGAAGCACAACATTGACTCACTCCTATGTCCCTAGCCTACTGGCCCATCCTGCAGATTCTGGACTTGCCAAGTATCCATAATCATGTGAGCTAATTTCTTAAAATAAATCTCTTTCTCTGCATGTGCACATTCTATTGGTTCTGTTTCTCTAGAGATTCCTGACTCATACAGAGTAGCCTCCACTTTCCCAGGCTGGACAGCAACCTTCTCAAGGGTGGAGGCAGGGTCTTTTCTATGCCCTGTGCTCAGCCCCATGCTCCTTCTCTCTCTCCGTGGTCTCCCTCCAGGCCCTGCAGTGTCCGGCTCAGAATAAAGCTGGCTTATAACATGGATCTGGATAGCTCATATTGGTTCTGTGTATGGTTCTCTTTGTTTCAAGCTGCTGATTGTAAGTTTACCCCAGCCAGGGGCCATCCCATCCACCAGCTCAGTAGGGTTCATGGAGAGGAAACATTTGCGTCTGAGAAATGTCAGGAACAGAATAATGGTCCCGGCCCAGCTGGGAGTCTGGAGGTGTCCACCAGGCTGAGTTGAGCTGAGAAGGGCAGCACCCATGGAGGGAATAGAGACTATGACCCAGGTGGCAGCTAATCAAGTTCTCCCTGGTCAATTAATGAGTTAAATAAAATCTTTGACAGGTGATCATTTTACATCTGTATGAGAATCATGATTTTTACCTTTTTTAATTGTTCAAAAAATTGTCCTTTAGCGGAGTCCAAACTCTCTCAACTCTCCCCCAAATGAGATGGCATCATAACAAATCTATTAACATGTATTAATATTGTATTATAGAGTTTTAATATGTTCACAGAATGGGACTAAACCCTACAGATAAGTAGGAACATTTTCAAAATTTCCTACCCTCCTTTTTTTTATTATGCATGGGTTTATTGACGTTATGCTAAATTTAAAAATCAAATTAAGAAGATCAGCATACTCTTGATATAAGAAAGGAAAATGACACCGTGTCATCTTGTCAGAAAATGTGGTATATTTTCCTATTTGTCAATGTGTTCTGCTGTGTCTTTCTGGAATGTTTTGTTTGTTTGCTTGCTGAGATATAACATTGACAGATAACATTATATTAGTTTCAGGTATACAACATAATGATTCGATACTTGTATGCATTGTGAAATGATCACCGCAGTAAATCTAGTTAAAACCTGTCACTGCACAGTTACAGAATTTTTTTTTCTTGTGATGAGAACTTTTAAGATTTGCTCTCTTAGCAACTTTCAATATGCAGTACAGTGTTATTAACTAGAGTCACCATGCTGGACTCCTCCCCCTCTTTATCTTCAAGATGGAATATTTAGAAGGACTAGCCATGTGCATCATACACTTGCTTTTTTCCCTTCTTTCAGTCTACCTCAGTGGTTCTCAACCTTGACGTTCATAAGAACTGTCCACAGTGTTGTTCCTAGGACTGTGAATACTGTTTATGAGAGCAATTTAAAGGGCTTACTGTATTTTAAGAAACACCTATGGTAATAATGACAGTCTGAAGATTTTTGTCTTTCATGAATCTGAAGCTACCAGACCATCTCCTTCTCCCCCTAAAATATGACTGGACCAGAACTGCATTCAGTGTCAAGGTGTCTGGGCTTCTTATGCTCTCAGTAGCTTTTATTTCATATCATACTCCCCTAGGAAGGCAGGTCTCAGGTGACTAAGGCTCTAACTTAAAAAAAAAAAATTTCTGAGGTGAACTTCACATAACATAAATTTTTAGTCATTTTAAAAATGTACAGTTCAGTGGCATTTAGTGCATTCTCAATGTTGTGCCTCTACGACCTCTATGAAGTTCCCAAACATGTCCATCCCCGCAAAAGGGACCCTGTACCCGTTAGCAGCCCCTCCCCACCCCCCTCTCCCTCCAGGCCCTGGCAACCACCAACCTGCTTCTGGATATTATATATAAATGGAATCCTACCACATGACTCAGCAATTCCACTCCTAGCTACATACCCGAAACAACTGAAAACAGATACTCAAACAGGTGTGTGTACAAGAATGTTCACAGCGGCGGGAACGGTGAAGTCTTCCCTCACTGCCAGCTTCCTTGTGGTTCTGCAGGTAAACGGCTCTTCATCTGAGCGAAAGCGTAAGTGAGGACAGGAGCAGGAGAGAGACAAAAGCTGTACCCAGTTATCCCCATTGGGGCTCTGCTTCCTGAGCACGACAACCCATTGTGATGGGTGAATGCTACCCATCGGGGGTTCTGGACAATGAATCAAACAGACCCAGAGAAGACAGGCTTGGGAGTGCCTCCCATGGAAGCTACAGAAATGAGAATAATCCAGAGTCCCTCCCACTTAAAGGTGAGTGTTGCCCGGAAGCCTGTTATATAAGTGAGCTGGATTTCCAGCCTGCGGGGAAAATGTGCAGGAGAGCCTCGGTCCTTGCGGTCATCATGGTCCCTGCCAGCTAGGAGCCTGAGGCTGGCAGACCCACTGGTAAGGCAGGCCTGTTTCTAAATCTGTTCCCTCCTCACGAATTGTGGCGCATTTTTATCCTCGCCCTCTGGGGGCCCGGGGGCTTGGTTGGCACGACAGTGCCCGGTTTGCAAAGGAAGAAACCAACGCTGTGGCCTTTTCCAATGTGTTCTTCCCTGAGCTCACTTCTGGCAATTATTATAAAGTGCACTCATTATCCTTACGATGGTTTGGAGAGTAAAGCTTAATTCGGTCTGTTATTTCTGTGGCTTTTTGCTTAATAGCCCTTGTACCTGTTCGAGCCCCACTAGGCTGTGAAGCCAACTCCTCCTTAAGTCACCAGAGGATGTAGCTGGTGTTCTCATCGTGGCTCCTATCGGTTTGGCCGGAGGCAGTCTTCATAACATTTTAATGGGTCACCAGGGTTTTCTATGGGGAAATCTGTCTCTGTAACAGGCAAAATGGGATTCTCTTAAGAGGAAGGCTGGCCTGTGGGAAAAATGATCAGGTTTGACTTCTAACACGCAGTCGTTGAATAGATTGTACCCGCTGTTGACGGCAAGTGCCCTTCAGGTGAGGTATCGCAGTGCCCGGGAGGGAAGTAGACGGATCTGGGTTCAAATTGTGGCTCTGCCGGTGTTCCGTGTGTCATCTGGACAAGCCCTCGAATCTCCCAGAGCCTCAATGTGCCCAGCTGTGAAGTGGGGTGACAGAACTAGAGTTGCTGTATAATCGAATAAAATGATTTAAGGAAGCGTGCGACAAATAATCGGTGCTCAAACATAATAGCGTCATCTTGGTACTATGAGCCCCCTCTAGTCTGAGTGGACCCAAAAGGATCAGACCATGTGGGGACTTTTTCATCCTACAAGCTGTGGCTTATGTGATGCTAGATATAATAGAGCTCTCCTGACCAACATGGCAGTGGTCTGGGGTTCTCACCTGCAAAACTGGCCCCTCCACTCATCCAGATATGTGTCTTATTTAATCATTTTGGGGCTTAAGCTAAGTTACGGCAGCATGTTTAGATCCACAGTTTCTGGGGAGGGGGGGAGCAAGGTTCAGAGGGGCCAGTGGAAGGGTAGAGTAAGATAGAAGGTGGGTAAAAACAATCTGGTTTTTCTATATTACATTCAAATTACATTCAAAGCTTGCTCTTTTTTTTTTTTTTTTTTTGAGAGGGAGGGACAGGGGAGGGGAGAGGCACAGAAGAAGAGGGAGAGAGAGAGAGAATCTTAAGCAGGCTCCACGTCCAGCGTGGAGCCTGACGAGGGGCTCAATCTCACAACACTGAGATCATGACCTGAGCCGAAAACAAAAGTCAGTTGTTTAACTGACTGGGCCACCTATGTGCCCCTAAAGCTCTTTTGGTTCTATGAGCTATCTAGATATTTTCTGTGTATGAGTCATTCCACAAATGTTAACTGAGCATCTGTTCTGTGACTGGCTGATATTCTAGTCCCTTCTTACACCTGTTCCTACCTCCTTTCTGCCTGCTCTTAGGAAGGTCATTGTAAAATAATACAGTGTTTTCTCCCAAAGCCGGGGCACGGGTATGCGAGATAGCTGGAGGATGGTGTGAGGAAGGCAGAGGGGTTCAGAAGGGAGATGGGGCAGTAGGAAGGACTGCCATCTGTTTAGCAAAATACCTGCTGCCACGGGGCAGCCCTCTCTCCCCAAGCCCTTGCCGCTGAAAATCAGCCCTGGGGTAGCGCTGCCTTGCAGACAAAGGTGATGGGGGTGAACCTGAATATCTTGGTCAGAACTTCCCATGGGATTTGAAAATTGCATGCTTGCCTGTGTGTGTGTGTGTGTGACTACTTCTCCATCCTATGGTAGAAGAAATGCTCTCATTTACCCACGCACACTCAGTCTTCCTTTCTGCAAACACCACCTCGGTCAGGCTCAGGGGATTGGGGAGGTGTGGCCTTGCCAAGAAGACCACAGCCCCGGAGACTGTGGGAGTCAAAGGAAAGGACCCATCGGGAGAGAGGGGAGTCGGGGTGCCTTCCCGCCTGGCTTGTTGTTTATCGCAGCTTCGGGGGGAGACGTGTGCAAGCCTTTCTGCCACGGCCAAAACCATGCCTGCTCCATTCTTCTCCTCTCCCTTCAGCATCCCTCTCCCTCAACTCCCCAACAGCCCAAGACAAACTCCAACTACCAGCAATGTCCTCGTATTCCCAGCCTGCGAGAAAAGTGTTGCTGATACCTACTGGGTAATTTGTTTAATTAAAGCTCAAGACATATGTTGGTTCCTGGTATATGTGGAGAAATGGAAAGAAAACGAGAGGTCAAGTAAATCAATTACCGGTGGCCAGATCTGCAAGTTCTCCTGATTTCTTGCAGCGTTTATGAGCCAAAGAAAGGAGCAAGATGGAGAAGTGTGGCTCGGGCTTAGTTCTGTTCAGTCGCACACATGCAACCCAAAAGCTGGGGATTAATTATGGTACACAATGTTAAGCAAAATGTATTAGGTATCTTCTTATATGTTGGATCCCTGCTTGATTAAAATGGCAATTGAGGGGCGCCTGGGTTGCTCAGTCGGTTAAGCGACTGCCTTCGGCTCAGGTCATGATCCTGGAGTCCCTGGATCGAGTCCCGCATCGGGCTCCCTGCTTGGCGGGGAATCTGCTTCTCCCTCTGACCCTCCCCCCTCTCATGAGCTCTCTCTCTCTCTCTCATTCTGTCTCAAATAAATAAATAAAATCTTAAAAAAAAATGGCAATTGAATTCATATTGCCTTTGTTGTTTTTGCAGCTTAATACAAGTATCCGGGTGCACCAGCCCCTAGAAAACAGGCTTCTGAGACCCTGAAAGTGAGTCCTGCTGTGACACTGTGGCATCAACAATTTGAAGGAAAGGAATTGGGGATTTAGTTGAATAGAGTATTTAGTATTGTGATATGTTTAATATTCTTCATCTCTGTCTTCACACATTCAAGGGAAATCACTGGGCAATATAAAACAATACGCCCAAATCATGGAACACTTCATCTAGAACTAATGATGTAATGTATGGGGATTAACATAAGAATAAAAAAAAAAAATAAATGAAGAATACCTACTGAGCTATTTTAATGCTGAACTATTTTAAGATTTGGAGGTATTTACAATGAGTATTAATCACATTAAAAATCAAAATTAAATGTGTTAAAAAATAAAAAAATAAAACAATACGCCCAGTGTGATCCTTTCCCCCCGTCCCCAAGAAAACCTGGAATCCACCTGCTTTTAAATTTCTGCATATCCACTAAATCCACTGATACATTTTTTTAATCTCAAGGTTTGACTTTTTAAATGATAAGATCTAGTTGTAGAATCATACTGTATTTAAAAATACATGTTTTAAGGGCTTCATTCATTTCCTCATTAAATGTATGTTGAGCACTCGCTATACGCAGGTACTGCTGTTGGCCCAGGAGATGCAAAGTTACATCATTCTGGCTGACTCACGACCCCTCTTCATTAGCCAGTCAACCTCCTAGTAACATCCTGCACTCTGATACTCAATCAGAGATACCTGAGGGAAAAATGGCCCCCGGACACCCTGTGGTTTCATGTGTCAACCCATCAACCTCATGGAAACACACCATCTCCTCCTCTCTGATGGGTCCAGCAAAGCCTGGGTGTGCTCCTTATTGACTGGCCCAGCTTGGGTCACATGACCATACCTGAACCAGTCTCTGCGGTTGAGGGTGGTGGGCTCTGATTGGACAGCCTGGTTAAATGTCTCCTTGTAGAGGTGAGGAGGTCAGTTCCTCACAGACCCATGGCTTCCCAAAAGGGTAGTTTCCCCAAAACAAGATAGGTAGGGCGGGCCAGAAAACAAGCCTGTGGCTATTGTAACAGCTGAAACTTCCCTCATAACTAGCAGAGTTGGATTATCTAATGGCCTTCTCAACATCCCCACTTGGACATCTCACATGCACCTCTAAGTTACCCCACTGAGAACTCTTCAGTAGCACACATGCCAAAGGACTCACCGTCCTCCCACACAGATTTACACCTTCCCTGGTGTACCTCATCTTGGCAAAGCATATCACAATCTACCCGATCACCCAAACTGGGATTTGGCCACTGACTTCCAGGCCTAATCCCCCCAAGCCTCCATGGTCAACCTGTCACAGGGTCTAAAATACTTCTTATCTGTGTCCTTCTTCTCTAGCCCTCCTGCCATTTCTTTGGTTCAGATCATCATCGTCTTACCCAGATGCTCTCCTAACTGGCTTTTTCCTCTCTAGCCTTGCTCCTCTCCAATCCAGGTTCATCTTTCCAGTACTAAAATATGACCATATCACTCACCTCTTTAAATCACTCAATGACTATCCCATGCCTTCAGGATCAAAGGCAAGCTTTTAAAACTCAGCATACAGAGCTTTATCTTTCACACAAAACCCCCTCACCTGGCTTGGGGACAGTTCCCCTGGCTCACAGCCCCCACGCCACACTGGTAACACTGGAACATCTGTTTGCTTGCCTGCCTCTCTCCCTGAGCCGGAGCTCTTTAAGAGCCAGGATATTGTAGTTTGGCTCACTCGACACTCATTGTAAACCCTTCATAGCGTACTTTCCTGTTTGAGTTGGAAAGCTAAAAGTTGCATTTACAGGACTCCCTGGCAGCTGTCATGTAGGAATGGAATAGAAGTTCCATCGAGCAGATACACCTGTATGAGACTTTAAACAGAAGCAAAGAACGAAGACTGGATCTTCCGGCAACCTTGGTGGTGATATCTGATTCTTTGGGGGCAGGTACAGTTGGGTTTCTAGGATCCAGTCCCCAGCCCAGGGTGGCTATGGCCTATGGTGTTTCCACTAGAACATGGCCTTGGTGTAATTGGTCTTAATCTGCACAGTTCCCAGCTGCATCAAGCCTGGCCCTTCCCAAGATTCTGTGAGCTACTCAGTAAATAAATAAAATAAAACGCTTTCTGTTTAAACTAGTCAGAGGGGATGCTATTGTCAGCAATTAAGCACCCTGATTAATAGAGCTAGTATCTAACGCCTATTGTGTCTGGATTGTCCAGCACCATGCCTGGCCCATGAGCAATACCACATGCCTGTTATTGAATGAAAGACTGAATGGATAATTTTCTCTGTTCCTGGAGTGCTCACTGTATGATAGGAGAGCATACATGAAAACAAATATTTCAAGGCAACAGGTTATAACAGAGTTACAAAAGTTACGAGAATACTAAGATGGGAGCATTAGGACCATCTCAAGGAAGGTAATATTTGAGATGGGCCTTAAGAATGAGTAGCAAGGGGCGCCTGGGTGGCTCAGTTGGTTAAGCGACTGCCTTCGGCTCAGGTCATGATCCTGGAGTCCCGGGATCGAGTCCCGCATCGGGCTCCCTGCTCGGCAGGGAGTCTGCTTCTCCCTCTGACCCTCCTCCCTCTCATGCTCTCTGTCTCTCATTCTCTCTCTCAAATAAATAGATAAAAATCTAAAAAAAAAAAAAAAAAAAAAAAGAATGAGTAGCAAGTCATTAGCTAGACAAGGAGACAAAGATTAGCATTTCTGGCACTTTCTAGACACCGGATACCAAACTACGTCACTTATATGCGTTATCTCACTTAATCCTCACTAATGCTATCACTCTCATTCTACAGGCTGACTTGCCCAAGGTCATAGGGTTGCAAGGGGCAGAACTCACATTCAAATTGACCTCCCTCTGACTAACATGCTAAAGAGTGTAGACTTACCCTCCAATTAATAAGAACCAGTGAAGGTTGGACAATAATAGGATTAGACAGTGTTACAAAAGGATAGGAGAAGGGGAACTTGACTAGTTAGGAGCCCAGAGGAGAGATAGCAGCCCCAAGTCAGGAGTAGTGAGAATGGGGAGGATTGAATATGTCTGAGAAGTATTTTAGAGGCTCCATAGACAAACTTGGAGACCACCATCATGTTGCAGAGAGAGGAGGCAACAGGAGTTAAGGGTGAACCGAGACCTGGGCTCTGGCAGCTGGGTGCTTGGTGGCACCATTTGTGAAAACAGAGAAAAACAGGCGAAGAAGCTGGTTGGGGGGTTAGTTCATGATTTTGATTTTAGATGTGTTAAAATATATGATTCCTACAGGACAATAGCTTGGAGATCATCAAGATATCCATTTGTCCAAATCTGTCGTGCCCATGACCCTGGAGTAAAGCCTCGTGCCCGGGGTGTCTTGGCAGCTATTCAGGCATGACTGGAATCTGGCTCAGCATTAGGCTGAGTGAGCACGGAGCCTTGCGTTGCTGCATATTTAAACTGACCTGTCAGGCAATGGAGTTCCAGAGAAGAAAGGCTCTGTCTGAGGAAGGCAAACGCGCGCCCCGCTCAGTAATTCAGCATAGAGCCTGTCTTGGCTGCTGAGTTACCATCACAAGGAGCATTTTTAAAGTCAAACCCAATTTCTGTGCTAAGTCATGCCTGAGCAAGCTGGAGAGCTGCCAAAAGACAAGAGAAGACTCCAGGCCTCTTTATAAACAGGCCCGGGGAGATTTGGGTACTGCATGATAAAGCTGTCAGTCTAGTCTCAACAGTGCAGGCCTGTGACTTATTTGCATATGTCGCTTCCTTCAGCACACCCCAGCCGACAGGCTCCTGAGTCCAAAGCCTGTGGACAAATAAAGCTGTCCAGGATGACCTCTTACTATCAGATTCAGGCTTTATTATACCAGGGGGTCTGGCCACCTATCCCTTATCCCTTCGTTGCTCTGGGCCAACTCACAGCCCTGCTGACAGCATGGAGCTCTCCTAAGGGAGAAGCGCTTCAGAGGAGGGTCCAGGCACAGCCCTTTGTGGGGTTGGGGAGTGGAGCGGAACTGCTGAAGGGCTGCTGACATCCTGCCACCAGCAGCCAACTTTCAAAGTTCGGGAAGGACAGGCCCATTCAGCTTTCTCAGCATGCTGCTCCCCAGCCAGCCACAGGGGAAAAGCCCTGGGTGGAGGCTCCCTGTCTCTTGGCTTCTCTCAGGCTCTGCTTCTATGCTTCCTTGATTAGCCCTGGAGCCCTGTTCCACCCATACTTGGGGATCAATTACTAAGCAGGAGACTGTAAGGAAACCATCTGGCACGTGCAGTCCTGCCCAAGGTACTGTGTTGATGCTTGATTGGTTAGTTGCCTAGTTAGGATTGGATTCAGGTGGTCATCCTTTTTTTTTTTTTTTTTTTTTTGATTTGGACATGGGGCAGGCTGCTCCCGGTAGGAGGGATCTGGCCTGGGTGCTCCAGGGTACTGTCTTAGCCTGCCTGGCTCCCTTCCCCAAGGGTCAAAGGCATCCATAATCCAATGGGTCTATAACCTACTAGCAGAGCCAGTAGCTAATGGAAACTAGAAATAACAAAAAATGCATCCTTTCCTACAGGCTGGCTCATCCCTGAGCCAGGATGCCAGGCTTGGTAGACAGGACACAGGCTGGATCTCAGCCCCCACACCTGCACCCCTTATGCCAGGTTCTCTGGCCTGGCCACTAGCTGCACAGCTCTGGTGGGGTCTGTGACAGGCCAGTCAGCAAATTCTGCATTAGAAACTCTCAATCCCCCATCCCCATTACATAATTCAAGGTAAAATTTAAAATAAAAACAATACTGACTCATAAAACACAAACTTATACAAGTGTTGAAATTATAACGACTTTACTTGGGATATTTCGATTGCAAAATATTTGTTTACTGAAGCTGAACCTTTTTTAGTTTTATAGGAAGTGCCTGCTGGACTGCGTCTCTAAGCTTATGTTTAAGGGGCCCACTGGGCAGTCCAGCCCTGGGCCTGGGGCCTGGGTCCTCCTCCTGATGCCTCCCATCTCTTGGGCCCTGCCCCATCCCTACTTGATCCTATCATTCTGTGTAAAGAGACAGCTCAGACCTTGGCTAACAATGCTCACACCTGGCTTCTCCTTCTCCCCTCATGCTGGTTCCCTGAAAGCCCCAACCCAGGAGAGACAATTTTGACTACGCTCTTATATTTCGACACCTAACCTTTCCCATCGGTGTCTGAATCACAATTCCAGTCTTGTCAAGTGGGCCTCCTCATGCTATTATCACTGGATCCATGATAGTCCATCACATTTTGGGGATCAGGACAGTGGAGCAGTTCAGGAAATCTGGCTTCCTTCATGCCTTTTGGTGGTTTGAAATCAAGTCCATAAGTTATTTGATACTCCCCCTACCACTTCCAGAGGTGGAACTTAATTCTTCCTCCCCACCCTCACCTAGAATGTGGGCTGAGCTTAGTAAGTCCCTTCTTATGATCAGGATGTGGTTTCTTCCTTGCTCTTTCTCTTGGATCATTTACTCTGGGGGAAGCTGGCCGCCATGCTGTGAGAACACTCAAGTACCCCATGGAGAGGATCACAGGGTAAGGAACTCAGGCCTCCTGCCAACAACCAGCAGTGGATAGTCTCCTGAGTGAGCCACGTGACATGCCATGTGGACCCTCCCACCTCTGTCAAGCCTCTGAGGGACTGCAGCCCTGACGGTGTTCTGACTGCAACCTTCTAAGAGACCCTGAGCCTCAATATGACCCCAGCCAAGCCATCCCAAATCCCTAACCCATACCAACTCTGTGAGATAGTAACTGTGGATTATCTTAAGCCATTCAGTTGTGAGGTAATTTGTTACACAGCAATAGTAACTAATACATATCTCAGAGGTGAGGCTGGAGAGAGGGATGGCAGGAGTCTCACAAAATGATTTTCTGTACCAGGAGCTTCTGTATCACTTCTTACCCCTTTGCACTGAAGGCGTCCTCATGGTTTGCTTGCCTCTCTGTCTCCCAGATAAACATAAAGATCAGAAAATAATAAAATATGTTTACAAACAAAATATGTTTATAGATAAAATTTAATAAAATATGTTACAGATGTTACAGATAAGCATACAGAAAGATCAGAAAGTAATAAAATACCTTTGTACCCACTACCAAGATTAAACTGATGTTAACATTTTGCCATATTTGCTTCAGATTGTTCTCTTTTAAAAAATAAAATAAATCAATCACTATAGATAGAGCCCAATACCTCCACTGGCCCCTGCTTCTGTAAGTAAAGATGAGGTTGAAGCTGGTGTTCATCAGTCCTTCAAAGGTTTCTGTTTTGTTATGACTTGTTTATGCATTTAAAAAATATATTCTAGGGCGCCTGGGTGGCTCAGATGGTTAAGCGTCTGCCTTCGGCTCAGATCATGATCCTGGAGTCCCGGGATCGAGTCCCGCATCGGGCTCCCTGCTCAGCGGGGAGTCTGCTTCTCCTCCCTCTGACCCTCCTCCCTCTCCTGCTCTCTGTCTCTCATTCTCTCTCTCTCAAATAAATAAATAAAATCTTTAAAAAACATATTCTAGGGGCGTCTGGGTGCCTCAGTTGGTTAAGTATCTGCCTTCGGCTCAGGTCATGATCTCTGGGTCCTGGGATCAAGCCCCACGTTGGGCTCCCTGCTCAGTGGGGAATCTGCTTCTCCTTTTCCCTCTCCCCCTCCCCCTGCTTGTGCTCGCTCTCTCTATCTCTCTCAAATAAATAAATCTTTTTAAAAAAAGTATATTCTGTTGTTGCATATTTTTTAAAAGTTTTTCATAAATAGTATTATATTGTACATATTCTTTTGTATTTTTTGTTTATTAAGGTAATAATTTACATAAAGCAAAATTCACTGTTTTTAGGGTCCACTTCTGCATGTTTTGGCAAAGAATACAATGATGTACTTACCCCCACAACCAAGATATAGAATGGACCCATCACCCCAAAAAGTCCCTGCAAGGACCTTGGTTTTGGGGATCCTAGGCCCTACCAGATGGAAAGCCTGGCCTTGCTTTTCAGTCTCAAGTGGTGTTGTCTCTTTCTGTTGTTATTCCACACCCAAAGCAATGCATGCCTGAGAACTGAGGGGGAGATGGTTGGGGACAGTTAGAAAATTCAGAAGCAGGAATCTGTGCTAATACCCCCACATCTAAGTCCTGCTGCTTAGCCAAAGATAGAGCCATGGGAAATATTGGTGACTCAGTGAATAGAGAAATGAATGAATGAAGCAACGTTAAGAGTGGGATAGTGGGGGGCGCCTGGGTGGCTCAGATGGTTAAGCATCTGCCTTCGGCTCAGGTCGTGATCCCAGCGTCCTGGGATCGAGTCCCGCATCGGGCTCTCTGCTCCTTGGGAGCCTGCTTCTCCCTCTGCCTCTCTCTCTCTGTCTCTCATGAATAAATAAATAAAATCTTTAAAAAAAAAAAAAAAGAGTGGGATAGTGGGAGTTATTGTCTTCTCCATCCTTTCTGGGTACCAGGAATCAACAAAGACACTTAGAGCCTGAGAAGCTGGTGCTCTGTGTCTTCCCCCAGGCTGCAGCCCTGGTCCTTTGGACTCCCAGCTGCTGCGGGAGATGGGGATTGACTTCAGCCCCAGAGACAAGATATCAGCTTGCATTCCTATCTCCCACATTGCTCAGTGTAGTCTCGTAGGCTCTTCCTGAGACATGCAAGTGCCTCCTGGGCCCATTGCTACTCTTGCCTGCCTTGATTCTCCCAATGAACCAGTAGCTCAGGGCTTTTCTCCCCATGAGAAAAAAAAATGAATTCACTTGGACTCCTAATTATAAAGGGTCAGTGAAGGACCTTTTAAACTTTGTTAACTGTAAAACTTAACCTTCCCAGGAATGGAGATCACTATTCCTGTCTTCCCTTTTTCTGTAGCCCAAGGATCTGTATCAACAACTATGACTCTCAGAATGGTACATATTTTCAGAAGGAAAAAATATTACGATTGATTAGTTTTGATGTCTGCATGAGAGAGGGATAAAAAGGAGAGAGAAATTTACCTATGCTCTATTTACCAACTCTTACTTATACTCTTGATGCTACTCTATCACTTCTCTAAGATGTTGGAGAAACAGGCATTTCTGTGGCAAAAAGCTTCCTGTCCTTTTAGGAGGCCCAGTTGCTTGATGCTGCTCCGCAGCTGGCTGACACAGAAGGTTCTGTTGGGATGCAGTCATGACAGCAGCATTCTTTTTGTGGCAAGGTTGAGAAGATAAGACAACAGCAAAGCAGTCAGCTTAGTATTACCCCAGACCCTCTGTGCTGGAGGCCAATCAATACAGATGTCTGAACGGGACTTCATTTCTCACTGAAGGCCCTGGCAGCAAGTCTAAGGGTGCTTTCCTTACTTAGCACCCTGATGGACATGTGCACCTGTCCGAGAGACAACAAGCCACACAGGTCCCACCATCTCATTGCTTCCTCTGATGAAGGAAAACAGGCAACCCTTGGGAATTCTAAGTTGCAATGGGAAAAAGAGCAGTTCCAACTCATATCCACTCTCCTGTTGCATGCGCTGGCCCCACTGAGGGTTTTTTGACTTCTTGCTTTGGCTAACTGGTCACAATAAAAAATGAAGACCGATTCTCTGGGCTTTAAATAAGAATTAGCTCCAGTATACGGCAGAGTTCTTTCCCCTGCTCTGTAGGGGTTGGCAGGTCTGTACTAGTGCCCAGTGGAAGCCAAGACTCTGAACGAAGAGGCTCACCTTTCGCCTGCAGGACTCCTGGGGACCCCTGGGGGAGGGGCAACTTTGGGGACCAGCAACCAAGAAAAAGCCCTGAGGGCCAAGCTCCAATGATCTCCAGTCCTCACTGCAGGTCAAAGCAGCCTCGCTGTGTCCAGACCCACATCAATATTCAATCAGACTGCTTGGAAAATCTGAGATCCTTAAAGGAGTGGGGGAGGAGGAAGAGATCGGTGCAAAAGATGGTGTCAGGAAATGCTGACCCTCAGCTAAAAGCTCAGACAAAAGTCAGCCATGGAAGAGGGAGAATGGGTTCTACCAGGTACAGCTTCTGTTCTTGGCTTAGAATTTGCAAAGATGTTACTTCTGAGGCATAAGTTGCGTAGGAATTTGACTGTCTGGGTCAGAACAATCAGAAGGAAGAAAGCATTCATCTCTCAGTTTGAGTCCCTGTAGTCTCCTCCTTTACCTGGAAGCCCAGCATGTCACCTGGAGGCTCCTTCTGAACCACAGGAGAGCTCTCTGCCCCATCCTAGGACAGATGCTCTCGGGGGCCTCTCATGGGGAGGCCATTCCCTACGGGATCCCAGTTGGCTTAGGAGTCACTTTTACAAGGAAGCCTTCCAGACACCCCAAGCCTGGGCCAGGTGCCCCCTCTCTGCACTGCCTCAAACCCCAGTGCTTCCTTCCATCTGAGCACTCCTGACCCTGGCTGGCGTATGTGTCCATCTGTCCAGCTGGACGACAGTGACTGGGGCAGGCTGGTGATTTACTAACCCCTACAATTCCTAGCAAAGTGCCTAGTATATGGTAGGTATCCACAACACGTGTATTGGATGAATACAAGACAAAGAGTGTCTGGGGGAGCCTCAGCATGGGCTAGAATTTACCAGGAGGACAAAGGGGAAATTCCATTCCAGGAAGAAGAAAAAGCCAATACAAAGGCCTCAAGGAAGAAAACCAAGTGAAAGAAGGATAGCTAGACACCTGGTGTGACCTAAGGTGTGTGGGGGAGAGCATGGGGAGTGGGGATGGGAGGCTTTGCCTTGTCAAGAATTTTATGGGAAATCATCAAGCCATCTTTGAGCAAGAGAGTTATTGACTAGCTCTGTGTTTATATTCACTGTTCCTCATAGTACAAAGGGCTAGTGTCCTTGATAAATAAAGAACTTGAAATTGATAAGAAAGTTGCTTTTAAAAATTAATTACTGACTTTTAAAAGTAGCCAATAACTCCTGAGAAGAAGGTGCAAAAGATATGATTAAACAGTTCACAGAAAAGGAAATACAAATGGTTCTTTAACAGGTAAAAGATGTTCGACCTCGCTCATAGTAAGAGAAATGCAAATTAGTTCTCTACTTAGACCCCATTTTCATGCATTATGTAGGCAAAAATCCCAGACTTTGATAACACACATTCTGTTAGCAATATCAACCACCGCTGGTAGAAGGGTAAATGAGCACAACTCGGTGGAGGGCGATTTGACAATATCTATCCAAATTGTAACTGCTTAGACCTTGACCTGCACTTCTGGGATTTGACTATAGAGATATACTGTACACATGTGAAATACTGTGTATTCAGGGTTATTGATTATGGCATTGTTATAATGGTGAAATGTAGGAAGCAGCTAAGTGCCCATCAATAGGGTACCATTCCACAGATGGTGATGGCAGACCCCATACAATGGAATATCAAGCAACAGTGAAAGAGAATGAGACGTGCTCATGACAGGGAAGGGCTCCAAGATATCCAAGACAGTTACGAGATAAGTAAGAGAAAGGTAGACGAGTGCATATTGTTGGCACCTTTTGTGTATAACAAGGGGAAGGAGAAATGAGACTATATATTTGCCTTCTCTTGTAAAAGCCTAAAGGAACTTGGGTGATGGACAAAATGATTGCCCAAGTAGAGGTGAGAGAGGTTTGGGAACCAGGCAGATAGGGGGTAGGTGTGAGGAGGAGGCTCTTCACTGGGAATCTTTATATGTTTTTTGAATTTTGAATCATGTGAATATGTACCCTATTCAAAATATTACAGTAAAAAGACATTAGTTTCCTGTTCCCATAGTCTTTCTTTCAGAATACTTGTGTAGCCTGACTTCCAGAAGAATCCAGCACCCCGTTCTTATGATTCACACCATCTCCAGTGAGCACTCAGTGTTAAGAAATATACCCCCAAACAAATTCATATATGTCTTTAGAGGACAGCTATAATGCATCATCCAGCTGTAAGCTATTAGAACTCCCTCGAGGTTGGAAATATCCCCTCGTCCTCCTAGGGGCTCTGATTCAGGTTTTTACATTTTCCCATGTGCCTTTTTCCCACTCAACTGGTCATTTTCAGATAGGATTTCTACCTAATAAAGCAGTGTCTGCCCTTTATTCGGATGGTCTTCTTCCTCGGGCATTCCTTCCCAGAGATCACCTTGCTGAGAAGTTCTTGAGAACTGGTCACTCTTGGTGCTTTGTGATTGCTTGTCCAGGCTGTACTTTATGCCTATCAAATGTGGTTGCCCAATTTGAACACCTTGTAAAAACATTTAAAAATCACTCAGTGAAAATCCTTCAAACAAGGAACAGCTGCGCTGGAGAAAGAGCCAGCTGGTTGCTCACCACTTTCTCAGAAGTGTGGTGGGAAGCACAGTGTTCAAGAATTCCAGGAGGTGAATGGCAAAATTAACCTACACAAGCCCTTTGGTTGAGACATGATTGCCTGAGAAAATGGCCCTCTCTTTGACCAGCTGTGTTCACAAGATTGCCCTCTTTAGAAAGCACCATCAGAAGTTCTACCGGGAGGGGTTTGGGTCTCAGCTTCCCTTTTCTTGGCTTCATTGCTCTGTAACTGTGACACCTGTTGCTCAGGTCTAAGCTAAGCTCCTGCACACGCATCCGTTGCAGATGCTGATGAAGTGTTTATAAGCTCAAGTCCAACCAGGTCGACCCACTCCTCTACTCTTCTTCCCTAAAGCTGGCCTTTTGTTAAGAGTTCTGCTCACTCCTGTGTAGCTAGTTTCCTTCTCCAGATGGAAAAGTTCTGTCGCTTTGATTACACGTATATACTCCCAACCAGTTACAAACTCCTGGGGTGCAGGGACCACCTGTTTTTCATCTTTGTTCCCCCCACAGTTGCTAACACATGGCTGACCTTCCATAAATACTTGTTGAATAAACAAATGAATGAGTGGTTAAGTGGACTTCTAACACTTGCTAGGTATTTAGATCAGCTCTGTCCAACAGAAATTCTGTGATGATGGAGTATATGGTGGGGCTGTCCATTACTGTACTCACATGTAGCTGTTGAGTGCTTGAAATGTGGCTAGTGTAGCTGGGGGACTGAATTCCAAATTGTAATTGATTTCATTTAACTTGTCATGGGTAGCCAGTGGCTACCATATCGAATGTGAAGATTTAGATGATGGGCTATATACTTTGATCGCCTGTACTGATAAACTGTGGAGCCTTCTCAAGTTAACTTTTTTTGCTTAACATGGCCCAGGAACTTCGAACAACAGCTTGGAAGCAGTGAGAAATCATAGCACGTCTCATGGCACTTGCCATCATCACTCCCGGCAAACAGAGGTCAAAAGGAGGGACAGTGACTAGAAATAAGTTCTGTCTGCCTTTTTCTTGGGTGTCCCAGGAGTGTAAATGGTCAGCCTCTTAGTCTATGACTCACCCAAGAGCCAGACTCTATGACTGTTGCAAGCCCCCGCCGGCAGGCTGGGCACGGAGTCTGGGCTGAATTGGAGGGAAGTGTGCCACGTGGTGAGTCATCCGTACCATTTCTCAGAGCAGGTGTTCTTTGGGGAGCCTCCTCCAAGGAGGCCCCACCCAATGTGCCTTTCCCTGCATGGATGACTGTAGCTCCAGGACCAGGCATGAAGTTCATTCCTGGTCAGGAACGTCTGGGTGGTATGGAGTTACCAGGGACTTGTGCCCAGAGACCCCACAGGATCTCAGGGTGGGTTTTGTGCTCCGACTGCCCTGGCAGAGGCTGGAGGTCCCTACGTGAGTACCAGCAGCAACTGCAGCAACTTTAATGCCACACCGGGACACTTTCTTCAGCCCTTGGTCCATCTGGTTCCAGCCACTGTTGCCCATGGTAGCAGGCAGAGTGGGGTTTCACCAGGGTGCTGGAAAGCCTGGGGTGCCTCCATCACAGCCGGAGGCATGGCGGCAGGGTATGTGTGTGACCCCCTAGGTGCCACTGTCCTCTAATGCATGGAACAGGATAGAATCTCTACACCCAAGGTGAGCAGTGCCCGTTTCTCCCATTGAATGGGGCTAGGACATGTCCACAGAGCAAGTCATGCAAGTGCCCGTGACGCCAGGTCGCTAAGCCACCAGGTCACTAAGCCAGAGCTCCCGGAGCTGCCGGCATCTTCTACTCTCATCCCTCAGGGATGCAGGCCAAGGGTACATGCCATCGAGCACTCCCCAGTGCCATGCCACACCATCCCTTCCTGGCTTGCCTATCACCTCTCATTTGGAAGACAAAAAAGAAAAGAAAAGAAAAGACCTCAGCCCCAGGTCCCTGACACAGCAGAACTCCGGAGGCACCTTAGGCCAGGGCAGCATCTGGGTACAGTATTCCGTTGGTGGTGAGCCATCCTCTGGAGCCCAGAGTTGTTTCAACATATCTGACACGCCCTGCAGACCCAGCAGGCAGGGTGGGGTAAGCCCATACTGTACATGACACATGGGAGAAGCTCTGGTTACCGGTTGCACAAACAACACCTCACTCAGGGCTTGGGGAGGTGTCGAGGTAACTTGTAACTCCCCACTCATGGACCTCCCCCTCCCCCTCGCTCTGCTTCTCCTCCCAGCCTCATCTTTAAAGTCTTTGGGGACTGGGGCAAACCTAGGTTTGGGGAACAATTCGTGTCCAGAGACCCGATCATTGCAAAAGTCATGGGCCGATGGCATGGTGGTCTACTGTTGGCTTGTCATTCCAGCCTTTGTGTCTTGAAATTCCCTCCAGCTGCATCGAGAAGTCCTGTGGTTTCCATCACTGCCCTCCTTTTTTAGAGCTACCCATCCCTGCAGATGGTGTGGTTCTTTCTGGGTCAAGTGTGACTGCAAAGGCTGGTGTGAGTAGAGCACGCTGGCCATTCTGGAAAGCTCTTTAGGTTGCCTAAGAAAGTATTCCATCCCATCCTACTGTTTGTGGCTTGGTGCATTTCTTGGGATGCAGAAGATCGATACCTACAGAAAGATTCCCTCAATAAAGAGTGCTTCTTTGAGGGCAAGCCTATCTCTGTGCAGCATAGCCACAGAATTTTAGATTTTAAGAACTAGTAGGGAACCTAGAGATCACAGCTTCATTTTCAGGGTGAGAACACAATACCAAAGAGGTCAAGCAATTTGGCCAAAGTCACTGCAGTTTATAGACAGAGCTCCTAGAACCTTGAATAGACAAGACAATGCATAAATCCGTGAGTTGGGGTTGACTTCAGATGGAAACCGGGGACTTACTCTGGATTCCTCATATGAAGAAGGGATGGAGTCATAATGATTTTGAACAATCCCCCCTCTTTTTTTACAGCATCAGATACTCTAAGTGTTATCATATAGTAAGCAGGATGATAAACGTGCTCTCTCTTTTACCATAAAGTGTTTTGCTTCTTCTTTCCCCCTAAATTACACCAGCTGGATTTGCATAATTTGGGATTCACCTGATTGAATGAATCTGGTCATAGGGGAAGACCCAAAGGAAAGTCTTGCTGCCAAAAGGGCAGGTAAAGCTAGCATAGAACCATCTTTATATCTCCAGGGCTCTGGCTGGTGCCATGTGTCTCGAGATGCTGAGATCTTATAGGAGGATGATCTCCAAGGTAGAACTGGGGACACAACTTGTTCTTCCCTTTCTCCCTGATATTGTGCCTGTCAGCTATCAGATGTGGACTGGTATAGTATTGATATGAGAAGGAGGGTGCTGATACCTTCTATTTTAAAAAATCTTTTTAAAAGATTTTATTTATTAGAGAGAGAGCAAGCGAGAGAGAGAGAGAGAGAGAGACGGTGCATGAGCGGGAGGAGGGGCAGATCTAGAGGGAGAAGCAGACTCCCCACTGAGCAGGAAGCCGGACAGGACGCGGAGCTCGATTCCAGGACCCTGGGATCATGACCTGAGCCGAAGGCAGACGCTTAACCGACTGGGCCACCCAGGCGCCCCCTGATACCTTCTTATGACTTAAGCAAGCTTTGGTCAAATGAACCCCTATGACCTCGGTGAGAGACATTCAAAGCCTTATTGCCATGGAACAGGATAGACACAAAATAAGTGAAGTCTCTGCCTTTTCTGTGAGCCACATGGGACTTTCTCCATCTTATTGTAAAAATGCAGGGGCCAGAGATTCTCAAAATAGGATCTGGTAAAAGGATCAGTTCATGTTTTCCACAAGGTTCTTTATAGAAGGTTTCTCATTTGTCTTTCTAGAGGTTATTCCAGTTCTGTTTATGCAATAGTTGCTAGTTAAGAATCTGGCTGTCATCCATCCTCTATGTTGGGCCAGGGTTATGGTGGGAATCCTGTTTTCCTAGAGATGTCAGGGTTATAAACTAGTTCTTGGGCTCATGGTTCCTATCTGCTACTGTCCATGTACCCTAGCACTGTATTTACACTATTTTGTATTATTCCCTCAACAAGATTTTAGATGCCTTGAGCCCAAATGACTGAGCTTATATTTTCTTTAATTCCCTATCCTGTCCATAGCTGAACACATTAAACATGCTGATAAGCAATTAGCTTGAGTTTTTAAAGGTTTAAATTAGGCAGGAACATACATTTATAGCAAAATACATATGTATTGTATACAGAGTAAAAATTTAAAGTGAAAAATATGGTGTTACTTATTCAAGTTGGCAATGAGGAACAGAAATTTTTTTTTTTATAAAAAAATTATCTTGGTTAAAAGACCTCAAAAGTCCAAAGGTTTTCAACAATGGCCCTTAAGAAATGTGATGGAAATGTTGCAGAGGGTGGTAAGTCAGCTTGGAAGGTGCAAACTTTGCATTCACATATGTGAGGAAGTCAAACAACACCTCTGAAAACTTAGAACCAAAGAGGTTGAGAAATGTAACAGATATTGAACACGTCCCCGAGAGTAGATGGTTTATCACCCTGGCGTGTGTAGTGAGGACAGACTGGGCACAAGTGTCAGGGATTTGGACAGATAAGGGGAAAGCACATTTCGAGGCTGCCCTCCCAGAGCTAGGGAGCCATGGCTCCGATGTGACCAAGAGCCACAATGTGGCATCATTTCAAGGGGTTTTCATATGCTTGAGTCCTAACACCTGGGGAAACTTATTCCCCCAGAGGGGCTTGCAGCCTGAGTGCACCTGGAAATTAAAGAAAGCATCGAGCTCCTATTCTTTGAGCTGAGTCAAAAGGCAAAGTGGTGCCTGGCCGTTTAATTTTAGATTTTAACGTGAGGGGCTTATACAGTCCCTGCTATGTCAAGGTGATCTACAGGATCCACAGCTGCTAGGGCAGAAGGCAGGGGATGGGACTCGGGCTCTTGCAGCACTCACTGTACTGGGAGATAATAAGCAAGAAGAGCTAGCATTTTTAAGTCCAAATTGCTTAGCCCTGGAAGGTTCTGTGAGGGGAGGAGCCTGAGGAAGTTTGAAAGGAGGAATTGTTCTGCTGTCTTGGGTGCTGGTAGCAGATTAAATATCAGCCCTGACACGTGCACTTGAATCGTTCTGTTGGGTTGGAGAAGTTTTAGCCCAAGGTCACTTATTTCCAGTTCTGAATAAAATTATCTCAGTTGTTGCCTGAAAATTTTCATGCATTTTTGAGCTGGATTTTGGCCAAGCTGTCAGGCAAGCATTTAGGGAAATGTTGTTAGCTTTGGAAATTGTTCCTTCTGCAAGGACCCTCGTGGCTTAGAGGAATTAACCCATCTCCCCCGGTTTCCTCTTTGGCCCCAGAGACCTCTGTGCCCCTCTGACTTGTTTTTTTCTGGTTTCTAGTTGAAGCCCACAGAAGTCCCCCACCTTTGCTTTTCCAGAGGACTCTCCCAAGTCTGGGAAAAACAACAAAAAACTCAACCAAAAGAACACACACGGGGTGGAATATATGGTTTGGGATGTTGTGTTCAGGACAGTAATATCTGTTCCTTCAAAATGTGTCATTGACTTCTGTTTTCAATGATCACAGCCAAATACGACACGGGAAGATCTGACCTTAGAAATAAAGGCTGTGACGACCTCAGCCCAGGAGTAACGAGGACAAGCCAGAGGAAGGCATGCCTGTGGCCACCCTGGTTCTCCATCCAGCCCATAGGAAGAGACTTCCCTCCTCCTTTTTCTGCGGGAGACTCCACAAGCAAGTTGGGAGTGATGACACTTGAGCTCCCCTAAAACTCTTCCCCCTTTTCCTGGGTGAGACAGGCCTGGATGCAAGTCTTGCTTCATTGCCAAGTCAGGCAGCGTATAAGGTCAAAAGCAAAAGGGGCTTTATTCTTGCCCCTGACTCCAGGGTGAGGAAGGCCCAACCAAGTACCTGTGCCTTTCTGAGGGCATCTCGTACCAGGCTCAGACATCTGGTGGTTGCTGGGCAAGTACTCGCTCCAAGAGTGATACTGAGAATGTCCTTTTTGGGCCTGGAGAAGAAATGAACTTCAGGATGTATGTGTTTAATGTTTAACAATAGGTGGGAGGAAGCCCTGATTTTGTATGGTTTGCCGGTTTCTGTGGTGTAAATGCTCCCAAGCTAACAACATGATGTTAACTGGCTTGCAAAATTCCTGAATATTAATGATGGTCTCTTGCAAGTAAAAGCCAGCTCCAGCTCACCGTTGGCACTAGCCCAGCACGCTGTCACTGCAAGTGACCTGAAGATCCAGAGCCCTGGCTTCAGAGCCAGACAGCCATGGTGGTGCGGGGTGGATCTCCTAGCCCGAGCCCCAGGCAGGTGTGTGGCCCAGGCATGTAACCTTTCTGAACCTTAGTATATTTATCCAGAAAACCGGGGTGAACAGTAGCTGATGCAGTCTCTGTGGCCAGACTGATGGAGGACCATGACTGGCAGCCCTCGCCCTACCGCGTGGTCTAAACTAGTCTAAGTTAACATTGCCCAGAAGAAGAGAATGCCATTCTGAGCAGGTGCCACCCCCAAAGGCCACCTCAGGGGTCATGTGCTGATCTTTTTATTTATTTATTTATTTATTTGTTTATTTATTTATTTATTTATTTATTTATTTATTTGACAGAGAGAGACACAGCGAGAGAGGGAACACGAGCAGGGGGAGTGGGAGAGGGAGAAGCAGGCTTCCCGCGGAGCAGGGAGCCCGATGTGGGGCTCGATCCCAGGACCCTGGGATCATGACCCGAGCCGAAGGCAGACGCTTAACCGACTGAGCCACCCAGGCGCCCCTCATGTGCTGATCTTGAGGGTCTGCTGGGAGTCGGGGATAAGATAATGAGTGGGAAGGGCTGCCCTGCAGGAGGCATTTGGTGTTAGTCCCCAACTCATCACCCTTCCTTATTCTTCCTGCTTCCTCCTGCAAAAGTCCCAATGAAACTCTGCCAGACAGATCACAGGCCTCTGACTGGGGTCAGGCTCACCCGCCCACCTGTTAGAAAGAGCCCTGTACACTTTGCCTCCTGCCCCTGCAGGACTAACCAGACAGGACCACGCAGAATCAGGAGGCGCGAAGGGCTGGCATTAGTGCATACCCACCACATCTTTCAGTATCAGTATCTTCAACCTCTCTAGCCACTCATTTATATCCTGGGTCCTGTTCCTCAAGGGCTTTGCTCTTGGTCATTACAAGCCACAGCCCCTTATTGGTGAATTACCATCACGTCTCCTAGAGGGAAGAAGGTGTAGAATACTCGACCGATGCCCCACCACGTCGCTTGGCTCTTAGCAGCCCACGCACATCACTCCAGCACCAGTGTCTTGCTGCCTAGGGACTTCCCCTCACCACTGAAGCACCGTTCGCTAACTGACGGCAGGTTGCGAGTGGCCCCCGGGGTGGGGGCTGGGGGGTGCGGGGAGCCTCCTGCAACCAATGACTGATGTGCACTGGGGAAGAATACCCCGGCCCCCGCCCTCTCCAGGTGAGCTACCTCTGAACACTGTTTGGCAGGGAGCCCCCGAGTTTCCCTGACAGGAGTAAGCCCCATCACCCACCTTGGTAGATGGCTAGGTCACCGACCCTCTATTAGCTGCCTTCCCTTTCTTGTCTCTCTCCCCATTTCCTCTGGTTTTCTCAGCACCTCCCAAATACACTATTTGCAATGGAATTCTTGTCTCGGTGTCTCTGCTTTAGGAGGAACCCAAATGATCACAGGGGATTTATGAACTGCCAGAAGAATGATTCTTGGAGAGTGAAATTCCAAACTCTGCTTTCTGAACCGGAAATAGCACAGTCTGACACATACACATGAATGGATAGGAACAATGGGACAGAATACTTAAAATGGAAATTATCCAGCAAAATTAGAGAGGTTTAGCTGCCACCCTGGTAACACTTAATGGGAGGACAGATGCAGGCGTCTCAGGCCAAAGGAAGCATGTGGCTTCCTGTCATTAAGCCAAGGTCATACAGAGGAGGACAACTCTATAAGACTTGGGCTTAGGCCCCTACATACTGTTGGTACGGTTCTGACAGGGCACCTGGAGCACATTCTAATTCTTCTGTGTCTCACCATCTGTACGTGGGGGCCGTGTGCATAGAGGCCAGACTCCCTTTGCTGAGGATACGTGGCTACTTCTTGGTCCAGTGGAAGGGAAAGCAGAAGATGGGGCTTCCACGGCACGTGCCCTTGTTAAGCCCCTGTGTATCAGAGTCCATGCTGGGAGCTATGTGGCCTGCCCTCATGGAGCTCCCAGTCTAAGCAGAGAGACAGGCAGGACACCCGCTAACTGTAGAACAGAGCCACATGAATACTGTCCTGGAATATTTGGCCTAACAAAGTGCTGATGGAAGGACCAATTTCAACTCATAGGGTTGAAAAAGACATTCTGTATTTGACGAATGGAAGTAAACCTGCCAGCAGAAGGTCGATGCGTAGTAGTAGCTCCATAAATCTTCGTTCACATCTAGGATCCCTTCCACCCTGAGAATTCTGTGTCTAAGGATTAGGGCACAGAGACGATCTTGTAGATTTTTGAAGAGTTATAGCTACAGTTACCTGCAAAATGAAAGGCAAAAAGCCAAGGGTCTATTTGTAGCTCAATTACCAAACACTGGGAGGATCTGCCTGGTGTTATCTGACTGTCCTTGCTGCCAGAGAACAGTATAGTTTCCTACTCTCCGTCTCACTTGGCTCTCTCTGCTGGCCGTGGCATCCCAATTGCAGATACTGGGCGACGAGGGGCCTGCCGTAGAGGAGATGACCCATCTAGAAAGGATCCAGAACACAAGCGCCAGCTAAGGTACCAGCCGCTACAGCCTTTGCTGCCGTTCTCCCCGTATTCCCGTGACCTCCAGAAGGGACGGTCCTGGAGGATGCGCTCCTGCAGGGAGAAGTCAGACGGCGGACTTCTTGGCTCGGCCCCCTCTCCCGTTTACAGGGAAGAGAGTCCGGTGGGTGGGAATCTTAGGGTCTGCGAGGGGTGGGAAGGAGAAAGGGCTGCGAACGTGTCGGACTGTGGGAGCCGAGATCCAGGAGCACCGTGTGAAGCCGTGCAAGTCTGTGTGAGCCTCCCTCATTTTGAGATTCAGGGGAGCGCTTGCAGCGCGCACCCTGGGAATTCTCCCCGGCCCTCCCACACAGCAGCGGGAACCGTGCGATGCGTGTTTGCTGGCTGGCTGCAGCCCGGGAGGGGGCTCCTGCTCAACCTGAGCAACCCTGCCAGAACGTGGAGCTGTGGAGGGGTGCGTGGGGGGGGGGGGCTGAGCCCTCCTAACAGGCAGGGGGGCAGCTGTTTGAAGAGGGAGAGGCAGAGGGCGAGGGTGACTAGCGGCTCTAGCCAGCTAGTTTGCTCTGAGGAGGCCAGGAGGACATGATTTGTAAGCTCTGGGGTGTGTGTGCGTGAGAGAGACAGACACAGACAGACAGACAGGTGGAGAGAGACAGAGAGAGAGGGAAAGAAGTCACAACAATTAACTTAGGAAAATAGGCACTACTTAGCTCTAGTCACTTTTCACTCATCAAAAGTAATTTAATTCATTTCACAAATGTGAAATGTGATTTACGTACAAATTAGATGGCTGGGGGTTTTTGTTGGTTTGTTTAGAAGATGCGAGGGAATGAAAACATTTGCTGGGATGATCGGACCTTCTCCTCTATTCCCCACCAAAGAGAAAAAAAAATCCTTAGGGAAAAATGTGTTTGCTCCTCCCTTGCTACTCGTCCCACTACTAGTCACCACCGCAACTGCTTTCTCTCCCCTGTTCTCCTTGCTGCCACTTTACTCTGCTCAGTCATCTCTTCAGTCAGCCAGCCAGTCAGGTGGTTGGTCAACACACTTACATGCCTGGCATCAGTGTCTGCGGGTGGAAGGTATTCAAGACGCAGATTATAGTTTTCATTTAGTCTAAGGCAGAGTTTTCTAACAGTGAATTCACTCCTAAAAGGAGTTCGCGCTCCATCAGGGAAAATGTCTGACTGTTTGAACCAGCAGTAGCCAGCTGGGATGCTTCTGGAGGATTCTTGCATCATGCGGGGCTTGGCTAAGATAACACCTAAGATGCCTTCCCAGTACCTGAGATTCCATGATTTTGTTGTGATCATTTTTAATGGAACTGAATAGACACCAAAGAAAGACCACCGTCCCTAAACAGGATCCCCCCCACCCCCCCACCGCAACTCCAAAGTGATCAATCCCAACAAAGTAAATGTTCACACTGATCTCTGCCTTCTTTCTAGCATTTGATGACTTGAAAGCTGTCTAGACAGAGCTGAAGGGCTGGAAAAAAGGGCCATGTGAATTCTCCAGCGCGGAGACACCGAGGAGAGGAGTCAGGGCCTGTGACGATGCTCCTCGTGCTGTATCCAGCCTGCTCTATATTCACCCCCCAAAAAGGCATGTGTCCTCCTCACTCAGAACCAAAGGTAACAACTAAAAATGAAAGACCAGATGAAAAGACAAAAAACTGAAAACAAGCAATTTTCTAACTGGAGATGTGGCAGAGTCTCCAAATCACACTGGGCAGAGCAAAGCAGGGCTATGCTTCAGGTCAACCCGATTCGCTCTACCGGACACGTTTCTGGCATTCCCACTACCTGAGTCTGCCCTTCATGGACCGGGAGAGTGAGCGCCAGGCCTCCTCCCTGATCAAATGAACCTCCTGCCTGCTCGCCCTGAATCCCCCAGCGGTGCAGGAGGGCCCACAGCCTGCCCTGGGAGGCTGTCTTCCCGGAGCCTTCCATGCCTTCCCTGCGCTTGGTTACCATTCTCATACAAAAGGGTTCTTGCCTTAAATCTTGATCATTAACATGAGGAATAGTAAGCTCTGACTTGAATAATCCTTCCGAAGATGAGGAAATTCTCAGCAGAACCCATCCTCCTCTTGACTCTGTTCACGAATTAAGTATAAATCTGCCTCTCTTCCTTTCCCTCCCCGTCAGAGGGCTTCTAGACAAGTGCTGTTAATCAGGGAGAATTGGCAATGGAAGGGTCTGTCAGAAAGACTGTTCTTACAACTGGGACGTGCCTGTTGTAGGAGATGAGGTAATTTCTTCTTAAGCTCTGGTATCCAAGGAGGAGAAAGAACAACAAAACAAGATCTGTTAAAAAAGGTGTGAGAGTCTCTGGGTATTTTCTGTTGCTAGAGAGACCTCAAGGAAGGTTACTTCTGGGCTGAAAGCAAACCTTTGTCAAGGATTTCATTTCAGAAGGTTCAAAAGACACCGGTGAGAGAGTGAGAACAAGAGACAGGAAGAGGCATGCACTGAAAGAGGGGAAGAGATGAAGGGCGGGAGAAGGCAGGAGAGCCAGGCCTTGCTGAGATGTCACAGGAGAGAGTCACAAATAGAGGTTCTAGCAGTTTGATCACTGGAAAAATGTCTGTTAAACGTTGATGCAATGGAAGAGAGAAATTTCTGGATTTTTTTTTTTTAAGATGTGCCTTTGCTCCTGCTGTTTTGTTTGCCTGGAATGACCTTTTCCCTGTCCATC
Source organism: Leptonychotes weddellii (assembly GCF_054177405.1). NCBI lineage: Eukaryota > Metazoa > Chordata > Mammalia > Carnivora > Phocidae > Leptonychotes > Leptonychotes weddellii. Next base: position 138,530,269 of record NC_138372.1, read on the forward strand.
TCTAGCCCCTCTATTCAGTTCAAATGTCCCCTCCTCCATGAAGGCATCTTTGGTATCTCTAGTTACATATATAATTGCTTCGTCTTCTGCAGGTCACTAGCAATTTTTTTCCATTAAAACACTTTTTTAAACTTAGTCATGGTAAAATACGCATAAATCATCTCAAACATTTTTAAGTGTACAGTTCAACAGCATTAAGTGTATTCACATTGGTGTGCAACCAATCTCCAGAACTTTTTTTTTTCAGAACTTTTTCATCTTGCAAAACTGAAACTCTGTACACATTAAACAACACCTCCCCATTCTACTGGCAACCACCATTCTACTTTCTGTCTCGATGAATCTGACTACTTTAGGTACCTCATATAAGTGAAATCATACAGTATTTAACTTTTTGTAATTGGCATATTTCACTTAGAATAATGTCTTCAAGTTATTACATATATCAGAATTTTCTTCCTTTTTTCAAAGTAGGCTCCACACCCGGCATGGAGCCCAATGCAGGGCTTGAACTCATGACCCTGAGATCAAGACCTGAGCCGAAATCAAGAATTGGATACGCAACTGACTGAGCCACCCAGGCACCCTAGAATTTCCTTTCTTTTTAAGGAATACTAATTTGATTCTATTTTTCTAATGGCATTTATAACAGGCAGTCTTATTTTTAAGTGACATATGCACATTGTATCTCTTCTATAGAATTCTAGACCTTTTGAGGACAGGGTCTGAGTCTCCACACAGTTGAGTCCCACTGTACCTGTTAGCTCAGTGCTTGGCAGAGAATTTGTGCTAACTGAATATTTGTTGAGAAGATCAAAGGACAAATGCTGCCATATTGTCTTAGGTGGGCTCTTCTAGACCTCCCGGTTTCTCTATAATCACACCCCCAAAAAGACTCAACAGCTGTTTAAACCAATCCACATCATCAAATTGAGGTGAGCAGAAACGGATTGGCATCAACCATTTTGGGCTGATCTTACCCCATAGCCTTGAATCACTCCTGTGTCTTCTCCTGGCTTGAGCCTTCTACTTCCTTCTGGGAGACATCTCCACTGTGACGGGAAAATGGGCCCAATCTTAAAAGAACAGAAAGATGGGGGACGCCTGGGTGGCTCAGGTCATGATCCCAGGGTCCTGGGATCTAGTCTGGCATCGGGCTCCTTGCTCAGCGGGGAGCCTGCTTCTCCCTCTGCCCCTCCCCCTGCTTGTGCTCTCTCTCTTTCTCTCTGACAAATAAAATATTAAAAAAAATTAAAAAATAAAAATTGACTTAAAAAAAGAACAGAAAGATGAAATAAGAAAAAGTAAGGAGAGAGGGGGATGGTTCACATAAGAACAGAAGCTGATAATTAGATTTAGATTTTTCTGTCCTGTTAACTCTCTGGTTGTGTCATCACTTTTAATATGTATCTTCTGATAAAGATGGGGTGGTAGTGGGGGCAGGGGACTGTGGAGGTCTTGTTCTTAATCACACTAAACATTCTTGCCCACCCTTTTCCCCGGGTTGTCACTATGGAAGACCGCTTTTTTGCAACTCAGGAACAGTAAGAGAAACCTTGCTCAATTTGATTTGGGAACTTGGAGATCTAAATGAAATTTCATGTTTGGTCTGTAATAGTTATTTTTGGAGTTCCTTTAGTTAGCTTGTCTTATAGCCCTGCCTTTCCCTTTGTCTTTCTGCCATCATTTGTAAGAGGGGATCACGGAACAAACACAGGCATTGAGTCAAGCAGCCTTCTGTTCTACTGGTGGTATAACCTGGGGCAAGGCAATTCACCTCACTGAATCTGTCTCCTTATCTGTAAAATGGGGGAAATACCCCCTTCCTCCACAGGCTTTCCTGATGATTCAATAAGGCCATGACTATTAACTGCTCAGTCTGGCACACAGCAGTTGGGTAATACCTGTAAATTTCCTTCCCTTTTCCTGAGTTGACCTGATGTCCCTCTATTCAAGCTGAATTGGCTCCATTTGGATCTTTGACTTCACACGAGCCACATTTGCTGCCCTGGCTTTGTCTATTCCTTAGCAGCCCATGATCCCCATGGAATCCCTATGGCAGTTCATCCTTTTGCGAGGCTTGGACTCATCAGAGAAGAGCATTTTGTTGTGGGATAAGGCTCTGCTCAGGCCTAACAGAATCTTGTTGGGAGATGGAATTTTCAAACTTTCAAGAGAAGTCATAGAAGAACAAACCGCCACAGTTCAATTTATTTCCCAAATGAGTTATTTCCAGGTTAGGCAGAAGGCTCTGTGTTTGTCCATTGCTACTGGAGCTATTGGAGTCTACCTACAGAAGAGCCTTTATTACCTAGTCCTAAGGGTCAGCAAATGGGTAGGTGCTCTGCTAGCCCAGAACAAGCAGAAATATGAAAGCAGTTTCTGCAATAGTCTAACAGAGCTGGTGCCCTCCTTGATCCAGAATGCCAAAACCGATAGCCTATTTTTGAGAAAAAGTACATGGAATGTATTTGAGTTACCTTCTTCCTTCTCATTTAAGTGTCATTGCATTTATCTTGAGCACCATAGAGATGTCCTTTGTCACTTTCCCCCATCAAACTCTTCCCTCTTGGACTTCAGAGAAGAAAACAACTACTTCTTACAAGGTGGCAGTTAACCGAGGCTTCATGCAAGTACCATTTGAGTCTGGACTTGCAAGATGGGTAGGATTGGAAAATGTAAATATTTGGAAGCAGGCATTTCTGGAAGAAGGAATGGCAGGAACAAAACATAGAAGTGGAAACTTGTAGTGGCATCACTGGAGAATTATTTGGAGAATAAAAGGAATAATAAAAATAAGTAATGTTAAACACTGTGGTAGGCATTCTCTAAGATGGCCTTCCGCGAACTCTGCTTCCTGATCTTCATGCTCTATGTAACTCCTCCCCTTGAGTATGGATTGGATCAACTGACCTAATGAAAAGAATGAGGAGAGTATATCTGAAGTAATGGGGTCCCCTCTGAGATTAGATTATATTGTGTTTTCTTTCTCGGGAATTTTTCTCTCTTGCTGTTGTTCTCTCTTGGATTGTGTTCCCTGAAGAAAGCCAGCTGCCATGTCATGAGGAAGCCTCATGTAGAGGACCACATGGTGAGGGACTGAGGCCTGCCAACACCCACGTTAGTGAGCTTGGATGTGTCCCTTCCCTACAACAGCTGAGCCTGCAGATGAGACCTCTTTGCCAATCGCTTGACTACAATCTCTTGAGAGGTTTTTTTTTTTTTTAAAGATTTTATTTATTTATTTGAGAGAGAGAATGAGATAGAGAGCATGAGAGGGGGGAGGGTCAGAGAGAGAGGCAGACTCCCTGCTGAGCAGGGAGCCCGACGTGGGACTCGATCCCGGAACTCCAGGATCATGACCTGAGCCGAAGGCAGTCGCTTAACCAACTGAGCCACCCAGGCGCCCTCTTGAGAGGTTTTGAGGCAGAAGCATCCAGCTAAGCTGTGCCCAGATTCCTGACTCACAGAAGCTGTGGATAGTAAACGTTTGTTGTTTTAAGTCACTAAGTCTGAGGGTAATTTGTTATACAGCAACAGATAACCAATACAAGAACTTACTCTAACGTACTAGATGCTGTGATAAGATATGTTACTTCATATATCTGATGTTATTTAATCAACATTTGGTAGGTATTCTTGTCCCAATTTTTCAGTTGAGAAAACCAAGGTTTAGACGTCCGTCCAATACCTTTACATATCTAGTAAGTACAGGAGCTGAGATTCAAACCCAGGCTGTTGTATTCCTGGGCATGTGCTCTTGACTTGGACACTGTATGTTCTACAGTTCGGTTCATTCCTACTGGCCCTCGTCTCTGCTCCATGTCCTCTGAGGTCTGTTGGCAACCTAGTCCTCTCGTCTCAGCAGAGCCTGAAAGGAAACTTGGGAATTTCTCTGAAGTTTTTTTAACAGAATCTCACCCTCTGTGGTCAGTTGCCACTGCCAGTTTCTGTGCCATCTACTCGCAGCTCCATCTATTCTGATAGCAGTGGCCCCCAGCCCCCAGGACCCCAACCTCTTCTTTATCTTCTAGCCATTCCTTGCCCTGGGCACCCCCTGTGGTTTTGCGAGTTAAGGTTTGTGGGGCTACCCTTGGGTGGAGTAGTGACCCCCTCTCTCCTGCCCTGGAAGTTGTTTCCTGGGAGACCACATCATATTCTTCAGGATCCAACAAATACAACTTTTCCACTTACTTCTATCACTCTGGCTAGGAGGACCCAGAGAGTCCTGCTCCCACTCCAGGAGATGGAGAGCTCTAACCCTGTGGGGTCCCTTCCTAGTCTCTGATAAAAAAAAAAAAAGTAGAAACACTGCCCAGCCTTGTTCTGCTTCCTCCACAGTTTCATGGGACACTGGCTTACTTCAGGGTATTCCTAAGAGATTTATACTTGATACTGCTCATCAGTCACATGTGATAGTCTCTCCTTGGGCCTTTGCAGGGAGGCAGGGGTACAGATGTGTGGGCTGCCACATGCTGGGTCCTGAGGGACCACAGTATTCCTTCTCATCACAGTATCTATTGCCAATTCAGTGAGATCTTTGACACACTGGCTGAGTCTCAAGAGGTCTAGAGATGAATGATTACCTTTGGCTAATATTAAAAACAAACAAACTAATCAAACAGAAACTTAAGAGTTAGAAATGACCTTTCATGATTGATAAGACAGTCTTCACTGTTGACCTAATGCTACATTTTGCTGTACTGTGTGTATAAGCTCATAAGCTCGAAGGAAGTCACTGCTCAGAAAATTAACTCCGACTCCCTGGACTTTATACTTCAGTTCCATGTTAATCCTTGATGGAAATGAGCAGGGCCCTATGCTCCAGAGGAACTTACAATGGCTAACTAAGGTCCAAAGGCAACCTCTCCCTGGTGGCAGGAGAACTGGGCTCTTGTCCCAGCTCTGCCACCCACTCTCTGGATGATCCTAGGTGGTTCACCTCACCTCTGTGAACCTGTTTCCTTGTATGTTCCACCAGGAGGGTGGGGCAGGCCACCCCTGAGAACTCTTCTAGTCTTGACTCTGGTTTTATGGGCTTTGTAATTGTTTCTAGGGCTGGCCTGTGAACAGGGCACCCCGCCCCCACTGTGTTTCCCTTGCCTCTGCTCAGATGGGCTCCCCAGTCCTGCTGGCTCTTGTAGTACTGATTTGTCTGAAACAGGGTTTCACATAAAAGTGTTCTGTGGGTCCAAGACTGAGGGCCTCTAGGTCCAGCACCTGCTGAGGAAAGAAACAATCTTTTGGCTTCCTGGATCATTCTTAACAAGCCAGGAGTTTCCTTTCAGAAAGGTAACGTACGGTCTCCAAACACCTGCAGCAGCCCATTCCACACTCATTGGAAGGTGGAGAAAGGGGAGGGATCAGTGACTCACGAATAGCCAGCTCCTTCCTTCCAGGAACAGGGCACTGGGTTGGAGACCCACACAGCCCTGGGATTAGGCTCCATTTTACAGAGGTGGAAAATCAGCAAATTCTAGAACTGAGACTCAAACTCAAGTACATGACAGAGGAGACATTAATGAAGCCATAAATATTTCTTAGAGTGAAAGGGTCCACAGTAGATCATCTGAGTTGGATTTGAAGCAGTTTATCAAGCAGAGAAGTAAAATGATTTACTGAAAGTCATACAGCTAGAGATTGCATTTGATTCGCATTGCCCATTCAGATACCTTTCCTTTGTAGCACGGACTCAGAACCCTTTCATTTATTTATTTTTTAAAGATTTTATTTATTTATTTGAGAGCGAGAATGAGAGATAGAGAGCACGAGAAGGAAGAGGGTCAGAGGGAGAACTCCCTGCTGAGCAGGGAGCCTGATGTGGGACTCGATCCCGGGACTCCAGGATCATGACCTGAGCCAAAGGCAGTCGCTTAACCAACTGAGCCACCCAGGCGCCCAACTCAGAACCCTTTTAAAATAAGTTCAAGAACACATCAGTTGGAGGCAGTCAGGTACTCTGCCTTCCCTCTTGTTTCTAGCAGGACTTCCTCCACTTTCCAAAGGATGCTCTTTGGCCTCCACACCAAAGAGACCCACCCAATATCGAAGGGCCATGTGTAAACACCCTTCCTTCTATCTTATCAAAAATCCCTCCTGCCTGGGTTTATCAGAGGTGACTCACTCCCTGGAGCCCTTTGTAAAGACCTGGGCTGGGGTTGCAGGGCTGAGAAGTACCAGCTTCTCTACCCACTTGAGAAAAGGGCCTCTTAAACTTCTAGTCTTCTCCATCTCCCCCAGTGGGAAGCCCCACCACCAGGGTTTAGGGGAGCTTGGCCCAGAAGTCATTCCTGGCCTTTCCCACAGACCCTTGCATGTTGGTGGCCTTTAGGGGCACATTATCCTGAGGAAATCAGACAGCTGAGTGACATAGGAACCAGGCCTGGTGGTTGCAGGAAAGAAAGCAAATATTCTGAAATGTGAGCCAAATGGCGGGGTACTCAAGGAATGCTTTCTTTCATGCTGGAAGGGTTAGCTCCTCCTACTTTCAAGAAATACATTTTTGAGAGTAAGACAAAATGATCATTTGGTTTGAGGAGCCCAAGTCCCAAATCTTAGTATTTGCACCATTGTAGCCTGTGGTCCAATGGGGGAACAAGAGGTCAGGAGAAACGTCACATCGGTTTCTGCCTCCCAGCGGGGGGCAGGTGTGGGGTGGCGGGCGGGGGGGGGGGCAGTGAGCTGCATCAGCTGTTTACCCAAGCAGGGCAAATGGATGTGTTCCTCCCTCCCTCTCTACTGAGTGACAACCATCTGCCAGACACTGTGCAAGATGCAGCGAATCCAGTGGGAGCAGAGACAGAGGCCTGGCCCGCTCCTCCTGGCCCTTCTAGTCCAGTGGGAAGGAGAAACATCACATCAAGGCATGGCAGCTGTGAGGACTTCTGCAAAGAGGAGGTCCGTGGGGGACCTCAAGGGTGCAGTGACTGATCCATGAGGCTAAGACAGGTGTTCCTGAGGAAGTGATGTTTGGGTGGAGGATATCTGAAAGGGCGTAAGCAGCGAGGGAGTGAGGGCAGGGCCCTGTGAGAAAACTGCAGGGAATGGAAGGTGGCCAGGGTGGCCCAGGGCAGAGGGTGGAGGGGACCAAGGTAGGAGTCAGGACTGGAGAGGAAAGGCTGTATCAGCCACTTTCAGAGTCGTGTCTTCATGCTGGTGGTGATGGGAAGCCTGTGGAGGGACTGAAGGGAGTGACATTCAGGGGATAACTGGATATATATCTGGGCACCCAGCCCAGTGAAAACCAAGGCCCCAGAGGCCTCTTCACCCTCTGGGTCAAGCAGTGCCAATGGGTATGGGACCCCCAGGCTCACGGACCAGGAAATGGTGGAGCTGGAGGCGGGGTGGGGACAGATGCCAGGAGAGTGGGCCCTCCGTGTCACCTTCCCAACCCTGGCCAAGTGAAGTTCAGGTCCCTCAGGTCTGCCTTCTCCAGATGCTGCTCCCCCCGCCCCTCACCCGTTGGAGCCCACCGAGGGCCCCAGCCCCAGCGGGAGGCTTCCGCGTGCCGCCTCGCCCCACTCACCCCCCAGGGGCTGTGAGTCACCCACCTGCGTGGTGAGGCAGGGGAAGAGGTGAGAACGTGAGTGCCTGCGAGGTTGGCAAGGCAGGTGGGCGCTTGGCAGGCAGGGGCCCAGCCTCCTGGGGGGGGCAGCCCCACCCCCACGGCCTCCCCCCACCCTCCACTCCCACCTAACGCCTGAGCTCTTAGAGGAACCCTTCGGTCCCAGCCCCTGCAGGAGGCTTCTTCCCAGTCCCCTCTCCCCCACGCCCGCCTCCCTCCACTGTCGGGCCCCACTGCCATCACCATGGTTACGCGGGCTCCTGCCGCAGCTCCAGATCCACAGCAGTCGGAGCAGGGGGAGGGCGGCTGGTCTCATTAGTCTTCCTGTTGAACTGGCTTCTTTTAAAGTCAGCTCATGGCTGCACACTGCAGATTCGAGGCCTGCTTACCTGAAGGGTTCACCTCAAACACACCCAAGATGAGAACAACTGAATAGAACGTGTATACCGCCGGGCCTTGTTTGCACCATGAAAGGATGCACCACGGCTTCCCTTTTAAGCAGTGATGCATGAGAGTGTGCTGGTCAGGACTGACACCCAAGATGTTAAGGGCCACTCACTGGGCGACCTGAGGTAGCCTTGGAAGGCTTTGCTTCTCAGAGGCAGTTTGGGGCCAGACAGACCTGGATTCAAATCCTGACCCTGCCACTTATCAAAGGGATAAACTGGGACAAGCTATTGAAACTGGTTGGGCCTCAGTTTCCTCTTATATAAACTGGGGATGACCATACTCACCCTGTAGGTTGTACTGAGGAGTAAAGATAATTTATGCAAAGTGCTTGGCACATCATAGGCGCTAAAAATGGCCCTTGTTGCTGCTGCTGTTATTATTATTAGAGCTCTACACCCTTGGAGATGCAACACATGGGTTTGTTGATTTGAAGGTTACGCAAAAGGCAGGTTTTCCCAACGGTGACTTAAGGGCTTCCAGGACCATCAGTTTCAAGCTGGGGGGTAGAGGAGGAAGGAGGAAAGTCCGAACCAAGTGCTCCAGGAGCACAAAGAGCACAAAGAGGAGTAAGTTGCTAATGGCCCGCGGGCCCCTTGGCAATCCTGTAGAAGGGGATGATGTGGGGCCTGAAAAGAGACATTGTTTAGAAGTATTTATAAGAGGCAGATAGACTTGCAGGTCCCAGCCCCTACTCCCCCTCCTGCAGGGGACAGGAGAGTTATTTTCTAGAAAAACGAAATCAGAGAGACTTTGCGTTACTGACATCAGCTATAGAGGGAGGCTGGGGTTTGGTGAAAGTTTGCACGCTAAGTGAGCCCTTCTCCCTTGCGTCATCCTCCTCCTAGCCTAAGAACAACAGGGGCAAGAGATTGAAAGATTCTTTTCTGTAGAAACTGACCCAGTCCAGGAAAAAGACCTATCATATTGACATTTGGAGGCTCCAGGTGAAAAAGCCATTGTTGACGTGATCACCCTAGAATAAATCCCATCCATGTACATAGAACTTCAATCAGCTCTTTAGGGCCTCATCCTTAAATCTGAGTGGCAGTCAACAGTCACCAGAGAGGAGAGCATCCAACATGACAGAGAATAAAATAATCAAACAGGAAATCAAAAGGATCTATGAAAGAAGCAGAAATGACGAACGAGCGGCAGAAACTGAAAATAAAGTATATTTGATATCTTTGGAGGCATAAGAGAAAATGCTGCATCCACAGGATATGAAGAAAAGGGGATAATCAAAGCAAGAAAGAGTTTTTGGAAACAAAAAATATGAAGTGAAAATTTCAAAAATTCTGTACCAGTGTTGGAAGATACAGTTACAGAAATTTCCCTGAAAGCAAACAAAGAGAAGAATAATAGGAGGAAAAAAGAAAATTAGAGTAGTTCAGGAGCTTCAACATCCAATAAGGAGTTTCAGAAAGAGAACTGAGAAAAATGATGGTAAGGAAATTATCAAGGAAATAATACAAAAAGATGCTCTAGAACTGAAGGACACAAATCTTGGTTAACATGCCCCGCACCATAGCTGAAAATGGACCTGGACCAAGATACCCCATTGTGACACTAGAACTCTAGGGGTAAAGAGAAAGTCTTAAGAGTTTTCAAAGAGAAAACTCAAAAGTTACATATAAAAGATCAAGAATCAGAATGGCATTGGACTTCTCAATAGTAGCACTGGAAGTTAGAAGACTTTGGAAAAATGCTTTCATTATCCCCCAGGGAAACTATTTTCAGCCTATATTTCTATTCCTGGCCACACTATTGAAGAAGTTTGAGGATATAATAAAGGCATTTTCAAACATGCAAAATACAAAAAAGTTTACATTTGATGTGCCCTTTCTTGGGAGGCCACTGGAGGATGCTTCGTGATGAGGGAGTAACCAAGAAAGAGGAAGAAGGCTTGTGATCCAACAATGCAGAGGGGCAAAGGGAATTTCCAAGATGCGGGTGAAGGAAAGTCCTAGAATGCCAGCTATGGGGCAGGCCTAGGAACCAACCAGTTGGGGTCAGAAAAGAGCACTGAGGACTCCAAGAAGAATTTCTCTAGGAAATTCTGATTATCAAATCTGTTTGCAGAGTTGGTGGAAATAGGGAAAGACTTAGATATTTAGGGAAAATAAAGCAAATGCAAAATATAAATGAATTAACTCCAGAACGAAGAAAGCACTGAGAAAAGTAAAATAAAATCTCAGTTTGCTACTTGGCTAGGTAGTGAACACTGTTTATTTTACATAATCATCATAATGAAAATACTGTGTGTGGATTGAACCAAAACCTGATAAACAATTATGTTGGAAGGATAGAAAGCACAGGAAGGGGAGGGGTGAATGATTTAAAGTATTTGCTTACTATAGTGGAAAATATTTAAAATAAGTGACTTGAGAGAGTATATGCCTATCATCTAAAAATATGAATGTAAATACCAAAAAAGAAAAATAAAGCTATGAATGTTGCAAGTAGTTGCCTCTGGAGAACAAAAGGAAGATGAGGTAGAAATGAGGACAAGGGACTTTCACAGATGGTATATTTTGATACAATAAAAATTAATTAAAAATCCAATAAAGGGGGAGCACCTGGGTGGCTCAGTCGTTAAGTGTCTGCCTTCGGCTCAGGTCCTGATCCCAGGGTCCCGGGATCGAGCCCCACATCGGGCTCCCTGCTCGGGCAGAAGCCTGCTTCTCCCTCTCCCACTCCCCCTGCTTGTGTTCCCTGTCTCGCTGTGTCTCTCTCTGTCAAATAAATAAATAAATAAATCTTAAAAAAAAAAAAATCCAATAAAGGAAAGAAGGCTGGACCTGTGTTGGTCAAATGATGGCTTTACAAACACACAACTAGGGTGCTTTTCAAATTTCTCAATGATAAAGTCAGCAAAGACAAAATGGCAGATACATGCATAGCATTAGGAGAATTTCTGGAATGGGGACCGTTATTGCTATTAATACAAAAACACTAACTGTAACAACTAGCAAGAGTTTCCATAGGCTTTCAAGACACCCTAGCAAGTTTGCTACCATGTTATCCCATGCTTTCAAGGAAAACACCAAAACTCAGGATTTAATGGAAGTCTTTAATTTAGTAAGTGGTAGAGGCAGGACCTAAAGCCAAGTCCTCCGTGATAGATTATATTTTCAAAGATGGACTAATCCCTCATGCTCTTCTTCCCCTCCTCCATCAAAAGATAGAGTCTATTTCTCTACCCCCTTGAGTCTGGGCAGGTCTTGTGTCAGCTTTGACCAATATAATACCATATGGGTGATTTTTGGTGACTTCTAAGACTAGGTCATTAGAAGCCCTGCAGCTTTTGCTTTGGTCTTATTGGATATTCCCTCTGGAAAACTTTCTCTTGGAAAGCAGCATCATCCTGGAAGAAGCCTAAGCCACATGTAGAAGCACTTTAGTCAACATCCCAGCTTAACTAGGATCAACTGCCAACCATGTGAGTGAGCCGCCATCTTGGACACCAGCCCAGGTGAGCCTTCGGCTGACTTCAGCCCCAGTCAGTATCTGCCTACAACTACATGAGAGATGCCAAGTGAAACCACCCAGCTGATATGTCAACCCACAGAACTGTGAGAGAGAATAATAAGTTTATTATTTGAAGTCATTTAAGTTTTAGGGTGATTTGTTACATGGCAATAGGTAATTGAAACATCGCCTGACACCAAGGTCTATATTCTTTCCTTGACACCATCCTATGAGTGCTTCTCAGCAGAGACATTATTGAAATTTGGGTGGGAGAATTTTTATTTTGTAAGTTTTCCCTGCACACTGTAGGATCCTTAACACCCTGGCCTTTGCCCATGAATCTGATACCCCTCCCCCAATTTCATGGTGATAACTAAGAACGCCTTCACAGTTTCCCAAATGACTCCTAAGAATAACATCCCCAGGTGAGATCTCCAGGTAGACAAAACCATTTTGAGGTGGTTCAAAACTGAATTCCACACGAATGGAACAGAGAGGGCAGTTCTGTTAGTGGGAAAGGAGAGAAAGGGAGAGTAAGCAGGATATAGTTATCAAGTCCAAATGCAAAGGGTCTCCACAGCTCTACCTCTGATATCTAAGGTGCTAGGTTTTTGGCCTTGAGCTCCCTAAGCCCGGCAAACTGGTTGGTAGTAACCATACCCATGGGGGAAAGGGTGTGGGAGGTATAGGACCATCAAGCATTGCTCTGGGAGGGAACAGAGAGATCATTTGTGCAGCCCACTCACTTTGCCATCTACTGAAGCCAGAATGGGGAATGTGCACCAGGACTACACCCCGGGACCTCCCACCCAAGCCACATGCGCTTTTTACCACTCAAGCCAGGGAATGCTTGTGATTGAGGTTATGAAAAGGTTGTGATGAGGTTAGATGGAAAAATGGATACATTTACTTTGGGCACGCAAAATACACTGTCCAAGTTAGCCTAACATGCTTGCTGGTTGTAGTGGTTTGCCGGGGCTGCTGTAACAAAGTACCACAAACCGAGTGACTTAACAGAAATGGATTGTCTCACTGTTCTGGAGGCTAGAAGTTCATGATCAAGGTGTCAGCAGGGTTGGTTCTTTCTGAGGGATGCAAAAGAAAATCCGTGCCACGTTCTCCTCCAGCTTCTGGGGGCGCGCTGGCCATCTTTTGCATTCCTCTGTCTTCATCTTCACGGGGTCTCTACCTGTGTGCGCCTGCGTCCAAATCTCTCTTTTTTATAAGGACACCAGTCTTACTGGAGTAGAGCCCACCCTGCGTCAGTGTAATCTCAACTTACTCCTGAAAGAACTCTATTTCCAAGTATAGTCACATTCTGGGGTTAGGTCTTCAACACATGGATTTTGGGGGGATACAACTCAACCCAGATAAAAGCTGTTCCATGAACTCACATGCTTTCTGTTTCCCGTGTGAAGCGTTACTTTGGATTTCCTAGTTTCGCATCCTGCCTTGACTGGTGGCTTCAAACTGTCCAATGCGGCCGATTGACTTGAAAGATCTTATTACCCCAGACGAGCCCGGGGATCTGTCTCTTTGCCTGAGACAGCATGTTGCAGCCTGAGATCTGCTTTGGCAACTACAGAAAGTCTTTGATGGGGCCTCTAATCTCCTTCTGTGGACACACCTGTGACAGCTGTGACCTAGGTGTGAGTCACATTTTGCCTTCAGAAGGATCCCGAAGAATGATATAAGCTGGCTGAAGACACCTGGGAAATGCAGCCACCTGAGGGATGGGAAGCCTTCCAGCTTTAGAAGCACAACGTCATTAAGACACACAATGGGATTAGAGAGAATATGGGAAAAGCCCGACGTCATTGAAAGTCTAGGGAGAAGTGCTCAGTCATTTACTTATTCATACATTCTTTTTTTTTTTTTAAAGATTTTATTTATTTATTTGACAGAGACAGAGACAGTGAGAGCAGGAACACAAGCAGGGGGAGTGGGAGAGCGAGAAGCAGGCCTCCCGCCGAGCAGGGAGCCCGATGTGGGACTCGATCCCAGGACCCTGGGATCATGACCTGAGCCGAAGGCAGACGCTTAACGACTGAGCCACCCAGGCGCCCCTTATTCATACATTCTTTCAACATGTTCTCAGTGAGTGAGCACCTGGTGTAAGCCAGGCATGGCAAAATTTAAAATCTAGTGGGGAAGAAAAGTAAACATACAAGTAATTTCTGATTGTGATAAATGATAGGAAGGAAACAGTGTGCAATAATAAGGAACAGCAAGGATATTGAGTTTTAAAGGTGGTCAGAGAACCCCCTTAAGGCGGTAACAATTGAGACCGAGAAGATTCAGGCAAGGGTGCTCCAGGTGGCAGGAACAGTTTGTGCAAAGGCCCTGAGTTGCTGGTGTGTGTGTTTAAGGAACTGAAAAGAAGCAGATGTGCAGTGGCAGAAGCAAGAGATGAGGCTGGAGAGGGGGATGTGGGCCAGGACAGGGAGATCAGATTTCACACCGACACTAGGCAAAGCCACTGAGGAATTTTTAAGCAAGAGAGTGATAGGATTTGATTTCTGTGTGAGTTTTTTTTAATCATTCTCCTTGTCCCAGATTGGCAAAGATTAAAGTTTGAAAACACATGGTGTTGACAAAGGTGCGGGAAACAGACAATCTCCTATCTTGCTGGTTGAGTTATAAATTTGTATAAACCCTAAAGGGAGCAATTTGGCAATATTTATCAGAATCAAAAATGTACTACTTTGACTCAGCAACTTTGTTTCCATGAATTTATCCTGTACATATACGCTTCAAAATCAACGTATACTAGATTATTCACTGTAGCACTGTATGATTGCAAAAGATCGAAAAAGGCCCTAAATATCAATAAGTGACTACCCCCAACAATATCAACAAATAAGGGCTTCGATGAGTAAATATTGGTCATCCACACAATAGACTGCTTGCTGGGCAACCGTGGGGATAAGGGAGCTCTTTATGTACTGATGGGGGCCAGTCTCTGAGATAAACATATAGTCAATTTTAAAAAGCAAGGTTCATACACCTGAAACTAACAGAACATTGTATGTCAACTATACATCAATAACAATAATTAAGGAAAAGAACAAGCTTCAGAGCCATGGGTATAGAGTACACATCATTTAAGAACAAGGTATGTGCATGTGTGTTTGGGTCCTCCAGGAGAGGAGGAATTAGAACTGTAGAGAAGCAAGAGACCTTGGCGGCTGTGGGAGAGTGGGGGCAGATGGAAGCAGGGAAGGGTCCAGAAGCCACCTGGCTGCCCAGGCGGGACATGCTGGTGTGGACCCTGGGGACGCTGCACGGTGATGGGGAGAAGTGGACAAATGGGCGACGGGAAAGCTGGGTGTGAAGAGGGAACCGAGAATGAGGGTCAGACAGCCAGGTTTCTTGCTTGAACTCCTGATGGACGCGCTCTTTACCTAGAGGAGGGGCAGGCTTGAGGTGGAGTGTGGGAGAGCTTGGAGGGAGTGGTTTGGGGCACGCTAAGTCGGAAGTGCCAGGGAGCATCTAAGTGGAGGTGGTGCCCAGGAGCCAAGGTTGTGAGTCCTGAGGTTAGACTTCCTGCTTGATCCTTTCCCCCCAGCATACTGCCAGCGTCTGTAAAGGACAGGGGGCTGTTTTCCGGTGACAAGAAGAGGCAAGAGCATTCCTGGGAGGGGAGAAGAGCTGAGGCGAGCCAGATAGTACTTGACTGAGATGCCACAGAAGGGTTAAGCCCGAGAATGGCATGACATGATTTGCGGTGTAGAAGGATCTCTCCGGTGGTAACATGACAGACAGATCAGAGGGAGGTAAAATGGAGCCAACTAGCAAGTTATTGCTAGAATAAAGGAGCTGAACAAACTTAGGGCCGATGGGGATGGAGAAGAGGGGACAGCTCCGATGTGGATGGGATGTGGGGGTGCGGAGGGTGGATGAGCTGAGAATAACTCCCAGGCTCTGGCTCAGTTGAGTGACTGCAGGGGTGGGGGGGCCATTTCCTGAAAGCACATGTGGGAGGAGGAAGGGGGAGGCAATCCTTAATTAACCTGAGCTTGACTCGGTTCCCAGAGTTAGGTCCGGTGTGCTGGGAAGACTTTTCTCGCAGTTTGTGTCTCGCCACCCCGCACAGCAGCCCTGTCCTGGGAGCTTCGGGAGGTTCTTATGCTATCACCACCAACTTTGCTTCTTTCTTCCGTGGCTCCCACATCAGATCCCTCATCAAAACCTAAAAATCCTGCCATCAAACGGTCTCGCTTTTGTCCTCACCTTTCTATTCTCACTGGGGCCTAAAGTGGCTGGAGGTGGCCAGGGCGCCTCTGGAGCTCTGGAGGCCTGTCGCTAGCTCGCAGGAGGTATCTTGCTGCAGTTGAGGATGCTGTGCAGAAGATGGTTCTAGAGCAAACCGCATGTCAAATCGGTAACGGTTATTGAGAACTTTCCCAGGATAACATGGTGACAAGCTGCCTTCTCATAGATGATGCTGGCTAAATCCAAGGTTAGACTTCAGTAGAATTTCCTCTAAAGCTTTGGAACTGGAAAAGTCCTTTGACAAGTGTATGGCCACTGGGCAGATAGCAGCCCATCCCAGCAAGAGCCTGACTACCACACACAGAAATTACACCATGGTGAGGCCTTGGCTCTGGAGGGCCTGTCACCCTCTGTGGGTCACAAAGCCAGACGGCACTGTACCTTCGCCCCCCACCTGAAGTTAGGGACTGTGTGAGGTCTGCACCAAGTTGACCAGGTACCTAATGTCAGGAGGCCAGCCAGGAGAAGCGAGGGGTATGTGTGTGCATGCACGTGCTCACCCACGTACTGGGTGGTCGAGTGGGGATAGCTCAGCAGGGGGACAGAGCACTTGTTTGGGAGTTAGGAGTCAGTCGGACCCAATTCCTGTCGTGGGCAGGCCACTTACAAGTTGTGTGGCTATGGGAAGGTCACGCTACTTCTCCCCAAGTGTCACGTTCCTGAGCTGTCAAATGACAACTGTGACCAGATGCTTCAGATGCCTTCTAGTAAAAAAAAAAAATTAGAAGAACCAAACTTCCATAGTCTCAGTGACCCAAGGCTCTACTCAGACCACTCAACATTTTTCGGATATCCTTGGCTGCATTAAGCTGAGTGTTACTACTGTCCCTGGAATGAGGTTGTATTTTGGTGACCTGGGGCTTGAGGGGAAATCTCTTCCCTTCCAGCTCAGCCTGTCTGGGTCCACTTGCCTCCCTCATTATAATTATAAAGTAAAAGGTGCGAGTGTGTGTTTTGCATGCGTGTGTGTGTGTGTGTGTGTGTGTGTATGTGTGTGGCAGTCGATCAGGCAGGATGGCAGGGAGGCTCCCTGCCATGGTCTCTGGATGGCAGAAAATGTGCAGAAAAGAGGATGTCAAGCGGCCCCGGGACAGGGAGATGGCTTTATGCTTTTCTTACTCTGATGGGCTGCTTCTTCTGGGTACTGGCCACATTTGGAAGCTCAACTGGCTGCCTAAATTGTTTCTCAGGATCCCAGCAAGGTGGTCTGGAAGGTGACAGGAAAAGGGAGTAGGTTTGCCTCCTTATCTGTTTGACTCATGGTTATAACTTGTCAGCATGCTGATGGGTTCTTTGTTTTTCAGTCAAATGAAGTTTTTGTTGGATGTTTGAGTGAAAAGCACCATCTCCTCACATAATCAAAAGCCTAGGTGGAAGGAATAATCAGTCCACTGTATATTCCTGAAAGCCAGAAGGTATAATTTCACACATAAAATCTAAATAGACTAATTAGACTGCTTGAATGCAGTGTGTGTGCATGTGTGTGTGTGTGTGCATGTGTGCGCACGTGTGCAGGCGGGGGGGTGCGCTCGTGTGTGGGGTCAGGGAGAGAAGCTCCTTTACCACCCACCCTCAGAGATGGAGATGGGGAGGCAGCTCATCTCTCAGGCGCAGGGCCCTGGTCTGGTGGGCGGCCCGGGCGCAGCATCTTTCCCGCTCTTCACCTTCATCTCTGACCTTCCCAGAGTGTCCCACACTGCACAGGGTGCATCCTGGGTCCTCAGAAGGAAAGGACTGGATGAGCAATGAGTGTGTGCATGTGTGGGGCCACAGGCAGCTTCTGTGGCAGCCGCGGGACTCTGGCCAGTCACCAGTGAGCTTTCTGACCCCCGGGCTGCACCCATCAGGGTCATCTACGAGACTCGTCAGGCCTAGATCCCCAGAGTTGCAGCTCCTGCCGACCGACCTTGCCCGCCATCCACCCATTCTAGGCCCACTCTCCTCATTTCTTCAGATTCAGCACCTGCCTGTCACCCATGCAACTTCCTCAACAGCAACTCTTGATTTCAGTATCCCTAGACTCAGTCCTTCTAAGGGCCCATTCTTCTTCCTTGATGTCTTCCCCCCCACGGATGCCAAACCTTCACCTCATTAAGAGTTGCAGAGCCTCTGCAACCTCTTCTTCGACCTCCTCCTCACTTCCCAGCTCTGCTCATTTCTTCCAGAACCCCAAAGCCCACCTCTGTTCAACTGAACCAGGACCTAAAGTCATGGATCTTACTGCATTCCAAGTGTCCCTCACCATCCTCATCTTCCCCAGTTCCCGCTTATCTAGCTCAGATTCTGTGGCCAGTCATAACTCCGCGCATACACATCTGTGCCACCCCCCTTCCCTTGCGCTGTGGTCCTCACACGACGGCAGCCCAGGTGGGACTCGGCCTTCTGTCAACTCCACGCCTGTCCCACCCCCACCTCGGCCGGCGCCCCCAACATTGAACATGGATAGCAAAAAAGATTGTCAGTAGGCTGATTGGTGTTACTTTAAATGTAAGGGGGCCCTTAGTGCTCCCTGAAAACTCAGCTGCGTCCCCCAGTCCATGCACTCCCTCATGCTCCAGTCCCCAGCATCTCCATCTCAGTTGGTGACATCGCTTCTGATGTCACTTGGGAAATCGTGAAATTAGAAGAGAATTTTAAGAGACTCCTGTCATCACATCTCTCTTAGTTTGCTGCCATAATAAGATACCACAGACCGGGGGGTTTAAACAACAGGCATTTATTTTCCCACAGTTCTGGAGGCTGGAAGTCCAAGATCAAGGTGTTGGCAGGTTTGGTTTCTCCTGAGGCTTCTCCCCTTGGCTTGTAGATGGCCTCCTTCTCGTTGTGTCCTCACACGGTCTTCCCTCTGTGTGCACCCACTCCTGGGGTCTCTTCCTCTTCTTGTAGGGACATCGGTCACACTGGATTAGGGCCCACTCATGTGGGGCAGAACCACCCCCTTCCTGGCACACAGGCTTAGCCCCTGTAGCTCCTCCCAGGATGCCTGAGCCCCCCAGGAAAGGTTTGAGGGCCAGAGCAAACCCTCCCTTACCCCTTGCAGTAGGGCTTGTACTTGAAAACAGATTTGGTGTTTCAGTTGCTTCCTTAAATGCCAGCAAACCACAAAGAAACAATGGGATTCCAGAAAGGTCAAATGGTTTGTGATCAAATATTTCCTTTGTGTTTGGCGGTGGAAGTGCCGTGGCCAGCCCTTCTCCCAGGTTCTTCCTGAGGCGGGCCTGGGAGGTGGCTGGTGTGTGTGCTCCCTTGCTCCACCATGTCTCCGCTTTCCCGGCTGTCAGACGCCCGCAGCTTCTGTTCCACGGGCCTGTCCAAGAAGGCCGCACCCCAGCATGTAGGCCCAAAGGGGAGAAGAGAACTGGGACAAACACAAAGGTTTATTGATAATTGCTTTAGGCATGTAAGTCAAACTGAGTCCAAGTAACACAGAGCTCTTAAACCGGGGAGAGCAATGGGTTTGGAGAAGAAAACAACTTCTATGGGCTCCTCTATTTTTTTTTTAAATTTCCCCTAGTTTTCTACTTCATGCTGGTGTTTGGGGGTCCGGGAGAGATGGAGGATGGTCGGGGGGGTTGGAGAGGATTTTATTTCATAAAGATTTTAATCCCCTAATCTTAAGGAGGGAAGGAGTCTCGAGACTTAGAGACTCAAGACCTAGAGACTCGCCCAGTTCCCAGCTCAGGTCACCTTGAGGCCCTAGCCCAGGACAGTGACGATCAGTTAAAATGTGAAGAAACAGCAGCATGACTGGCATGTATTAAAATCAAGGGGACACAGATTGTAAAAGATCATTTTCTCTCGGGCCTGAGGCTGCTTCTCTTCCTTCTGGAAGGCTCAAAGAATCAATCACTTCTGTTTTTCTGAAGAGACAGGGATTCCAGATTTTTCTTATTAACTCATTCCTCATTATGATGAAGGTATTCCTCCTCACCCAGAAAATCTTTCCAGCTGCAACGTCAGTGTCCATATAAATTCTCTTTATACAGTTTTCTGTCTCCTGGGTCAGCCTTTCTTAGTTAGATTTTGATTATTTTCCTTTCGTTTTTCTCTACTTTTATCATCATAATGCTTTCTTCACCTCATTTCTCTTAGTCCTCTCTCCTTTTTCCTTCTCTGTTTTCTGTTTCTGACTGCATAGTCACAGCACCAAATGTACAGTGAATATTAAATGTTTCATGTTAATAAATGTTACATCACTTGATGTGCACTAACAGCTCATAGTTTCTGAGCATTTACCACAGATTAGCCCTGGGCCAAGCTCCTACGATGCACATCCTGCTGAATCCTCAGGTTTCCCCTGAGGTTGTGAGGTCCGTAAGAGGACTGGGACAAGGGGGAGGCAAGCGAGATCCTAGGGCACAAAGCTTAAGGAGGCGCTCACTCTTGGGGTCCTGAAAGTGCAGGCCAGCCCCTGAGAATGCCTCACACTGCCCCAGACCGAACATTACAGTGATTTCCATCTCTACCTTAACATAGAAGGAAACGGGCAGACAGAGGGTAGGGCAGTTACCCAAGGTCACAGAGCTAAAGAATAAAGAGAATTTGAACACAGGTCTAGCTAAATCCAGAGCCCCAGCTCTTAAGAATTACAATTAATATGTACCCAGAGCACCCAAGTAGCTTTAAATGTCACCATTGCTTGTATGTGTGTGCTTTTAATTTAAAAATTTTACTTTTCAGTTTGAAATAATTTATACTTGCTAAATGTCACCATTCTTCAATATGAAGAGAAAGCGAAGCATCTTCAGACTTTTGAGGAAAGCCTCTAACCCAAGTGCCAGAGATCTAATGAAGCAAACAGATAAACAAATGCAGAAAATCCTAAAGCTGAAATAATGCAGAAAGCAGAAGACAGCTTCAAACTGAACTTTATAAACTTGAAGAGTTAGAAGACATTGCATCCATGAATTGGGAACAGGGTAAAAAAGAAACACTCCCAGAATAGGAAAACACTTGTAGAAATTAAGACGTTTGTAGCAGAAATGAATATTTCAATAGAAGAATTGAATAGTAAGGTTGAAGAAGTCTCCCAGGAAATAGACCAAGACAAAGGGATGAAGAATAGGAGTGAAGAGATAAAACCAGAGAATCAACGCAAGAAGTCCAACACCAAATTTATAGGCATTCTAGAAAGAAAGGAGAGCAAAAAATGGAGAGGAGGAAATTATTTAAAAAGACACAAGAAAATGTGGACCAAGTGCCCAGACACTGAATAAAAAATAGATCAATTATGGTGAAACTTGACAACACCAGGGATAAAGAGATGATCATAAAAACTTCCAGAAGGAACTAGAAAAAATTAGGAATCAGAATGGCATTCAGATTTCTCACCAATACCGTTTGAAACCAGAAGCCCATGGAGCAATGCTTTTACAATGCTGAAGGAAAATGACCTCCAAGCTGTCAGTCAAATGTAAGGATAAACCAAGGACATTTTTTCAGATAGGGAAAATCTCAACACATTCACTTTCCATGGACCATTTCTTACGAAGCTACTAAAGGATGTACTTCAACAAAACAAGGGAGTAAACCAACAAAATTGTCCTGAGAAACATCTAGCCCGTGGTTGTCGTGTCCAAGGCAACATGGGTCAGAAGGTCTGGAGAGCTCTAAGCTCAGAGAGCCACAGGATGGAGGACACTGGACACCAGCGTTTACGCCATAACAAGGACAAATTATCTGATGGCCTTTTCATGTGCTTGCCTACCCTGAGGGGAGTTTAACAAGAAGTCAGAGGACTTAGTGAGAGGCCCCTGAAAATCTGAGCAAATGTACCAAGATGATTAACTCCAGGAAAAACAAAACCCTGTACCTGAAAGGAAATGTAATTAGAGCAGACTCGGAGGCTTAGCCAGGAACAGTAGTTAATAGTAATTATGGAGATGTATCGACATAAACTCTGAGCAGTACTGAATCCAAGAGAGGCGAAATACCATGTTGGAGAGTGGTTGTGAACGTGTGCAAATGTGTATAAAGTGTAGAAATTAAATTCTCCTCTGCTGTCGTAGGAAGTTAATATATGTCTAAAATGGGGGGGAATCAAGAAACATATTACTTAAAACTATGGAGGAAAATACCGGAAATTGTCTAAAAGAGTTGAAAATGCCTGTCTCCAAAAAGTGGGACTCGGGGTGGGGGGAGAGGTTGGGCGGGGGAGGCCGCAACAGGATGGAGTAAGGGAATATCTGCTTTTTATTATAAGCTTTGTGATGCCTTTTGATGCTTCAATAAGGTATGTTTCTTACCTTGACCAAAATTAACATTAGAAGGTAATTTCGGTATCAGCTTACTTACTTGCTTTTTCTTCTTCCTCTTAAAACTAGAAGCTGGAGTAGGGGACAATATCGCCTCTTTGGGCCTTTTTGCTCTTTGAACAGACTATCCTGTCTCACTCCTTCCTCTTCTCTATTATTATGAAACAGAACAGTAGTTTTAATCACCCCAAAGAGCACATAATCCTCAACCCAATATTTGACTTTGAAATTAATTTCACAGCTCTGTTCGATTACACGGAGGTCATAAATCACATTATGGAAAGCCAGCTTGTGAGAAATGTAAAAGCTGTCCACTTTTGGCACCTGCCCTTCCTCCAGAGGAGAGGTCTGCTTCACGGGCTCTCTGACGGAAAGTCCCCATCGCAGCACCCCAGTCCCTCTGGCTCACTGTGCCCTCATTTGCGTTCCCACTCCTTGCCTGGAACTGGCTATCAAAGTCCACTTTCCAAGCATCATTAGGTCACTAGCTCAATTGGTGTTTCTTAAGTATTCCAAGATGCTCAATGCTGTCTTAGCCCTCAGGGGGAGAGGAAATTCCAGAAGTGGTCCCTGTCCTAAGGAACTTAAAATCCATTTGAGAGAGGGGGCCCTAGACAAAAAACCATCGTGAACGAAGCAGAGTTAAGAGTATCTATGAGACGCAAGAAGACGTGCCATTTGTGTCCCCAGAAGGGGAAACCAGGGATGGTGGGCATGGCCAGATCAGGCTCCAGGAAGGAGGTAGAACTCGGCCTGCATGCTCAGAGGTCATGCCTTGCTCCTGGACTCTCCCCACAAAAGTTAATCACGCCTTCCCCCGGGGTTAAGGCTGGATCATGGATATGCTTCTGGTACTGCAGTCATCCCATGGCTGGACAACTTGTAACTCGTTGTCTACCCCACGAAACTGTGAGTTCCACCAGCTCTACGGCTATGTGTTTTGGCAGCCTCAGCCCCCAACGTAGCCCAGGGGCTCAAGAATGTGAACTGAATGAAAGAGTGAATACTCTTCACTGCAGGAAGGAAAATGATGACTAGGGCACAGTGTGTGACATTGCAAGTATTTCTCCCCAGCCCCCTCCCTGGCCTCCCTTTCCCACCCTGTCTGCATGTGGGGACGTGGGAATGCTGGTGGGAGATGGGTCAGAGAGCCAGACAGGACACGTAGTTCTCCGTAAGGGCCGTCTGGGGGGAGAGTCGGAGCTCCTGTTGTGTCTGGCTCAGCAAGGACTCCCAGAGAATTCACACGCCATCCCTCCCAGGCCCCACGACTTCAGATCCACCCTGGGAAGGCCCAGGAGGTTGACCATCCTCCCTTGATTTCTCAAGAACACAGAGCAAACCAGCATCAAGATGGCCTTGATGGCGAGTAGCTCTGTGGGTGGCCGGTGTTGACTGATGCCCCCAGATCTGCAGGTCTGGGGTTGCCTGAGCCCACGTTGTGAGCCTGTGAAGAGCAGAGAGAAAAGACAGAAGAGGCGAGTGGGGCAGGGGGACCTGGCAGCCCCCTGACCTCCCAGGAGATCCCACCAAGCAGAGCCACTTAGACTGGAAAGCTGGTGCCAGGCTGCCTTATACTCTCGTACCGCAGTTAACTTCGGCCTCTTTATCTGTCACAGGGCCCTAATAATGCCTCCTTCATGGGGTGCCCCCCAGGCCGGGCCGAGACCATGCACAAACGTGGCCAACACAGTGCCTGGCGCATAGACCGCATGCTGTTCTCCCACCACTTGCCGGACTCCCGGCTCTCCAGCTGGGAGATGCAGAGTACAGCAGTGTCCTGAAAAATGACTGGTGTTCTAACCATGACTTGCACTTTTTACAATTCTGTTTTTCTCTTGACCCAATTAAAAAAAAAGGCATTTTGCTCCTTTTCCTCTTGGGCCCAGGGGTTGTGCTAGTTAGCCCAGCTGCGGGTAGATTGTGTCAGTCAGAGTGTGCAGGAGGGACCCTCTGAGCAGTCCCAGGGGGCGGTGCTATGCCAAGGTCAGGGTGAAAGTCAGACTTCCTGGCCTGTGCTCAGCAGGCCCCTCAGAAGATGGCTGGTGCAGAGAGGGAGGGACGGAGCCGACCCGAACGGACAGTCCTTCCCCCTCATTCGCTTCAAGTGCCCTTCCTGACCAACCTTGGCCATCCTGGAACCACCTGAGATGCTTTTAGAAAATGCTCATGCCCAGACTCGCGGGGGTTCTGACTCCACCGGTCTAAGATGGGGCCCAGTCACTGGTATTGTTACAAAAGCTTCCCTCCTGATGCTACAGCACAGCCAGGGTTGAGATGCTCTGGCCTAATGGGACTTGGCTGCTGAGTCAACGCCGCCTGGAAAAGTCGTCCTTGGACAAGTCATTCTGCACACAGGAGGAACAGGTGCTCGGGTGCCAGATGACCCAGGTTTGCATCCTGGCTTTGCTACTCCTGGCTGTGTGGGACCTTGGGCAGGTCATCTAGCATCCCCGGACCTTGGACCTCAGTTTCTTCACCTATACAATGGAGGAGCCAGCGATGGTCCCTCCCTCCCTGTGTTGTAGCGAGTGCTAAGCGGTGAGGCAGTGAAGTGTTTGGCCCAGTACTTGACGAGTCACTGCTGGTAATTACAATTAATACTAATTGTTATTTCTTGGAGAAAAGACTCATATTACCTGCCCAGTCTTGCAAGTGGAGAAAGCCCTGGGATTATTCGAGGCTCTCATCTAATGGATTCTGCAGATCACCATGTGAACAGTGCTCCCCCAGGCCATCTCCTTCCTCCCCATTCCACCCCTACGGCCCAGGGCGATCCTCCCAGCTCTTTTCGTCAATGACAGTGGGAATGTAGCTCCCCAACACACTGTTTCCAAAGCACTTTTCAGGTGCTATCTCATTTAACCCACCCCTCCCTCGCGATGTTTCCACAGCTCCTGCTCAGCCCGGGTCACACCCGGAGCCATGTTGCCAGGCGCAGTGGGTACAGACAAGCTGCAAAGGCGGGCAACCCGGGCTCAGCTCTGGCGGCGCGAGGCATAAATCTCAGACGTGTGCAGGCGCTGCCCAGTCTCTCCTGCTGACCCTGAGCACCCGGGCAGCAGTTAGGCTTAACGAAGCAGCTCTCGTTTTCTCTCCAGGGAAGGGTACGGTGCCGCACTCCACCTGCCCTCCCCCTCCAGCAGGTGGGAACAGGGGACAGGGAGCACCCAGGATCTAGGAGCAAGACCCAGACCTTGTCCCTTCTTAAGGCTTCTCTTCTCCCCAGGGGCTGCTTTCCCATAGTGTCTCTACCCGGTGAGCAGACAGATCCTAACAGCAGGGCTGACTGGAGGGCTCCCTGTTGGGGCTTCTCTCTCTGGCCTTGGGAGGCAGATGCAGGGGGAAGCAGGAAAGGTCAGAGGTGACTTGCTCGAAGCACTGAAATGAGGCCCCGCGGCTGGCGTGGGTGAGCAAGGGAGAGAGTGGGGGCTGGGAAGGTGGGCTCGCAGGCTGTGCATGAGGCCGGTCCTGACTCCTAAGACAAAGGGAAGCCGCTGAGGGCACTGGCATTGTGGATGCCATGACCAGATTTACGTTTTGTGCTGGCTTCGGTTCTACTTATAATTCTTTCATTCTTTCCAAGAAAAGTTTCACCAAGCGTCAAAGGCCAGTATTTTCTTACTCTGTGCCAGGTCATGTGCTAAGTACTCTATGTGAATCAGCTCCCTCTTCCACGGGGCCCCATGGCATACCCAGGAGGATGCCAGGGCCCGATTTTGTCCCTGGCCCATCCCAGGTCCCCTCCTGCCCCTCTGCAATAGAGTGAGCAGCTCTCATCGGCCCGCTAGCTATTAGAGCGGGTGAGCCAGACCCCTCCCCTCTGATGTCACACACTCTGCATCAGAGCTTCTCAGAACCAGGACGACTCCCAACATTCGCTTTGTACACACTCTCACCTGTTGCTTGAACCTGTCTCTCTAAAAGCCATTCCTGGGCGTCAGCATGCCCACAGGAAACATTCCTCTGGATCAGGTGCTTAGATGTCGAAGCCACAAGAGGTTCTGCAATCCTCCCGACCCCAAGTGAACTGCCCCCCAAATGGCAGGCCTCGCTCCCCTTGTGGTGGCATTCCCACTGTCCCACTGGACAGCTCACCTCAAGGGTGTGGGTGCCTAAAATAAGGGCCCAGGAGGGGCTGTGCCAGGATGCACAAACTCATCCATTAGTCAAGCCACCACCCCCACGTTACGGCACAGGAAGAAAGGGTGAATTCATTCATTCATAAAATCCAGAAGTACCTAGGTAGGAATGAAGAAGAGCTGACCCCTTAAAACCACCATATGTTGAGAAACTACCAAGCACTTGGCACTTGATAGACACTGTCCTCATCCTAATGATAGTCATTTCATAGATAAGGAAACTGAGGCTCACAGTGGTTATCTAGTCCAGTCACACGCCTCTTAAGTGGCTGAGCTGGGGTTTGAACCTGGAGTGGCCCAAATGCCACTGTCATCCCTTCCAGGGGTGTTGGGGGGCCTGAGCCTCTCAGTGAGCAGAAGCCTGAAAGAGGCATGGTTTCTATTGCTCATATTAATCGGCTCTACAGTCTCGCAGTTCAGCCCCAACTGGCTAAACACGTTCCAGCAGCTGATTGCTGAGACAGCACTATGAGGTGATGGAATGAGTGTTCAGAAGCATTCCCTTTCCCGTTTATCCCCAAGTTCAAATTGTAGTAGAAACCCCAAGTCCTCCAGAGTCAAGTCAGACAAGCCTTGCTCTACCAGGTTACAGGAAACACAGGACCCTGCATTGCATGCAGTCACAAAAATGACTGAAATTCTTTTTGACTTTGAAAATGTGATCCTGAAATGGATCAGGTAAAGTAGTGAGCTGCATGTGATTCAAAAGTATCCAATAGGGGCGCCTGGGTGGCTTCGTCGGTTACGCGTCTGCCTTCGGCTCAGGTCATGATCCCAGAGTCTGGGGATCGAGCCCCATGCTGAGCAGGGAGTCTGCTTCTCCCTCTCCCTCTGCCCTGCCCCACCCCGCTCATGCTCTCTCTCAAATAAACAAATAAAATCTTAAAAAAAGAAAGAAGTATCCAATGGATCCTGGATATTACTAGGGATGTGGTAGCGGTGCTTCCTATACATTCAGGTAGGGCAGACGTCTCAACAAAAGTAACACAGGAATTGGTGTGTGCACGCGTGTGGACTTGTGTGTGCATGTATGTATGCAGACACATGTGTGCACTTATGTATGTGCATGCGTGTGCATGTGGACACGTGTGTGTGTGCGTGTGTCTATATGCACTTCTGTGCATGCTTGTGCGGACAGGCATGTGCATATGTGCGTGCGTGTGTTTGGACTGGAGAAAGGGATGGAGAGGCGGAGAATCTATGAGGGTCTCTAGATGTCCCTCCCTAACTTCAGCTGTTACTCTTCTGCTTTAATTTGTTGTATATTGGAGGCCTTATACTGAAAACAGTTTGAAAATCACTGCTAGAAGGGAATGGCGAGTTAATGAAGAATTTTGAGCAGAGAGTGACATAGTAAGATCTGCATTTGAGAAATACCGCTTTGCTTGTAGGCAGGAGGATGGGTTGAAGAGAAGCGAGAGCAGAGGCTCTAGGTCAATGGGGAGGTGACCGCAGCACTGACCGCAGCCAGAACTAGGCAGTGTGGGACAGAAGTGGTGGAGTAGAGGGGTATTTTGGAGGTAAAAATCAGAGGGACTTGGCAGTTGCTGGAATACGCAAGATGAGAAAAAGGAGGCACCCTGCCTAATCTGCTGGTTCCGGTCTGGGAGGATGGAGGTGGGCGTCGCTGAGTCGGAGCACACCCGAGAGGAACCGCTTCCAAGGAGGGAGGATGGACTGACCACGGGGCATGTGGGCAGGCTCCGTGCGACCTTCCGCACACAGCGGTCAACTGGCAGCTGCGTATTCAAATCCAGACCTCCCTGGAGAGCTCTGGCATTATCTTGGGTTTTCAACATAGAAATGTCATCCAGGAATGTCACCTCCCCCTTTATCAGGTAACCACGGGGAGGCGGGGAGAGTATAGCTGGAAAAAGGAAAAGGACCCAAGAATGAGCCCTGGGAAATCCCAACATTACGAGGCGGCAGAGAAATGAGAGCTGGCAAAAGAAACACCAAAGAGACGAGATGTGAGCGGGCAGCTGGATTTAAGGGTCTGAGGCTCAAGAGACAGCTCTAGGTTCAGATTCGTGAGTCATGAGCACCTAGGATGTCATCAACACGGTGGCGAGGATGGAGTGAGGATGGTGAGCCTTGGAAACATCAACATGTCAGGGAGAGGGAGGAGAAGGAGTCCTTAGAGGAGGTGGTCAAGGATCAGCCAGAAAAGTTTGAGAACAGGGACTGGGTAGAGTCTCAGAAGCTGGCTCGGTCAGAGTACTTTTGGCTGCAAGTAATAGAATAGCTTACTAAATAGAAAAAACGGGCTAATTAGGTAATAGGAACATAGATTTTCTTACAAGGCGTCCGTGAGGAGGCAATTCCAAGGTTGGTTCAACCACTAAGTCAGGCCTCGTTGGGCTTTTCCTTGTGTTCGAGAGATGCAGATGGCTGCAGTAACTCCAAACACCATTCTTTTCACCAATCATGTGGCTCTCTCTTTCTGTCTCCCCACCCCCCTTATCAGAAAGTGAATGTTCGTATGAAGCTCTCCCAGGCAGACTCTCTCCCTCAGGTCCCATGAGCCGGTCCCGACTGCAAGGAGGCTGGCAAGCGAGGAACTAGCATTAAGTCTCAGAGTAGAAACTGAGCTCTCGCTGCAAGGTAGGAGAAAGGCTGACCATCGGAGAGTGGCCAACAGCGGCTTCCTCTGGAGCCCGCAGAGCGGAGGCTTTCAGGAGTGGGGGGTGGTAGTTTCCACTAGAGCAGAGTAGCCCAGGGCTAGGAACACCAGCCATGTGGCAGTACGGGGGGGCGTAGGGAGTGTTTACGAAAGCAGTTTCAGTAGGTTGGGGGAGAAATAGAAACTTAATTACAAGTGAATTGAGAAGTGAATGGGGAGAAGAAAGCAGAATAGATAGTGTAGACCAGTGGTTCCCCCACAGGGGCCAGAGGGGCAGATTTTGTCCTCTAGGGGATGTCTGGTAAGGTCTGGAGACACTTTTGGTTGTCACAACTGGTGAAGGCTGTCATGACAGTCACTACTGACAACTGAGGTCCTTTGGCGTCTTCCCAAACTGAAAGGAAAGTGTGTCTTGTGGGTAGAGGCAGGGATGTGGCTAAGCATCCTACAGTGCTGTTATAGGCTGAATGTTTGTGTCCCCCCCGATTCTCATGTTGAAGCTCTGCTCCCCAACATGATAGAATTGGGAGAGGAGGCATTTGGGAGGCAGTTAGGGTTCGATGAGATCAGGAGGGTTGGGCCCTCATGATGGGATTAGCGTCCTCAGGAGAAGAGACACCAGAGAGCTGGTAGCCACTCCGCGCTCCCCGAGCACTCAGAGGAACGGCTGCGGCAGGATGCGGGGAGGGGTGGTATCTTTAGGCCAGGAAGAGAGCCCTCACTGGAAACCGAACTCTGCCAGACCTCCATCCCAGCCTGCCTGCCTCCAGAACTGGGCGGGATAAATCTCTGTGTTTGAGCCACCCAGTCTACAGTATTGTGTAATGGCAGCCCAGGCAAACTAAGGCAAATGCACAGGACAGTCCCCACAACAGTGATCCGGTCCACAACATCAGTAGTGCTGAGGTTGACAAACCCCGGTGTAGACTAGTGTTTCACGAAGTTAGTTTGGATAGGGAAGTAGAGTGAAAAAGGCAGGGGTGAGGAAGGTGGGAGGAGAGATGGCGGCATGTTTCTGGGCCAGGGACGAGGGTACAGAGGAAGGGGCAAGAAAACTTGGGAAGAGAAGTTCGGTTGCTGATGGAGGACGATGCCGCAGAGCCAGGAGGGTGGGTCAAGAGTTGATTGAGGGGAGGCCTCAAGCAGGAAGAAGAGTACCTGCAGCCCCCAGACTGAGAGGAGAAAAAAGAGGAGGGTGGGGACGGGCAGGCGGGAGGCTGGAACTCAGGGTTATTCCTGCCCCAGGACCATGACCTTTTTGGAGTAATAGGAGATAAGGTCATCCCCTGAGTGTGAGGGGACAAGGAAAGGAGGGAAGGGACAGTCTGGAAGTGTTTTTAAGGAGAACATAAAGACGGCAGGCCAAGCACGGGAAAGGAGCATATTAAGAGCCTGGCTAAGGTTGAAGGCTGGGTCTGTCCTGGGCACAGACCCCACGGCTGCGTGACTTCCTCCAAAATGCTCGGTACCCGGGGCCAGCCAGGACTAACTGGTGGGTCAGTGGCGCAGGGTGCAAAAGGACGAGGAGCTCAGAGAAGCGATAGGAAATGTTTCAGGTGATCAGCCCTGTGGCCCAGGCCCTGGGCAAATCATGTAAACCCTCAAGACCTCAGTTTCCTCATCTATAAAACGGGGTTCACCCATTACCTCATGGGGGTCCAGGGACAGAGCTGATGAGAGAGGCTTTGTCCACGGTGACTCCTTCTCTAAATGCTCGTAATTAACGTTAGTCCTTGCAGAGCGATAGTTACCCACACTTGCATGGGCATCTTCACTCAGTTCCTGTTCCCGCCACTGCCCCCCCCTACTCCTGTGTGTTCAGAACTGGGGACTTCTGTCCTGGCACGACAGGCGGACCAATGAATGACCCCAGGACACAGATACCCACTGACCCTCCCTCTCTGGCGTCAGGGATCCTCCTGCTGTCCCGCCCTCGCTCCCCAGGGGCCAGGCCCCTCTGGATCCTGTGTCTGAGGCCTGTTGTGCACAAGCCTTTGATGAGCACTTGGAAGGAGAGGATGTCTTCACTGCCACCACTAAATAATGGAATTCAAGTTCAGCTGGAGCCAGAGGAAGCCAGCCAGGGAACGGGAAGAAAGGACAACGTGAGAAAAAAGAGTGGGGAGTGAAGAGCAGCTGAGATCCAAGTCGGCCAAGAGTTGGAACTGGACAAATAGGGGGAAACTGGGAAAGGTGGGCGTTCTAGCAGCTTCTTCCACCCGGGCCTGCAGCGTGCTCTCTCCATCTCCTAGACTGGACCGCGGACAGGTGACAGGGAGTGGGAGCCCTGGCCAGGGCACAGGTGGGAGAGGGGAGGGCCAGGACAGCCTGGAAAGAAAGACAGGGGGGAGGAGGACGGCGGAGCTTGGGGGAGAGGGAGGGCCGTGACTGCAGCGCCTGGGACACTGCGTCGCCAGAGCAGAAACCAGTTTGGGAAGGAAGAACAGGTCAAGGACGGTTACGGACTTATGTTTTATATACAAATTATAATTTGTATAATAACAACAACAACAGCTCCCATTGGTTGAGCATCCACTCTGTACTGAGCAGACCACCTACAGTCGCTTGTTTACTCATAAACCATGAGACAGGAATCGGTATCCCCACGGACAGATGTGGAGACCGGGGCTGGCGGGGGCCATGGACTTGGTGAGGGCCACGGGGCCCCGGAGAAGGTGCCGCCAACCCCCCGACTCCCTGCTCCTTTCTCCTCATACGTTCGGGTCCCCTGTGCCCAGGCCGCAGGCCTCACCCAGATGTCCCAGGGGCTACCGTGCCAGGCCAATCGCCATCACCCCAATTTCTTAGGGCCAGTTTTTGAAAACAATCACAGGCTAAAACTCAAAGCTATGTATTTCATCGGCAGATTCGGGCCCTAAAACAGTTAACAGAGGAAGTTATTTTGAACAGGGGGCTTTTATTGTCATTCTCTCTACAAGCCATTAACTGATTGCTTTATTCATTCATTCACTTCTCCGTTCATCCATTGTTTGTTCACGGAGAGTCACTGTAGTATAAGGGTTAGGAACATAGGCTCTGGCCTATAACTGCCTGAATTCAAATCCTGACGCCCCATCCGTGAGCTTTAGGAACGTAATTTTTCTGTTTGTCCATCTGGAAAATGGGAATGACACCTCTTCAGGTCGAGGTGACGGGCAGTGGGCTCGTACACCTGGGGCACTCGGAACGGTACCCGGCTCTGGTCCATGCTAAACTGTGCCAGGAGATGCCAAGTTTGGTGGGCCTGGCTTCCGCCCTGGAGATGCTCAGGTCCAGGGAGGGCATCAGGGCTGCTCTGTCCACCCCACCTACTGGCCAGGACAAGGACAGGGTGAAGCCAGACTAGCCTCGGCCCCTCGGGTGCAGATGCTGTAGCCGCAGGCCGGAGTCCAGAGGGGGCACGATGCTGCTTTCGCGCTGGGTAAACTGCACCAGCCCTGCCTGCCTGTTGGAGGCCGTGCAGCAGAGTGCATTCCTTTGATGACTTTCTTTTTCCCTGACCCTAGAAACATCTGCCTGGTGGAGGCAGGAGAGGCTTTTAGGATGCCAGGGGCTGGCTCTAACAAGGGCTCATCTCCCTAGGGAGGCTAGCTGATGAAGCTCAAGTCCCAACGCCCAGAATGCTGACCCCAGGCGCCTCACAGCAGAAGGCAGAGCCCAATAAGGGAAGTCACAGCTGTAAGTAGGGCAGTGGCCTGGGCTTTGTCGCCTGCTAAAGACATCCGCCGCCCCCACGGCTTTGTGTGCACCCCGGCGCTGCTCCATCAGGGCGACAGCTTCTGATCTCTTCCTTTTTCTGGAGCTCCGGCAGAACAAGGCTCGAGTCTCATTTGTCTGTCTGAGGTGGAGGCTTTCAGAGCCAGGCGGCTTGGAAAAATGAGGTGACAAAGGAGGCCGGCCAGCAATTAGGTAATGCCCGGCTTCCTGCTGGGCAGCCCTGCACGGTCTGTCCCAGAGCTCACCGGGAGCGCAGGGGAGGGCGGGCACGTGGACTCCGGGGTTGCATGAGAGGAATGACCACGGTGTGTAGGGACGGAGGGACCCTGGGAAGTAGCCAGGGACCGAAGGTCTCTGAGCCTCACGTGTATAACGGGGTAGAGAATGCCTCTCTCACTGAGAGGTAGGCAGTCCTAACCCAATCGGCACTGTGGTCACAGGTGACAGGACAGGTGGTCAGGCCGGGTTCCTTCCTTCTCTAGTGTGACTTCAGGACGGCAGCGTGCACACAGGCGAGCTAATGCCAGACCAGCAGCCCCTGGCGCAGAGCTTGGTGGTGGGGATCCTCTAATCCCCCTCCTCAGCCAGTCCTGGGCTGTGAGCTAGGGGCTCTGTCCAGTGGCAAGGCCCTCTAGAGAGGGGGAAGGATTTTCCCATACAACCGCCTCTTCTTCACTGTGGTTTCCTCTCAGCTTCTCCTCCTTGGACAAACAAAATCCTCTGCTGACTTATTTCTTTGAATTTTCTTCCAGGCTGGTCCTCCTACAAAAAAAGAAATCCTTACCCAAGGTCCAGCCTTGCCTTCTTGCAAAATTCACTGCAACACTGTATCTTGGGGGCCACAAATCCCCAGACCCTCCTGGGACTCCAAATATTTGAATCTCTCACTCTACAACCGGGTACTTATTGGGGGGTTCATTTTCGTTTTTAAAGTATAGTGGACCTGTGTTTCCATATGGGGAATGAGAAAAGCCCAGAAATTCCTTGGTCCTGGGTTCAAGTTTTGGCTTCACTATTTACTAGCTGTGGGACTGTGGGCAAATCGCTTAACTTCTCTGAACCTCAATCCCCTCATCAAATAGTTTCTATTATTGTGTCAGCAGCTCTTCAGAACAGCCTTATAAAAAAGGAATTATTAGAAAGGCCTATTTTACAAATGAAGAAACAAAAGCTTTGAGAAGCTCCCTTAACTGTGTCCCTAGGCCACACAGCTAGTGACAGAACCTTGACTTGAGTTCGGATTCCCTACTTTTGGGACGGAATCAGGGGAGGTAAGGATCTCTCTCCAGTTTACTTCTCCAAGTTGTTGCGAAGGGCAAAGGACGTCGTCCATTCGTCTGTTTAACAGACTTTCGTTGCGGGCCACCATGTGCCAGCTTCGGTCTCATGGAACAAAGCGTTCCATAAGCTGTAAAGAGCTGGGCAGGTGGAAGGCGGGTGGGGCACCATCCTCCTGGGGGACATTGCTGAGTCGTTGTGCAGAGGAACCCTCCCCACCCCGTGCTGTAGCAGATGAAGGGGATGTGGATCCCTGAGGACAGTGGAGTTCAGTCCTGGCTGCATGTTAGAATCACTGGAAGTCTTTAAAAGCTCAAGACCCAGACTGAACCCCAGACCACCAAATGAGGAATTCAGGGCTGGGCCTGAGCATCAGTGTTTGCTTGTTTGCTTGCTTGTCTGTTTTGTAAGATTCTACTTATTTGACAGAGAGAGAGAGAGAGCACAAGCAGGGGGAGCGGCAGGCAGAGGGAGAAGCAGGCTCCCCGCTGAGCAGGGAGCCCGATGATGCGGGGCTCATCTCAGGACGAGCCAGAGCATTCTTCACGGGGTGTCCTTGGAGGGAGGTCTGAGAAGCAAGGATTAAGAGCTGCCTCGAGAGCTGCTTGGCCAACAGCCAGCCAGGAATGAGAGCTTTCCCAGGCATTTGGGGGCCAGGGGCAGAGTTTCCTCAGGGTGGGGCTCAGCATAGCACCTAGACTATGGTACAGCTCAGTCGATCCTCGCCTGGAAATAGTATTCTTTGTGCGTTTCTTCCCTTCCCACACCCCGCCCCTGCCCCCCAGCTCTTTGTGAGGAGCTTCTCTCCAAGTCTGCTGCCTCAGAAGTCGGGGTTTTTAAATGTTCAAAACAGGCCTTCAAGAATTATCTTAGCGGGCTTGAGCTACCCTAACAAAATACCATAGACTGGGTGACCTCAACAGCAGAGACTTCTTTTCTTTCTTTCTTTCTTTTTTTTGAAAGATTTTATTTATTTGACAGAGAGAGACACAGCGAGAGAGGGAACACAAGCCGGGGGAGTGGGAGAGGGAGAAGCAGGCTCCCGGCGGAGCAGAGAGCCGGATGTGGGGCTTGATCCCAGGACCCTGGGACCATGACCCGAGCCGAAGGCAGACGCCCAACGACTGAGCCACCCAGGCGCCCCCAGAGACTTCTTTTCTTACAGTTCTGGAGCCTGGAAGCCCAATATCAAGGTGGCAGCAGGTCAGTGTCTGGTGAGAACCCTCTTCTTGCCTCGGGGACGGCAAATTTCTGTTGTGTCTCACGTGGCAGAGAGAGAGAGTAAGCTCTTTGGTCTCTTCGTGTAAGGACACTAATCTCCCCTAACCCTAACTATCTCCCGAATGCCCCACTCCCAAATACAAAATCACAGGGGGGTTCAGGCTCCAACACAGGAACTTGGGGTGGAGGAGGGGCACAATTCAGTCCATAGCATTTGTGTCCTTCTCACGTGCAAAACACGTCCATTCTATCCCAGCAGCTCCCCACCCTTGCCTCATTCCAGCAGCAACTCTAAAGTCTAAAGTCTCATCAACGAACGGTCTAAATCAATATGAGTAACTCAAGATATGATTCACTCTGAGGCAATATTCTTCAGCTGTGAACCTGTGAAACCATACGAGTTATGGACTTCCAATATACACCAGTAGGACAGACACAGGGTAGGCATTCCCATTCCGAAAGGGAGAAGTAGGAAAGGAGGAGGGGGTAATGGATCCCAAGCAAGCCCCAGAGTTAGCACGGCAATTGCCACTAGATCTTAAAACTCAAGAATAATCCTCTTTGGTTCAGTGCTCTGCCTTCCAGACCCAGTGGTCCCATCTCTGCGGCTCTGCCAAGTGGGGGTGGGAGGCTTCCTGCAAGGGGATGGCCTAATAATCTCTGAACTGCCTATAGGGTCCTTCTTCCTTTTCCTTGAAGAACAGTGCACATTGCAGCCAAAGAGCCCTATGCTCTGGTCCTGCAGCATACAAGAACTTTGATGCCTTTCCTGCATTCTGTCCTGCTTTCTCTTGTTCCCTCAGTTCAAACGGGCAATGTCTTTGCTGGTATAACCCCTCCGCTTGCCTGGCTCCCACTGAGCTGGCTGATTAGATCTGTGCGCACACCCGTGTTATCAAATGGTTGTTTAGCCACACTCTTAGTGTTCAATTCTAAGCACGCTTTCTCATCTTCTTGCAATGATGCCAGACTGAAACTTTTCTAAGCCGCCAAGCTCTGGTTCCATTTTGCTTAACAATTCCTTCTTTAATTCCTGTCTTTCCTTTTGCATTTTACTCTAAGGATTCAGGAGATACCCAGCGGCTCCCTCAACACTTTGCTTTGAGATCTCCTCAGCTAAATATTCAATTTCACAGCTCACAACGTCCACCTTCCACAAAACACCAGAACACAACTCAGCCAAGCTCTTTGCCAGTTTACAACAAGGATCACCTTTTCTCCAGTTTCCAATCACACGTTCATTGCTTACATCCGAGCCCTTACCAGGAATGCCCAGGAGGCCCATATTTCTAGCATGCACCTCAAAATTCAGTGTGAGAAGAGTGACCACACATGAGACCATCAGAGCCAGGCTGCCACGCAGGAGACCAGTCGACGGGCAGAGGCTGAGCCTGCAAACCATTTTCCTGCATTTGGCACACCGCTAGCTCCTGGGCAGTGAGCCACATCAGTGTCCATCCCTCCCGCTGGATGGGCCTCTCTCGAAGCCTGCTGCAGGTCATCAGGGGATTCGATGCTAGCTTGGACTGAAGTCTTTTCCAAAGCCCCTCTAAGCTGTCCTCTATAAACACCACTTTTCAAAGGCCCAGCAGAGTAGCAAGCTTTCTGGTAGAAGGAGCCTTTGCACCCAGAATCGGGGTGCTGATGGGAAGGAAAAATCTCAGCATTGCTGCGTTGGTGGGTCAGGAGAGTGGGGAGCCCCCCTCCCCCATCTTAGGTACTACATGTAACTGGCAGCACAGTACGGCAGTCTGGTACCCAGGCCTAGAAACCAGAATGCGGTCCACACGTTCCGGCCTTGCCCCTTGCTGGCAGTGGGACCTCCATGTCTCTGTTTCAGTTTCTTCTCCTGAGAGAGGGAGATGATGATAATTCCCGTCTCATGGAAGGGTCATAAGAATTTCATTCATTTAAGTAAAGTGTTGACACTAGTTTATGGCACATAATAACTGCTCAAAAAAAACAAAAAGTCAGCCATGATGGTGCACTTATGCGAACACGCGCAGTTACCGTCTGACAGCCAGTCAGGAGCGAGGAGGCAATGAAGAGGTGTGATCAAGAGGGAGGGGAGAGGCGGACGTTGAGAAGGGGTGACCGTGGTTTCTAGCCTCTCTGAGCCTCAGTTTCCTCATTTGTAAAATGGGAATTACGTAAGATAACACTCGCAAATCTTTTATCCAGTAGTATAAAATAAATATTCGCAATTACATTTTTCAGATAAGGAAATTGGAGGCACAAAGAAGTTAGAAACTTGCCCAAGGTTACCAGCTAATAAGTGGGAAAGCTGAGATGTAAGCCAAGGTCATCTGCCTTCATTGTAGAAAACAGAATTTGTTTCTGTTTTTGTTTTTGTTTTCATTATGGGCTGTTAACAGGATAACATTTGCCAACCAAGGGATTAAATTTATTCCTAAACCTAATTTTCAGCATATTTTTTTCTCTTTTTGTGATAGATGAGCAGCCTTTAAAGTAGAGATGATCTAAAAATCCATTTGAGCTGACATCTATCTAGACATAACAGATTCTTCTGGGGGCTAATGCCCATTAGCGGTTGATTAGGCTTAAGCTACAGTATACCCAATCCACAATTACCAAACTGGAAGGACATCCTGTTCAAACTCAGAGGTGTAAAAGTGCCAACTGACACTGTTTATTTCAGGTGGTATTCAAGACCACAAAAGCAGAAAGGAGGGGTTGAGAAGCTCCCTGGGAATCCCTGAAGGTTGGTTTGACCTGGGCTTAAAAAGTCAAGCTTGGGGGCCTGGTGATCCTGGCTTGACTCCCACCTCTGCCAACCCACGCTAGCTGTATCTCCCCAGGCAAATTCAACTTTGTTATTCAGCAACGCCCATTTGTGGTTAACACATCTATGTTAAGGGGAACTTCTACATAATCAGCGATTCTCAAGTGAAGACTACCAACCACATGCTTAAAAAAACATTTAGGGTACTTGTTAAAATGCAGATTGCGTGCTTTCCCCCAGTTCTACTCATCTCATCCTCTGCCAGCAAGCCTGGGGAATGTGCATTTCTGACAAGTCCTCCGGATGACTCCAGGCCGACCCGCTCAGCCTGCACCCCACATCCCAGGCAGGTGTGGGGACATGGAGCAGCCATAGAGGAACCTTCCTGAACCGTGGCACTACGGATGTGTCGAGCAGCTTTGCCTTGAGCCTCAAAATCACGATCCCCTTGGAAGTGGCATCCTCAGGGGCTGTGTGAGTGCTGGGGGGTGACCGTGGTTCCGGACTTGCACAGGGGGAGGGAAGGGCTTTGTAGCAGAGAAGTCACCCCTCCGGCTTTTGTGCCTTCTATCGCTTTCGACAAGCCGGCTTCAGGAAAGGAACGCGTTCTTCCGGGAGGGGGCCGTGTGGCCACACACCCAGCAGTCGGCCGTGACTCAGCTGCGGCAGGCGGCCGGCGCCCAGGCCCGGGGCTGCGCCGCCCGGGAAACAAAGAGCCGCTCGAACGCGCCCTCCCGGGGCCGCGCCGCACCTGCCGGCCTTGCCGCGGCCCCCCTCCCAGACGCCGCCGAGGCCCGCGGCTGTTGCGGGGCTGCCCGCGCCTTCCGCCGAGGCCCGCCGGCTCTCCCGGCCGCACCCCGTCCCCCGCCCTCCGAGTCGCCCCCTCCCAGCCCGAGAGGAGCGGGAGCCGCCGCCCAGTCCCGCGCCTCGCGGCTCTGCGCCTGCGCGCGCTGCTGCCTGCGCCCCACTCGCCCAGCGCCGGCCGGGACCCCCGCGAACTCACCCGAAGCGTTTTCCAGGCGTCCGGAGAGTCGGGGTTCCTGAGGAGTCCCCCTACCCCGCGTCTTGCTGCAGCTGGTGTCTGTCCAGCCGTACGCACCGGCGGGAAGGAACCCCGGATTGTCTCTGTCGGGGCAGCGGGTCTCCCCGGCCTCCCTGATGCTGGTCCCACCCCCCCCACCCCCCACGCGTGGCCCTGCTCTGGGAGGGAACGGCAGGTCGCTGGTGGCTTCTACCTTCCACAGCCTTTGGCTTTCCCTTTCCTCCTGCCAGTGGTTCTCAAACGTTGCAGCCCCTTAGATTCACCTGGGGAGCTAAAAACAAACGGACAAACCCCTGTGATGCCCAGGCTGCCCCCAGCCCGATGAAATCCGAACCGCGAGTGTGGGACCCCAGCGTTTTGCAAAGTTCCCCAGGTGATTCCAGTGCTCAGCCAGGGCTGCGGACGGCGGACCACGGACCCAGACCCGGGCTTCTCAAACTTTAATAGGCATTGAAATCACCTGGGATCTTGTTAAAATGCAGGTTTCAATTCAGTAGGTCTGGGGCGGGGCCTGAGAGCCTGCATTTCTAACAAGCTCCCTGGCGATGCCGAGGCCGCCGGTCTGGGGGTACATCTGGGCCTGCAAGACACTTCTGTAGACGCTCCTTGTCCCTTTACCTTTCTCTTGTGTTGTAATAGAGACAGACAGGGGTTGGAATCCCATCTCTGCCACTCTCTAGCTTGGTGAAGTTGGAGCCCGGGTCTTTATGTGCGAAATGGGGGTGTGATAGTTACCTTGCAAGTTTCTGGCAAGCTTGACATGAGATGATGTCTGGAAGGCCCCTGGTACTCAGTGAACTCTCAGTGAAGATCAGCTCTATGAGGATGGCTAAGCTCTCCATTGACCCTCATGGCAGAATCAGCCAGGAAATGACAAGTAGAGGGAAGGAGTTTTCCAGGCTCCCTCTTTCCTGTTCTCTGCCCTCCCAGGAGGACTGCTGGGCTGAAGCCAAAACTCAAGCTGTCCTGGGATATGGGTGGGGAGCAGAAGGGAGGGGGGCTGGGCTAGAGGGATGGAGTACATTGAGGGTCCACATGGGAGCCCTGAAGGGGGTAGTGGGTCCCTGGGAGGCCTGAGTCCTTGGGAGAACTGCTGGAAACACTGAGGGTAGGAGGAAGAATGACCGGAGCAGGTGGAGAGAATCACAGAGAGCAGGGGCCACCAAGGGTCAGGATCCCAGGAGACAGAGACACCGGGAAGGGGATGGAGCCAGGAGAGAAGATGACTATACCTGGGGAGCTTCCCCTCTCTGTCTCATTGACCCTCAGAAATGGTGTAGCAGAGTTAAGTGTGCAGGCTTTCCCCAGAGGCTGCCCAAGGCTGTAGCCTGTTGCTGGTCATGTGACCTTGGGCATGGTGACTTAAGCTCTCAGCCTCCGTTTCTTCATCTGTAAAATGGAGTTATAATCGCTAACTCAAAGAATTGTCATGAGAATAAGCAAGGCACTCCTGTAGAGCCCTCTGGTCAGTGGCTGACACATGGCAAGCCCTCTGAGGGGGTTGGGTATTGTGATGTTTCCCATTGGACAGATGAGCAAACTGAGGCTTGCAGAGTAAAGTCGCACGCAGGTCTGTGCTCCCCTCTCTCCATCACATAGGGAAAAAATCACACAGGGGTTTTTTAAGCTCCCTAGATGATTCTAAGGGACAGCGACCTTTGAGAACCACTGGTAGAAGGCGGGGAAGCTGAAGGCCATGGAAGGCAGCAGCCACCAGCGACTTTCCATTCCCTCCCAAACCTCTCGAGTTCCCAGCAGATCAAACACCCTTTTTAAACCAACTTTATGACTTGGTAAAGGGCCCACCGTGCGTGCTTGTGGTGGACTCCAGCCCAAATATACTCCTGTGGTAGCCCAGCAAAGGGGTTGGAAGTCAGAGGCTCTGGATGAAAGCCTCCTGCCTCCCTTGGGACTGGTGGTGGTGACCCCATGCAGCGACATTGTCCTTGTCCTGAGATGTGTGAATGCTCTCTTAGGACCTGCCCGAGAGAGCAAGGCACATTTAGGATATTCTCTTCACAGGACATTGAAAGACTGCACTTTCTTTTAAAGCACAGGGCTCTGATGTAGCTCCAATGGGTAGCTCAGTAGGCAGGATTTTTGAAAACAAGCTTTCTTCTACCCGGAGCCCATGGGCTTCAAGCATGCAAGGAACCTGGAGCTTAGAAGTGGGGTGCTCACGAACCGCTCTGAGCACTGCTAGCACCGTGTTCCCTGCATTGTGCTGTGATCACTGCTTTCCACGGCCTTCTCCTCCCCATAGACAGCCAGCTCTGTGAAGGCAAGGGTTGTGTCCCACTCCACTTCGAGTTTCCATCACCCAGCAAAACGCCTGCCACCTAATCAGTGCTTGCTAAGTGCTCATTACCAGTGCAAGAATAACTGAGCTGTGGGAGCTGGGGCAGGCACCTCACTGCTGTTTTCACCTGGGCCTCCATTGTTTCATGCATAAAATGGGGTTTGGGCTAAATCGGATCTCCTAGGCTCCCTCTGGCTCTAATAGTCATTAATTTGAAATTATTTTTCATCTGGTCATAATTCACTTTATTTTTCCTCCCCAGGTACATATTCCTACATTGGACCTTGATTTTATGTTTTCTCCTTACTCAATTGGGTGGATGAGCTTTATAAAGTGAGTGCAGATGCCCTGCTAGTTAA
The DNA here is from genome assembly GCF_054177405.1 of Leptonychotes weddellii. Taxonomy (NCBI): domain Eukaryota; kingdom Metazoa; phylum Chordata; class Mammalia; order Carnivora; family Phocidae; genus Leptonychotes; species Leptonychotes weddellii. Next base: position 138,571,704 of record NC_138372.1, read on the forward strand.
GGCCTGAAACTCCTTTATTTTCTCACTAAATTCTTCTTGGTGAGGCTGTCCATCTGTTTTTGTGAGAGGCACACTGGGCTGATCATTCTGGGCCGATGGAGGTAGTTTTCTCTTCCCCGATTATCTTGGCAGCTTCTACAACATCTTTGGACACATCACTTCTGTGGCCTTGGTAGGGCAAACACCCCCGATCCCCTTTCCTTAGGCTGGGATTCTCCTTGGCAAAGAGAACGCTCAGGCTGGCCCAGATCAGAGGCACGATGTGGGCGCTGGACCCAACTGGTCACACAGGCCCACAGAACATCATCCCCCACAGGATTAGATGAGCGACACCACCCCCATTCCCTCTAAAATACTGTCCACATTTACCTGTTCGGGCTGAGTCGAAATAGAATGTAGATTCTAAAGGGAATCTTTTCCCTTCCGGGGAAGCTGCCAGGGTGAGATTTTCTATGATACTGGCCTAACCCTTGGATCTCTGCCAGTGATAAGTCATCATGTGTGGTGCTGTCTGTAAAGATGACCATGCCCAGGCCATCCCTGTTTGCAGGTGCTGCTCTTGTTATCAAGAGGTAGAGTTAATTCCCTTCCCCCTTGAATCTGTGCAGGCACTGGGACTGGCTTTGACCAACGAAAAGAGACAGAAGGGATGCTGTTCTGGTTCTGGGCTGAAGCCTAGTGTTCTCTGAGCCTGAGCCACCATGTAGAGTCCAGGCTATCCTGCTGGGCCGACAGCCAGCCACCAGCCTCAAGGCCCCGAGGGTATCTGGTCGACCTGGCTGACCCCCACATGAACAGTCCTGAGACAGCGCAGCTGAGCTCTGCCCAAAGTCCTGGCCCACAGAATTGGGAGCAATAAACTAGTTTTGTGGTTTAAGCTGTTCAGTTTTAGGGTGGTTTGTCACATAGCAATAGGTAACTGAAACATCATACTCTCTGGATCCTAATTTCTTCATATGCAAAATGGTGGGTCTGCTTTCCATCTTTGAGGCTAAGCCAATGCTTCTATAACTAGTATCAGATTCTCTCTCCATAAATAAAGCTTTTGATATCTGGTCTCCAAACAAGGGTTTGGAATCAGGAAAAGTGCCCCTGAGTCCTAGAGACCACCAGCACTGATGCAACTGACATTCATGAAGGAAAACAGAGGAATGTACCATCTGAGAGTGTTGGCTTTGGAGTGGGACTCCCTGGCTTTGAATTCCAGTTCTGCTACTTCCTGGCCATCCCATGTTGGACAAGTTTCTTTCTCCAAGTCTCAGTCTCCTCATCTGTAAAATGGGGATAAGGACAGTGCCTACTTATAGGATTAATGTGAGGATTAGCTAAAATATTGTCCATATATTGCTTAGCATGATGCCTGGAATGTTAAAGGTATTCAATAAATGGTAGCATTCCCTTTGTTGGCTCCTACAATATTTTTGGTTCTTCTGTCCATAGAGGGCGTGTATATTAACCAAAACATTGATAACCTAACCTTGCCCCAGTCAATAAGAAAATGAAATTACACATTACCAGGGGGCACTCACAGCATTGCTGTCCATTCTCTTTGTAGGTTCAAAGAGAATTCAAATGATTTCTTCTGTGAAAAAAAAAAAAATACTGCAGGAGAGGGGCAGAGGGAAGAAGCTGAATAATGATTTGCCTTCATTTCTAAAAAGATATTTATGATTAGGGGAAGGATGGATGAAAAGGAGTAAAAAATTAATTTGTGGCTTTGTCAAAATCAAGCACAAGAAAGCGGCACATTGGTTAGCACATTTTTAGAGAAAAACAACAGTGGAACAAGAGAAATCAAAACCTAACCTTCTACCATCTGCCACAGATGATTTTGTAGCTCTCTACCAGAATCTCATTAGCATCTTCTAAGAGGCTGATTGTGCCACCAGCAAAACAGTGGTGGAGAAAGGGCCACTCACCCACGTGGCACAAGGTCTATCTGAGCCTGCTCCGGCAGGGAGGTAGCTAGGCAGGAACCCAGACCTCTCTCCCCAGTTCCCTCCCCAATTCCCTCCTTTGTGCTCAGGAATTCCCTAGGCAGACAAAAGCTCCGTTTCAGCAAAGAGAGAGTTACCCTTTAAAAACTCGGCTCCAGGCAGCAAGAACAAGGAGGAGGAGTGATTGGCCTAGCAAAGACAAGAATAACACCAAAAACCCACATTTGCTTCTGGTTCTGGGCCTCCTGGGTCTACTCTCTCCTGGCTACGTTTTCAAATGCTACATTTTCTGGAGCTTTTAAAACTTGGGCCTGCCAGATTGGAGGTGCAGGGAAAATGTACACCTTCCCCCCTCCCCCAACCTTCCAACTCCTCATTCTTCCCACCTTGCTTCCCAAAGGAAAGCAAGATAATACAAGACTTGTTCTCAAGTGGCTTTCACCTACTCAGGAGCTGTGAAAAGAATTTAGAGCTTTGAGATGAAAATCTTGCAGGAGGAAAGGGGGCCAAGTCCAAATGATTCCCCCTGGAGGTTTTAAGGAATTCTGATTTTTTTTTTTTTTTTGGCCATTTCTTTAAATCTTCCTTTCTGAAGAAATGTGTGAGGCTGGAGCCTGTATGTGAGTGTGTGTGTGCGTGTGCATACACACATACCCATGAGCACACACACACACACACAAACATACATATATGTATGAATGAAATGAAAAATACCACCCAGTGATCTACTCTCTCCAGGAAGACTGGAATCCATAAGATTCTGGAAATCTGCTAAATCTTTCAGGGACCCATAATTCAACTGGACCTTTTACTGGGGCCAGAATTGTAGAAATCCAAGTCCAAAGGGTTGCTTTGACTCCATCCAGTAGGATTTCAATCCGGAGTCACCTGATTCCTTTGCCCCAGCCTCCTTGTCTAGAGATGTCTTAGGTCCTTAAGCTGTTTGGTGTCCTCTTGTCTCCAAACACTCTGCCCACAGGAGCTGAGGGCTCCTTTCTTATGGGGATCCCCCGAGGACTTCAGAATTCAGGGTAGGTCTACAGGGCAGGTGATAAATTAAAAATAGACCACATACGCTCTAAGTCACAAGTCAGTTTGTTTAATGCCTTAAGGCCTTGGGCTGGACTTTTCAAACTTCTAGGTCCATCATTCGTGAAACTAAATGACAACACTGAATTACTTTCAGGAGAGTCTCAACCAAGGCTGTGAAACTTAGCACTAGTGAAACATAACATGAATTAGTTAGTCCTTTATGATTGTGAGGAATCCCAACTAGCTTAAGCAAACAGAGGGAATATATTGACTCCCATCACTGAGCCAGGGGCTCCGTAAAGAGGCAAGAGCTCTCTGTCTCTCTCCGGGTTTTGCTCTCTCCTAATGGCTGATGGGCAAAGGGAGGTATGTAGGCAGACAGTTCCATGCTTACGTCATCACCGCTCAGCATCCCTTGAGAAAAGAAGGGTTATCCTCCCAATATCTGTAAAGCCACAGGACACTTTTCTGGTTTGTACAGCCGGCAACCACTGAGGACAGGGCTGTGGGACCTACAAATGACACTGGGTGGGTGTTGGGATGGGAACGCTAAGGAAGGGAGGGTGGCCATTACCAAGAGTAGGGGGCAAGGGACACTGTGCCCACACACAAAAACACAGGTGTTTGTCCCACGTGCATAGAATACATTCAACAGCCATTCGATTTTTCTCTTCTCTTGCCTTCAGATTCAGCTTTTAGAGCCGAGGTGCTAATTGGAGGAATCCTGAGTCATGGTTCTGATGCATGTTTTCCCCCACTACCAAGCAATTCTCTGATTCTCAGCGGCCCCTGAGTGGGTGCCTACAGCTCAGCTCAGTTCTGGCTCTGCCCGGAGATAGCATCAGATCCCACAGGTGAAGGGCTCACTCCCACAAGACTGCCCCCGCTTCAGATGTCACCTGCTAGTCCAGCTTGTGACCTGTGCTGCTCACTGGCTATAAACTGGGGGTTCCCACAAAGCCCCCTTCGGGTTTGATTAATTTGCTCCAGTGCCTCACAGGACTCAGAGAAACATTTATGTACATTTACCAGTTTATTATAAAGGATACAAATGAACAGCCTGCTGAGAGGTCTATAGCGTGAGGTCTGGAAGGGTCCGGAGCATGGGAGCTTCTGTCCCCGTGGAACTGGGGTGCACCACCCTCCTGGCACATGGACGTGTTTACCAACCAAAAGCTCATCAAGTCCTGTTATTCAAGAGCTTGTAGAGAGTTTAATCTGCGGTCGCCCACACCCCACCCGTCCTTCCCAGAGGTGGTGGGTGGGGCTGAAAGTTCCAACATTCTAATCCCTGGGCCTTGCTGGTGACCATCCCCCTCCTGAGGAAATCTAGCAGCCCCAAGCTAAGTCACCTCATTAGCATAAACTCAGGTACACTCCGAAGGGGCCCACTATGAATGACAAAAGATATTCCTGTCACTTAGGAAATTCCAAGAGTTTTAAGATCTTTGTGCCAGGAACTGAGGACAAAGATCAAATAGATTTATTGCACCAAACATGGTTAGCAAGAGCAAATGTCCCCAAGAGCAGAATAGAAGGCCTTAAGCAGGGCTCTGGCATATACTTCTGTACATTTTGGGGACTCAGGAGTCACTGTGACCTCTGCCTGCAGCCCTGCCCTCGCCTAGTTACTGACCTGATCCCCAAGTGACACAGCTCACTTGCACAAGGGAGAGGACCCAAGTTCATCTGCGCCCTGGGACCTATTGTCGGGACAAGTATAAGAGTTCTGCCTGAGGCCGACCTACCCTCCTCAGTCCCCGCCTGACGCCTTCCTGGCAGTGTCCTCAGGAGCCCGCTCACCCGGCCACGCAGATTCGGAACTTTTTCCACCCCCCCCTCTCGCCTCTGAGGCCTGCCTGAGCTTAGCCTGTGGCTCGTGGAATGATGCAAGCTAACAGCACTACGTGCCAACCGTTGTTCTAAGCACTTTCGTTATATTCATTTATCTGATACTCACACTGCCCTCTGTGGTATGTATAATTATGGTTGTCCCTCCCATATAGATGAGGTAACAGAGGCACCGGGAGGCTAAATAATTCCCTTTAGGTCACATGGCATCTAAGTAGCAGAACTGAGAAACCTCAGGTATTAAAGCGGCGTGGGTAAGTATGCAGAGTCTGAAATAAGACCGGCTTTGCCATACCTTGTGACCTTGGGCAATTTGCTTAGCTTCTCTGAGCCTCAGTTTCCTCATGGTAAAATGGAACTTGAAATTCTCAGTATATTCCAAGACTTTTCCTCAGTCCCCTTCTTGACCTGTACACTCCTCCTAGGTGCTCCCATTCAGACTTGGACCTTTAAACGTCATCTACGTGCTGATGATTCTCAAAGTTAGATCTTCAGGCTAGCGATTTCCCCTGAACTCCTGCCTCTTGAGCATTTCCACTTGAATTTTTGCATCCCACATTTAGCAAAATGGACTCTTGCTTTTTCTCACCAAATTCCTTTTTCCCCCAGTCCTCCTGGTCTCAGTGCCTGGTACCACCATCTACCCAGCTGCTCAGGCTAAGAACCTAGAATCTAAATTGTATTCGTCTTTTTGCTCACCCTGTAACCAATCTTACATTAAGTCCTATTGGCTCAACCTCCAAAATATATCCTGAATTCTGGTCATTTTCATGGTTTCCACGGTCACAGATGGAGTTTCAGCCCAGAGTCTCTGCCTGGATCCCACGACCTTCTAATGAATCTCCCTTAGTCTAGCCCTGTGAATTAGATCATTTTCCTGTCTCTGCTTACAACCCGTCCATGACTTCCCACTCCTGCAGGATAAAAATCTAGACTCATTTCCATGATCTATCCAGTCCTACTTAACCTGGCCCCTGCTTCCTCCTCCAGACCCTCCTACCTGCTCTTTCCTTTTGGTTCTATGACAGCAGGTTGCTCATCCATTTTGGTCACTTGCTACATTTCCAGGGCCTAGAACAATGCCTGCAGCATAATAGAAGCTTAATATATATTTACTTGTTGGATGAATGAATGAACTGCATGGGGGCCTGATAGGCCTCCTCTCTCTCCTTCAAACCCACCACACTTTTTCCTGTCCCAGGGCAGTTGTATTTGCTGTTTCTTCTGCTTCTAGCGCTCTTCCCCAAGCTCTGCATGGCCACACTGCCCCATCTTTCAGACGTTGACTGAGATTCAGCTCCTGAAAGAGACTTTCCCGGATACTGCCCCAGAAGCAGCTCTTACTCCCTAGGCCTCCATCATGTTACCCTATGTTTCAAGCACCTGAAGTTACCTTCTTTATTTCGGTCATATTGCCTGACTCTACCCGCGCCCCCACCCCCACCCCGCACAACCCCCAGAATGAGTCTCAATGACAGGGACCTTGTCTGTCTACTCATTGTTATATCCCAGCATCTAGAACAGTGCTTGGCACATAGTAGGTGCTCAGGAAGCACTGGTGAACTCACCGATGAACACTTACATTATGAGGAATAAGCATATTAAAACCACCTCTTTGGAGAGCTGGAAGTTTCTAATAAAGCGAAGCAGCCACTTAGAAGGACCAGCAATCCTACCCCTAGGTATATATATATACAAGAGAAACAAGTACCTACATCCAGAAATTGCCTTGGACAAAAATGTTCATAGCAGCCTTATTCATCAGTCAAAACCCGGAAATAACCCAAATGTCCATCAATAAGGGAACTGACAAATTGTGGTCTATTTATATAATGGAATAAGAAGGGCTTGACATGGCTGAATCTCACAGACTACGTGTTGATCAAAAGAAGCCACACACAAAAAGGACATACTGTGTGATTCTATTTATACGAAACTCAAGAATAGAGAGAACTAATCCTGGCTGTGCCCGGTGACCCCTTTCCAGGGCGACTCGTGGGCTGAGCGGCGCACACAGCCTTTGTACTAGGCGGAAGTGAGACAAGCCAGTTCGGAGGGGAAGGATTTGCATTAACACACGGTGGAGGGGTCAGTGCGGAGACTGTGGGCGGAAAGAATGTGGATGGCCTGGGTAATTTTGGAAAGCTATGTGCAAGGCTGCCCTGGCCCACAAGGGTCTGTGGTGCAGCTGGAAAAACACAGAACTTTCAAAGAACACCAAAGAGGATGCTGTGGCTTCACGACGGAATCAGATCTCAAAATGCAAAGCGCACGATGAGTGTGACCCCGCCGGGCCGGAGGCCGTGTCTGTGGCAGGCAGGTGGGAGGGACCCGCGAGGCCAGCGGGAGGGGAGCCGCAGATCTTTTTCCTGTTCCCTGGGCCCTTGCCTCCAGGGCTGCGGGTGAAGGTGTTCCTCCATCTAGTGGTGGAGCAAAGCCCCGTTGGGGGGTCCCTTTCACTTCATCTGAAACTATGCAAAGCGTGAACAAAACAGGAAGAGAATGGTTTTGTAATACACAACTACTTAATAACCAAGAAATCAAGCTTTCCTTTATAAGAACAACCCCCCCGAGGCAGTGCACACAATGGCAGAGGCCCTCCCTCCACCCCTCCCCCACATCCACCTTGCAGCCACTTCCCCCCATCGTCCATCCATCTGTCCCGTTGCAGCAATGCCTTCAGCGGGTTGGGAAACACAGCCATCGAAATGAACAGCTCAGTGTGTCACCAGAAACTTTTGAAACCTGAAGGAGAGCTGAATTCAGAAAATGTGACAGGCAGGGCCTCGGAGATAAACCACAAGCCTCCGGAACTCTTGGGGATGCAGATAGGCGCTGGCCACGGCTGTTTGATTATGTTGGTAATTACGTTAATTATGCACAGGTATTTACTGCGGTTTCTCTCCTCAAATACATTTCGCCCAAACTGACTAAAAAATTCTCCACTTTCTGGAAGGCTGGGAATGTGTTTTCTTGTTCTCAGTGATGTCCAGTTTAGAAAAGGGAATTTGGTGAGAGCTACTCAGAACAAGTGCATTAAGCACAAGTGAGGATCCCATGTGTCCTTCCAATCATCTGTCAGCTCAAAAACACGTGCCTTCCCACAAGAGCTCCTCAACCCGAAGACAAGCAAGTAAAGGAGATGAGAGGTCAAAAGTTGGAGGCAATGGAAACTTGGATTTCAGTTTGAATCAAAATTCTGCGTAGTCAGTACGCACGGGTCACAGCATTGTGAGATTATCCTGGAGTGAGTTCAAGAGTGTAACCTATGAGCTCAGCCTCTGTGGGCGTGACAAGGAATTGGTGAATAAGCGGTTCGGAGAACGAAGAACCTGCCATCCCGAACAGGCAGCCAAGACACAAGCCAGGCATCAGCCCAGCGAAGCAATAACCTGTCACTTGCAGTGGCTCAGAGACCTGAAGGAAAGACCCCATCAAGCCCAGATCTTATCCATTAGGGAAAATGGCTGAAGCAAAACTTGCTGACAATTAACTGTATCAACCAAGATGAAGTGCGACTAGTTCTATGTAATAAGATGAGATGTATGGATTTTCCCTGCTCAGTCCTCTTAGACCTCTGAGGGAATTGCTCTGTCTCATCCCAAGTGTTTCTGGTGTGTTGTCCATCAAGATTCCTGGTCACTGGGGTGGCTTGGTACCCCAGCCCTCAGCAACGGTGATCAGAATAAGAAGGGCGAGCAGGAGACAGACCCAAGCAGGACAAATCCACTGACATGCAGATGCTGAAAGAAAGAAGCTTGGTTAATGACTTACTTTTCCTATTGAGATTATTATGGGAGGATAGACATCTGAGGCGGTGGTGGGAAGAGCTTTCTGTAGAATGGGACCAGGCAGAGAGAAGCAAAGACGAGAGTCCAATGAAGAGAGGTCTACACAGTGGTCCTCAGCCTGGGCTGCACACTGGAATCACCTGAGGAGCTTGACACCTGCTGAGGTCTGGGGCCAGCCCCAGGAATCTGTATTGAATTGGTCTGGGTATAGCCTGGGCCTCGAGACTTTTAAAAACCCTCCAGGTGATACTTAGGGGCAGCCAAAGACTATCTAGAAGCACCGCATCCCATCCGTGAGGCCTTGATTCAACAGCTCTTCCTGAGTCTGTAACCCATTTCATGCCTTCCACTGTCGATAACTTTTCTTTTTTAGCTTAATTTAGTTGGAATTGAATTTCTGGCCAAAAGAGATCTAAGCAAAAAACTAAAAAGACCAATCATAGTTAACACCTATTCAGCATCAGTGACATACTAGGCAGTTTGAAATGCTTTTCTTCTGTTAACTCGTTTAATTTAATCCCTAAGTTCCCAGAGTTAGAAAAACCATGATTGTCCCTATTTTACAGAGAAGGAAAAGAGACTTGCCTAAATTTTCCCAGCCTATAAAAGGAGAGCTGGAATGTGAACCCAGAAACTTCCTTAACCACCACACTTCAAGGTAAGGCCAAGAAAGGAGGCACATTCTCTGCACAAAGCCCAGAAACGGGGTCTCCAAACAACCAGAATATGAATACTTTTTTAAAAAGATTTATTTATTTATTTGAGAGACAGATAGAGAGAGAGAGAGAGAGCTCGAGCAGGGGGAAGGGGCAGAGAGAGAAGCAGACTCTCCGCTGAGCCGGAGCCCTATTGGGCTCGTGGGGCACATGGGGCTTGATCCCAGGACCTAGAGATCATGACCTGAGCTGAAGGCAGAGGCTTAACCATCTGAGCCACCCCGGCACCGCAAGAATATGCATACTTTTATCAGGAAGGAGCTTTTGGTTGTCCTAACCGAAAACCCCAGCTGCAGTGGCTTGCACAATTACTTACCATATCAAAGGAATGGAGCCAGAGCAGTTCCGGGCTTGGCATTCTGGGGCTCATGTTAGGTCATCGTCATCGGGTACCCACTTCACTCCACCTTTCCTCTCTGCTCTGTGCACTGGCCTCTTCCTCAGGCCGGCTCTCCTCAAACTAGCCTGTGGTTGCAGTCCCCCAGACAGCATGTCTTCATAGGGTGATCCCAGGCAGAGAGATCTACTGTTGATGCCCTGGTGTCTCTTTTTATCGGGTAGAAACACCTTGTGCTAAAGACCTCCTGTAGGATTCCTCTTGAGCTTCATCCCAGGAAAGAGGGATGGGAGCATCAGGGTTTGCTTGGATCTGCGGTTCTCAGCTGGGGTGGTGAAGCCTTGCAAAGGAGCAGAGCACGTTTTCAGTGGGCACGGTGATTCTGACCATTCGCACCTAGAGATGTAAAGGCCAGAACTGGTGAATGCCCCGCGGTACATGGGATAGTCCATTCTTATGAGCTGCATGATTTTTGAACATCTCATTGAACATTCCCACAGGTGAAGACACTGTTCAAAATGATCTGAGCTAAAACCTACTTCTCTTTTATCTGTAAACCCAAAGCATTTAAAAAATACATTGTATTTTCCAGGAAAACGACTACTGAGTACATCAAGGGAATACCCTGCTTTGTTTTGTTCAGGACTTTTGGAAAAGTCATTCACCGTCGTAGAAAATCACATGAGCAATGCCCACACCAGTCATGGAATCTGAGTGTCCCCTACAGCAAAACTGTCCGGGCCTGCCCTGGCGACTGCCTGATTCACAAGGCTTCTGGGTATGGACCCTCGCACCTGGAACGTTCTTATTTATTTCTTCCAGGTGTGGTCCTGCTGAGCACTTGCATGTTGAAATACACCCTATTTTATTTTAAGTTATTTTCCTTTTAAATTCTACTTTGCATTTTAGTCCATTCCGGTGGTTGCTTATCAACAAGAGAAATTGATTTCTTCCAGTTCTGGAGGCTAGAAATCCAAGATCAGGCGGGGCAGCATGATCAGGTTCTGATGAGGGCGGAGGGTCATTTTGCCTTTGTATCCTTTTTTTTTTTTTAAAGATTTTATTTATTTATTTGAGAGAGAGAGCATGAACGCAGGGCAAGCAGAGGGAGAGGGAGAATCAGGCTTCCCGCTGAGCAGGAAGCCCGACACGGGACTTGATCCCAGGACCCTGGGACCATGACCTGAGCCGAAGGCAGCCGCTTAACCGACTGAGCCACCCAGGCACCCCTTGCCTTTGTATCCTTACATGGCAGCGAGAGAGAGTGAACTCTCTGGAGTGTCTTTTATAAGGGGCACTAACCCCATCCCCCAGGGCTCCACCTCATGACCCAATCACCTCCCAAAGGCCCCACCTGCTAACACCATCACAGTGGGGGTTAGGATTTCAACATCTGAATTTTGGGGGACACATTTAGTTCATAGCATTTTATAATAGGGTCATTGAATTTTTTGAAATTATATGTATAGATTCTATTATCTATAAATATCATTTCAATGTAGGAAAGGGGAAGTTATAAAAATATTTGCCATAAAAAGAGGGCGTTGGGATCCGACAGAATGGGAGCCGCTCTTGAGAGCGATCGAGATTCACCTGTGGGGCTGAGAATGGGACTCACGGCCCTGCCGCAGGGCCTGGGCAGAGGAAGCTGGTGTCAGGACAAAGTCGGGTTCCTTCGGGAAGGAAGGAAGAAGCGGGCCTCGGCAGCGGAGCGGGAAGGACGCTGTTGGCGCCAGTTGGCTCCCAGTGGCCCAGGGTTGGCAGGGGTATTCCGGGCAGTGGGGAGAGGACGTTGTTGCGGAAGAAGATCCGCATCCTCAGCTCCACCTGGCCTGGGTCCAACACCACTGACCAAACCACTTGCCTGCCTTGGATTGCAGTGTCACCCAGCAACCTTCTGATGACAAATGTGGCCTCCTGGCTGCTTCCATACTGGGAAGAATTGGTGGGGGGCGGAGGGGGGAGGGGGGAAGGTGCTCCCCGCGCTGGCGACTAAGGTTCTGGTCCCGGCAAAGAAGCATCTTCAGTTGCGACAGATACACTGACCTTCCGGTCAACGCATCATCTCCTGTGAATTTGGTTAAATCAGTCCAGGGCCTCGGAACGGACTGATTCTGGGTGTCCTGACAAAGTGGAGTTCTGGAACTGGCCAAGCAAGGGTGGGGTGGGGGGAGACCACTGCCAGGCACTGTCACCTGCTGGGCCCTTTCTGGGTAACCCGTGGCTTCCCAGCTGTTGCTGGCTGTGCACCCTGTGGGCTAATGCAATGTCACACAAGGCCCACGGGCAGAGCCAATTAAAGGGGAGCTGCTCTGCTTGGCGGCTGGGAACGGGAGGCCCAGAGACAGCTACCCACCTTCCCACAAGTCCCTCTCTGTGGTGGGGGCTCCCCTGAATATCTGAGGGCCTCCGACAGCTTTTGTCCACTCTCTGAGTCTCAGGGTACAATGTCTGCCTCAGACACCCCCCAACCAGTTCCTCCCTGGGAACCAACCCCACGGAAGCTCCTACTCGGGGACTGGGTCCCCGTTGCCCTCCCCCAGGGGTGCACGCAGAGAAGACCTGTCATATTCACTGAAGAGATAGGAAGGCCGAGGGGTTTGTGTCCTGCTGTGGCCACGACTTCCAGCTTAGGTTCCTTCCAAATCATTCTGCTTTTGCATCTTAAAAGTGAGGGTGAGCAACCAGCTCAGGTGAAGCCACAGTTAGATGGGCAGAGCATTTAAAACAACAAGCACCAAAATAGGAAAACCCATCAAAATATTAAAAGCATTAAAAATTTCATAAAGCCAAGTCATAGGTACATAAGGCCACCAGCTTTCCACCCTTTATGACGAAAAACATGGGTGTTTTCTTTCCATTCCTAAAGGGTGCAGGGTTCAGCATCCCTGCATGGAG